>NC_064858.1:34042132-34409632 GCF_024139225.1 Suncus etruscus
AAGTAGTTCATGTGTAGGTGTTGCTGAAACAGAAGGAAATGGCTTACTTTCTACTCCCAAGAGTGTCACCCCCCTGCCTGAAAAATAGAAATGATTCCTCACCTATAACTTCATATAACCACATCATGGGGATACTTAGACATGATATTAATAAGAATGAAGAATTATTCCTAATGCTTTGGGTCTTACTTTTATAGAAAACAAAATACTTACAATGCAATACATAATCAGGAAGTCATTTCAACAGAATAGGATTTAAGCTTTTAAATGAAAACTTTTTTTGTTAACATGCTTAATTTTTTGAGTTGGCGAGAGATACAACTGTTAGTGTTCAGTGGCTACTATTTCCAACTGCTCCAAAATTCATGCGGTGCTAGAGATGGAATCCAGGGCTCCAGCATGCCATGCATGTGGCCCATCCCTTTGAGCTCTCTCCCAAGTTCCCTTAATTTTACGATTTAAAATGGTTTCCCACCTTTCCCTTGTTCTAATAGTTGTGTAAGACTAGTGAGAACCTGTGAATCCTCCACTGCTGATAAACTGAACTTTTTCGAGTTACCGTTGTCATTTGCTAGCTGCATTTGACCTTGTGCCACCCCTGTCCGTCTTCCCCAGGACTATACATTCCTGAGCTTCAGAAAAGTAGTTCCTGATCTCCGTGGGCTCTGTCCCACGTACATCATCCTCCTGCTTCACTCTTAGCAGACTTTCACTCACCTCCAGTTAACACATGTTCACTCGGTTTTGTTTCTTTCAAGGCACCTTTTGAATACTTTGCGATTCCTATTATTATTGTGGAAGAAGACAGGCTTGTGCCGTGTGCACTCTGGCTGTTATTGAAGGTAGCAGTTGTCACAAAAATAGAAGATGCTCCCACGTCTTTTCTTTGAGAAGTGATGGATAATTTCATACCTAATTATGGTGAAAAAAATTACATAAAAATTTGTGCAAGGGATGATTTCTTTTCCATCTTCTGGATGAGACTAGAAGCTATGGTAAGGTTCTCATTCTTAGTGGCAAGGGCTGAAGCTGATTCTGGAATTATTCTGGTTATCTACAGATATTTTTTTCATTATTTTACTCTGCCTTAAGTGTAGAGGTTGAGTGCTGTGATGGTTTCTGAATGTGGCTAGGTATTTCCTCTGTGTTCAGTGGCCACTAGGTGATAAATCTTCTTCCCTGACACTGAGGGTATCTTTGCCGCCACCATCACAAACTGCTCCACACTTCTTGGCTTAAAAAAGTGGTCATTCAGTTACCTGCTGAGGTTCTAGGTCAAACAGTAGAGTTTGGGAAGTCCTGCTCATCTCAGCTGCTGTCCCTCACTTGTAGTCTGATCAGCTGCATGTTGTCTTAGTTAGCTGACCACTCCCTTTGTGCTTTCATCTGTTTGCCTGGCCATGCTGTCATAACATTAGCAGAAGCACAGAACAGAAACATGGGCTTAAAATACTTTTATAGTTGTAATTTTTTCAATTTAATACATATGATTTTTTTCTCTCTCTCTTTTATTTTTGGATTTTGGGGCCACACCCAGTGATGCTTAGGGGTTACTCCTGGCTATGTGCTCAGAAATCGCTCCTGGTTTAGGGGACCATATGGGACTCTGGGGGATTGAACTGTGGTCTGTCCTAGGCTAGTGCTGGCAAGGCAGATACCTTACCGCTTGTTCCACTGCACCAGCCCCAATCCATATAATTTTTAAACTTGATTATATTTTTATTGGGGGGGGGTGATATTTGCTATTCCTGACTGTGCTCAGGTATCACTCCTGACAGTGTTCAGGAGACCATGTGTAGTACAAAGCATAAAACCAGGATTAGTGGGGTGCATGGCAAGCACCTTACCTCTGAGCTTTCTCTCTCGCTTTTTATTAATCTTTTCTTGGTATATGTACACTTGGGCTCAGTAGATGTGTGTAGATTCTTATTTATTTTTAATTCCCCTATTAAAAAAGATGTCAATCATTTCTGCTTCATAGATATAGGCAGGGTCCAAGATTAATTATTAGGAAAATAGAAGCTCCATTAATTGCTCAAACATGTAGGAGACTGCATTAAGAACAAATGCATTGTATAACACATAAATACACTTATTTGCTTCAACTTTATCCAGGCAAAAAAAATTATAAATACCTTTTTGAGCTTTTATGTTAATGTTAGTAAAACTGTGGTGGGACCATTAAAAACATTTGGTTAGAGAGTCTAAAGAGGAACATATTTAACAGTCTTTTTAAAGACAGATTCTTTAATGTAGTCTTGTCCTGTGGAAGCTAAAAGCACTGTCTAAATTAACTTGGTTTTTCAATAGCATTGCAAGCTCCCTCTGTGATAAGTCTTTCAGCAGTGATCCTCTTCTATCAGGAGGATGTTTGGGGACTGTCAGAGCAACCCCAGCGCTGCACAGGGCTAAGCCTCACGCATGTAAAACTTTGAGCTATCTTCCAGACTCAATGCAATCCATTTTTATCCCTTGACCCTTCTGAGGCTGTCGATAAGAACACAAGGGAACTCTGAGGAAGATTCTGTATTGTTAATATTATTATGAATTTCTTTTGGTTTTAGGGGCCATACCCAGTGATGCTCAGGGTTTACTCTTCACTCTGCACTCAGGGATCATTCCTGGTGGGGGTCAGAGAATCATATAGGATGCCAGGGATCAAACCCATGTTGGCTGCATGCAAGGCAAGTGTCCTACCTGCTGTGTTAACCAAGCCTGATATTTTGTATTATTTTAATTTAGTTTTTTCAGTGAACCATGTGATGGAGAAGAGAAAATTTTAAAAGTCACCTTAAAATATTACTACTAGAGAATTTTTGTAGTGTCTCCTTAAAATTTGCACCCTGGTAGTTGGCTTGCTCATATCTCATTAATCTTTTTACCAATGAACAGCACGATGTTGTGTGTTTTATACTCACTGTTAAAATAATTCATCCAAGAGTCAGAATTTAGGAAGAGTACTGAGAAAGGGAATGATACAATGAACTTTTGTTCAACTAAAGTTACTTCCAAAGTAACTTCGTGCAAGGGGAGAAGGTGACATACAAGGCACCTTTAATAGTGCAAACTACAGTGACAAAAAGGAAATAGATAGGTAGATCCTTCTAGCCCTTATCCACATATATATTGATTTATTGATTGATTTTTTTGACTTCTTTATTTTGGTGTAGATATTGAAGTTGGTGTCTCCAATTTTATCTTATTTTATTTTATCTTATCTTTCTCTTTCTTTTTGCACTCTGGCATGGTTTGATTTCAGTATCCAGACTATTGTGTGATGCTTGTCTTTATTGCTGTAGTGCTCACTGGATATTTAATTTTATTATTTCTCTCTGTATTGTTGTGGTGTTATCAATTACCTTTTTCATGTCCTCTCTCAAACTGAGGTTGAAAGCTTCTAGAAGGAACTCCGCCCATTTTCAGCTTATTTAATTTTTCTTTTCTCTTTTTTATTTATTGTTTTCTACCCCATTCTATTGTGTTTCTTTCCTTCAAAACAAAACCACATAACTCAAAATTATCTACGCTCCACCCTCACATAGGAGGGGGAAGCAAGGGGAGGGTACCAAGGACCAAACAGATATATGATCCCTAATAGTAAGCTAGACAAAGAGGGGGGACCAACCTACTGCTAGAGCCAGGGGGTGATGGTGGGGGACATGGGTTGCAGGAAGGGAACAGGGATGGGGGGAGGACAAATTTGGTGATGGGTATTTCCCTGGTTCAATGTTAATATGTACCTAAAATACTACTGTGAAAGATATGTAAGTCAATATGATCAAAATAAAAAAAAAAACAGAAAAGAAAGTGAATGAATGAGGGAAGTAGCAAGCCTGTCTAGAGTACAGGTGGGGTGGCGTGGAGAGGAGGGAGATTTGGGACATTGGTGATGGGAATGTTGCACTGGTGAAGGGGTGTTCTTTGCATGACTGAAACCCAACTACAATCGTATTTGTAATCAAGGTGTTTAAATAAAGATATTAATAAAAAAGTAAAATTATAAAAAAAAAGGAAGATAGGTAGAGAAAAAGAGGAAATGAGAGAGAAACAAAGTGCCTGCCCTAGAGACAGGCAGGGGTGAGAAGGAAATTGATGGTGGGGGATGTACACTGGAGTCAAGGATGCTCTACATTTTATGAATGAAACACAATAATGAACAATTTTGTACTCACAAATTTTTAAATAAAAAAAATTAAACTAAAGCTTCATTAATTGAAGTAGCATGGAATACATCAAATGATAGATCGAACAAAATAAAAACCCAACCATGGAAATAAAAACAAATTGAGACTTTGATATATTAAAATTTGTATTTTCAATAAAAATAAACAAAATAAAAACAGTTCATGTGGGGCCGGAGAGAGTAGCATGGAGATAAAGCGTTTGCCTTGCATGCAGAAGGATGGTGGTTCGAATCCCGGCATTCCCCATATGGTACCCCTGTGCCTGCCGGGAAGCGATTTCTGAGCATAGAGCTAGAGTAAACCCTGAGAACTGCCGGGTATGGACCCCAAAAAACAAAAAACCCCAAAAAACTAAAAACAAAACAGTTCATGCATTTAGTTCATAATTTTGTAGGTTGCTCTGCTGCGTGGTTGTTCTGCTTTGGGCTGGGCCTTCTCATTTGTCTGTAGTTAGTCTCTGAATTGGGCAAAGACAGTAACTAGTAGGGCTGAAATTTGACATAAGTGAGGAATTGGATTTTATCTTAAAAACAGTGAAACAGAAATATTTTTTGTTTCTTTGGCATAATTACAACAACAACAATGCTTTGAATTAACTGCATTTAGAAAGCTTTCTCTGGGTAAAAGGTAAAGATAAAATGAAGAGAAGAATTAGTCCCTTGCTAGTTCGAGGAGAGAACATTTATTCTAAAATTGTGGTGATAGAAAAGTTGAGGCAGGGGCCCGGAGAGATAGCAGAGCGGCATTTGCCTTGCAAGCAGCCGATCCAGGACCAAAGGTGGCTGGTTCAAATCCCGGTGTCCCATATGGTCCCCCGTGCCTGCCAGGAGCTATTTCTGAGCAGACAGCCAGGAGTAACCCCTGAGCAACACCGGGTGTGGCCAAAAACCAAAAAAAAAAAAAAAAAGAAAAGTTGAGGCAGGAGACATGGTGTACTCTGTTAACAGCAATCATATGACCCAGGTAAGACCATACTTAACCTTTAATTCTCATGATTTATTAATGTTCTCTTTAATCTGAAACAATTTTTCAGGTTTTTTTGTTTGTTTGTTTGATTTTTGGCTATACTCAGTGCTGCCCAGGGCTTACTCTGACTCTATGCTCAGGGATTATGCCTGATGGGCTCTGGGGACCATATGGATGCCAGGTATCAAATGCAGGCCAGAAGTATACAAGGCAAACACCCTACCTGCTATAATATTGCTGTGGCCCCAACTTTTCAGTTTTTCATTAATGTTTTTGTCATTGAAGCTTAAAAACTAGTATAAACCAGTTCTTTTGTAGAATGACAATGAATTTACAGTGCCTGATCATTTTGAACAATGTTGCAGTTAATATTCTCACTGGTCGGGGCTGGAGAGATAGCATGGAGGTAAGGCGTTTGTCTCACATGCAGAAGGTCGGTGGTTCGAATCCCAGTGTCCCATATGGTCCCCAGAACCTGCCAGGAGCAATTTCTGAGCATAGAGCCAGGAATAATCCCTGAGCGCTGCCAGGTGTGACTCAAAAACAAAAAACAAAACAAACAAACAAAGAAAAATTCTCACTGGTGTATTTTTGAATGTTTATTTTTTCTGTGTCTCTCAACAACAGAATGAAATTTCTGGGTCAAAGATCATGTGTATATTAAACTTTGTCAGTAGTGCTATACTTTTGTACAAGTGGTCATACCAATACAATCCTCTAGAAGTGAATGAGAGTTCTAGTAGCTCCTTATCCAAGCAACTCTTTTGCATTAATAGACTTTTTCATTTTAGTCATTCTGGTGGAGGAGTAGGAATGTTTCATTGTGGATTTAATTAACATCTTTCTGATGACTAATAAATTTGAGCATATTTTAATGCATTTGGAGACTTTTTTCCTATGAAGTACTTCTTTTCAAAAAGATGTCTTTTTTTAAAAGTAGGAGTTCCCTATGAATTTTGCATGTAAGTCCTTTGCCACTTCTATATGATACAATACTTTATTTATTAATGTCTTTCGTTTTTCACTTTCTCGGTGGTTTATTTGATAAATAGAGGTTCTTGCTTTTAATATGATCCAATTTAATAAATTTCTTCTTTAGCAGCAGTGTTCTGTATATCCTATTAAGAACATATTTTTCAACTTCAAAGACATAAAGATAACTTCTTATATTATTTTTTAAAAGCCAGATTTGTTTTGTCTTATACACTTAGCTTTGTAATTCACCCATATAGATTTTTATGTGTTGTGGGGCAGAAGTCACATTGGATTATTTTTCTTATAGATATTGTAATTGCAGTACATCTTCTGAAAAATTGTTTTCCTTGCTCTGCTGTACAGTTTTGTCACTAAGCCAGTGTCCATATATGTATGGATCTTTTTCTATTTTTTTGCATTTTATTCTACTGGTCTTTTTTTAAATTTAATTTTATTGAAACCATTGTGATTTACAAAGTCCTTCATAGTTGGATTTCGAACATACAATGAATCAGGGCCAACCCCATCACCAGTGTTGACCTCCCTCCACCAATCGTCCCAGAGTGCATCCTATACCACCACCCTTTTCCCCCTGACTTATCAGTTTAACAGGCCCATTTTAAGTTTAGATTGTTATAGTTTGGGTCTCCTGATTCTATTGTTGACTTTGGCTTAGATAGTTAGTTCTGTCCTTTTTTTTTTTGTTTTTTGGGCCACACCCGGTAACGCTCAGGGGTTACTCCTGGCTATGCGCTCAGAAGTTGCTCCTGGCTTGGGGGACCATATGGGATGCCGGGGGATCGAACCGCGGTCCGTCCAAGGCTAGCGCAGGCAAGGCAGGCACCTTACCTTTAGCGCCACCGCCCGGCCCCCTTTTTTTTTTTTTTTTTTTTTTTATCTCCACCAATGCACCTGAGACCACTTGGCCCCAGGGCCCAAATCTTTCTCTCCTCCTTTCTTAATTTTATAGAAAAATGCAGAAATATGAGGTGAAACTAAGTAATTCATGTCCCAAGATTCTATGATAAAGATGGGAACCCTTATCTAAAAGATAAAAAGGGGTGGCAGTTTTTTGCATAGATGCAGCAAAAGTTGGGGAAAATAGAAAGAAAAAAACTTATGGCCTAAAAACAGGGTGTCCCTATCCATGAATCTTTCTGTCATAAGACCAACAACAGGTTACAGGCATACTAAGTTGTCTAACTCTAAAGCGTTTAGAATCTAAAGATTCAAAATTCTTTCTTCATGGTCCCAGGAAAAGTTCTCAGTCACAGTTTTCTATTTTTTAACCTGTCTTAATGTCTGCCCTATCCTAGTTGTAGCTAATTTGTACACTCTTGACATTTGATAGCAGAGAAAATCATACAATGTTATCAAAAAACATCACGTTTATTCTTAGTCATTTACATTTTTATATGTCTTAGAAATTTCACAAAATTTTATTGGCATTTCTTCAGTCTTTACACCAGCTTGGGGATATTTGATATCTTTATGATTTTATGTGAATATGGTATATTGTGTCATTTAGATGTTTTAAAATTTGTGCAAAATGGGTTAGTTACAATTTTTCTAGCTTTACTAAGGTATTATTTACATATAATATTGCATAAGTTTAGCATGTACAATATATTTATTAGATATATATTACAACCTCAGTAAATTAGCTAATGCTTCTCAAATATTATATAATTGACATTTACTTTTTGTGTTGAGAATGTTAAGTCTATTCTCCTAGATGATGTAGTAGAACTTTATTACTATAATCACTGTGCGGTAATTTAATGCCCAGAATTTACTCATAGTTGGAAATTTGTACCCACTGACCAACATATCTTCATTACCATCCTCCATCCCCAATATTTGTGCCTGAAAATCACCTTTGTGATCTCTTTATCTAAAAATTTGATGTTTTAGATTCCACATATAAGTAATATTATTCAGTATTTGCTTTCTCTGTTTGACTTTTTTTGTTATCACAAAGCTCTCAAGACCCATACATGCTATTGTAGATGGTAGGAAATCCTTCATCTGCTGGACTGAATACTGTATCTAGGTGCACTCTCATCTTCTTTATACATGTGAACATGGACACAGTGTCTTGGCTATTTTGAATGATGTTGTTCTGAATTTGGGGGTGTAAATCCTATTTTCATTTAATCTGAATACATAACCAGAAATGAGCTTGCTCACTTTACTTTCAATTTTTTGACAAATCTTAAATATTTTTATAGTGGCATTATCAAGTCTACCAACAGTACATAAAAACTCCTTTTTATCCACATTCAAGATATTGCCCCCCCTTTTTTTGCTGTTGTCTTTAATTTTTGCTTTTGGTAGCAGCATCCAGTGGTGTTCAGGGTTTAACCCTTGCTCAGAGCTGAAGGATCACTTCTATTTGGCTTAGTAGACCATATGGGATGCTGGGTGATTGAATCTAGAACAGCCATGTGCAAAGCAAGTGTACTGTACTATCTCTCCAGTTGCTAGATGATTATTGTTACCGTATTTTCCAGTGTATAAGACAACTTTTGAAACAAAAAAAAAGTCAACCGAAAATTGGGGGTAGTCTTATATGCCGAGTATATCCCGAAAAATGTTTCAATATGCCTCTAAACGAAAATTGTCTGAATATTGCCTCAAAACGAATTTTCCAACTCCATCCTGCACCAATCTCACTGCCAGGCTTCTCTGACCGCCTCTCTAACTCAGCCAATACAAGCAGGCTTTTTATGCATGCAAATTAGACAATGTTCTGGACCGGAATCTACACTGTCAAAAGCCTGCTCAGATTGGCCAAAGTCAGAGAGGAAGTCTATTACAGTAGAACCTTTGAACCGTTGCTTGTTGTGATTGGCTCACTGTGGTCCATACAGTTGCAGCACAGGAACGTTCTGTCTGATACAGTGAATATAGGCCTAAACCTATGTTTTAACTGCAAAATTAGGGGGTCGTAATGTTGGCTTGTGCACAGACCAAAGGGTGACAAGTCTTCTGATTTTGATAAGACGACTTTTTAACCGATGAAAAACCTTAAAAGTCAGGGGTCGTCTTATGTGCCGGTACACAGCATGCTGAAAATTACTCCAGTTTTTGGTATGAGTGATCCGCCCCCCTCTTACTGCTGCATCCCAGTTGCCGGGCATCATCACTCAGTCCTCTGTTTGTCCTGACTAATCTTTCAGGGCACACAGAAGAACTGAGTTACCTACCGCTGCAACCCATCCAGCCGTCGGGTATCATCTCTGGTATGCAGCTTTCCAGTGCTCAGTCCTCTGCTTGTCCTAATTCATCTTTCAGGGCACACAGAGGAGCTGAGTTACCAAGGGCCGCAACTCATCCAGCTGTGAGGTATGCGGCTTTCCAGTGCTCAGACATCTGTTCAGCTATTATGGGACACAGAAGAGGTGCTCTGTATCTGGCTGTCCTATTAATCACTGCACCCCAACCAGTTGATCTTGGAGGAGCCCCTTCTCTTGATCTCTCTCTCTTTTTTTTTTTTTTTTTTGCCATTTGGATTACTAAATGTCTTGGTGTTGTTTTGTTAGGGTCTATTTTGTTGACACTCTTTTTGCCTCTATATAGACACTCTTTTTGCCTCTTGAATTTGTAGAGAAACCTCTTTCCTAAGGGTGGGAAAGTTCTCTGCTATTATCTCCCTCACTACTTGTTCATCGCCTTTCCTTTTTTCCTTCCCCTTCTGGAATTCCTAAAATTCGGAGATTTTATCTCTTTTCTTTGTTCATTACGTACCTTACATTTTCTTCTAGGGGTTGTCTATCCTTTCTTTTTTTGACTTCTTTATCACTGCTGGCTTGCAATTTGTCTTCAAGTTAATCTGTGCGATTCTTCATCTGTGTAAATCTACTATTGTGGCTTGCTAACATGTTTTTGAGTTCCTTCAGTTTCATTTGTATGGATTCTCTCATCTTCTGAAAGAATTCCTTCAATTGGTTGAATTGTTCGTCTATAGATTTCTTAAATTTTTTAGGCTAGTGACTCCTTGATTTTCATTGCTAAATCATTAAGTGTTGATTTAGGTACTCATCTATAAGGTTCTGGCATTTGGATGGACTTGGAGATTTGCCAGGATTTCTCTCTGTATCCCCAACTGTCAATGTCTTCTTTAGCTTCCCCATTGATTTTTGTATTAGTGGTTTGGAATGCTGGAGTATTAGGGTGTTTAAGAAAGTAATCTATTGAATTGTTTGTATGAAATGTGGCTCAAGGTATATTTTCTTAGAGGTTATTTTTTCTAAACTAAAAAAGTTGTCTAAGTATGGTAAAAAAATATTGCCTGCTAGTTTATTGATTTGTTCAGCTGGTTTTGAGCTGTATATTTTCTAGGAGAAAAATGTGCTAAATCCAATCTGTCAGGAAGTCTATGATATAAATTGAAATGACTTAGCATCCATGCGGTTTGGGAAAAGGAGGACTGGTGGGAAGGAAGGGGTTTCAGTAGTGACCCAGAAGGAGGCTGGGAAAAGACCCAGAAGGACAGCTCCATTTGCATTTGGTGGAAGGGATTAGGTGTGAGGTTCCCTATTCCCTCTCTGACACAAATCTGGCTGGCCTCAAAGGGCAGATGAACTGTGATGGCACTTGGAACCCAGAAGGAAGTTGAGGGAAGGACTTCTTTAATAACTTAAAAAAGTCTTTATCTTGCTTTACTTTTTGAATAACTTAAAGAATAAGTTTTTCTGCTTGTTCATTTATTTTTATTTTTTCTTTCAGAATCCTACAGAAACCTTTTTTTTTTTAAACCTGAACATATCTGCTAACAAGTTCACTGTTAGTTTTGACTGAGAGGGATAAGAAAATTGGGGTGGACTGGAGGGAGAGATTCCTACATAGACGAATTTTTTTCTTTTTTTCTTTTTTTTTTTTGGTTTTTGGGCCACACCCGGTAACGCTCAGGGGTTACTCCTGGCTATGCGCTCAGAAGTTGCTCCTGGCTTGGGGGACCATATGGGACACCGGGGGATCGAACCGCGGTCCGTCCAAGGCTAGCGCAGGCAAGGTAGGCACCTTACCTTTAGCGCCACTGCCCGGCCCCTCTTTTTTTCTTTTAAATTTTTTGCCTCTTATTTTTAGACAATTCATGATGTATCAGAAGAGATTATTTTAGGGGCTGGAGTGATAGCGCAGGAGTAGGGCTTGGTTTTGCATGTGGCAGACCCTAAATGAATTCTGGTTCGATCTCCAGCATCCCAGATGGTATCCTGAGCCTGCCAGGAGCGATTTGAATGCAGAGCTAGAAGTAAACCCTGAACGCCCCTGGTGTGGTATTTTATTTTAAAATAAAGAAATTATTTTGAATTAAAATTGTTTATTGTTTTTTGTTTGTTTGTTTTGGCCACACCGGCAGAACTCAAATGTTACTCCTAGCTCTATGCTCATGGCAGGTTCAGGGAACCACATAGGATGCTTAAGATTGAATCTAGAATGGCTGGCCAAGTGCAAGGACCTTCCCACTGTGCTATCACTGTAGCCCCTTGAATTGAAATTGTTTTGAGCTACACACCCAGTGTTACTCAACTGCTCCCAGCTCTGTGTTTCTGTGTCACTTCAAGTGGTGCATGGTGACCAGGCAATGTTAGCATCAATTACATGTTTTTTTAAATATATTTGCATGTATGATACTTTGTTGAGAAATATATCTGGTTCCTTTTATTGGAACAATTTCAAGTGATTTTTTGCTTTTGCTATCCAATATTTTTATCTTCTTCCAAAGATTTGGGAAGTTATTATTCATTATTCCTTTAAGTATTTTTATCAGTTGTCCTTTTTATTCTAGATAAATTTATATTTAATTTATACAACATCTTACACATTAATTTTATTTTGGGGGGTTGAGTCATACCTGGCACTGCTCCTGGCAGGCATGGGGGACCATATGGGATTCTGAGATTCAAACTACTGTCCATCCTAGATTGGCTGCTTGCAAGATAAACGCCCTACCCACTGTGCTATCTCTCTGGTTCCTACATATTGACTTTTATTAATAATGATTTTTAAGTCCTCTAGGCTTTAAAAAAATTCTTTTTATACTTTTTTACTACTCTGATTACATCTCTTTAGTCGAACTATCTTCTAGCTAACTTATTTCATCTACTTGGCTTTTGTTTTGTTTGTTTTTGGGCCACACCCAGTGACGCTCAGGGGTTACTCCTGGCTATGTGTTCAGAAATCGCTCCTGGCTTGGGGGACCATATGAGACTCCGGGTGATTGAACCACGGTTCGCCCTAGGCTAGTGTGCGCAAGGCAGATGCCTTAACGCTTGGGCCACCACTCCAGCCCCTCATCTACTTGTTTTAATGTTATAAAATTCAATGAGTTGTTTTAATCATTGTATTCTTCAGCTTCAAGTTTTTAAAATAAACTTTTTAACATTTTTTCAAGTATTTTTATTTATAAATGTGTTATTTAATTGAATCACCATGAGATACACTGTTACAAGTTGTTCATAATTGATTTTAGTAATACAATGTACCATACCCTTCACCAGTGGACATTCTTGCCACCAATGTCCCCAGTTCCCTACCACCCCCCTCCTGCCCTCCCCTCTGCCTACCTCTTTGGCAGCCATTTTCTTCTTTCTACACCCCGTTCTTGTCTAGAGTGATCATTTACAATTATCATGGTCATAGTTGTCCTTTTTCTGCCCCATTCACTTTCCCACTCCTTGGCAAACTTCCTACCATGGACTGGTCCTACTCGCCCTTGTTTCTACTGTTTTTGGATATTATTACTATACTATCCTTTTTTTAAAAAAAAATCACACTGCCATCATTCTATATCTATCTCTGTCCTCTGACTTATTTTGCTCAGCATAATACTCTTCATATCTACCCATGTATAAGAAAATTTTATTATTTCAATTCTCCTAAAAACTGCATAGTATTCCATTGTCTAGATCACATGCAATGAATAGTTCCTCAAACTATGGCCACAGGCCACATGTCGTCCACCTAAGACATTTATTTGGTATTCCATGTGTTTTTTGCCACTGCTGCCTGTCCTGCTTAGCAGCTGACTTGTTCCAGGCCTGTAGTGTACATGTGTAGGATGTGCATCGCACTCTCTGACTCCCCTCCTCACAGCTTCCAGCAGAGGTCCTTAAACTTTGGTCTGACAAAAGCAGGCCTATAGTTCATATTGAAATACTGGTAAGTTGGTTGATTTGACTTTACTTGTTCTTAGTTTTAAATATTGCATTTGTTCTCTTTTTTTTTTAACTTAAAAATAAGATATGCAGTGTGCATAGGAATTTGTTCATTTTTTTAAACTATAGTCTGGCCCTCCAACAGTCTGAGGGACAGTGAACTGGCTCCCTCATTACAAAAATGAGGACCTCTGGTAGATGTAACACAGTTTCTTTACCCACTCATCTGTACTTGAGTTATTTCTAGATTATAGCTATTGTGAATAGTACTGCAGTGAACATAGCAACACAGTGGGCTTTTTTGCATTGTGTTTCTGGCCTCAGATAGATTCCCAGAAATAGTATTGCTGGGTAATATAAAAGTTCAATTTATATATTTTTGAGGAAAGCTCTTATTGTTTTTCATAAAAAATTGAATAAGTAGTTAACATTCCCACCAGCAGTGAAGGAAGGTTTCTTTTCTTCCTGCATCCATGCCAGCACCGGTTGTTCTTGTTCTTCTTGATGTGTGCCAATCTCTGTGGTGTGAGATGATATCTCTTTGCTATTTTTATTTGCATCTCCCTGATGATTAATAATGTGGAGCATTTTGTGTCTTTTGACCATCTGTATTTTTTCTTTGAGGAAGTTTCTGATAATCTCTTCTACACATTTTGTGATGAGTTATATATTTTTCTTGTAAAGCTCTACCAGTCCTCTACATATCTTAGATATTAACTCTTTATCACATGGGTTTTGGGTGAATAATTTTTCCCATTCTATGGACAGTTTTTTTTTTTATCCTGGTCATCTATTCCTCTGAGGTGCAGAAGCTTCTTAGTTTAATGCAATCCAATTTGTTTATCTTTACTTCCATTTGCTTGGTCAATTGTCTTTCATCCTTTGTCAGAGGTTTTTAGCTTTAATGTCATGGAAAATTCTACATAAGTTTTTCTCTAGCCACCTTATAATTTCTGGTTTGATATCAATGTCTTCAATCCATATTGATTTAACTTTTGTGCATGATGTTAAAGAGAGATCTGAATTCACTTTTTTTTTTACATGTAGCTGACTATTTTTACCAATCCACTTATTGAAAAGACTTTGCTTGCTCAATTTCATAATACAGTGGATAGAGCATTTGACTTGCATGCTGCCAACCCAGGTTTGATCCTTGGCATCTCATATGGCCCCCCAAACCAGCCAGGAGTAGTTTCTGAGCACAATATTTCCATTTATTTTTTGTTTTGGGCCACACCCAGTGATGCTTAGATGTTACTCTTGGCTCTGTGCTCAGAAATAGGTCCTGGTTCGGGGGACCATATGTGATTCTGGGGATCAAACACAGGTCCATCCTAGATCAGTTGCATGCAAGGCAAATGTCCTACTGCTGTGCTATTGCTCTGGCCACAGTATTTTCTTTCTTTCTTTCTTTCTTCTTCTTCTTCTTCTTTTTTTTTTTTTTTGTTTTTGGGTCACACCCGACAGCGCTCAGGGGTTACTCCTAGCTCTATGCTCAGAAATCGCTCCTGGCAGGCTCGAGGGACCATATGGGATGCCGGGATTCGAACCACCGTCCTTCTGCGTCTAAGGCAAATGCCTTACCACTGTGCTATCTCTCCGGCCCCCAGTATTTCCATTTTAATGGTGTTAGTCCTCACAATACATGAGTAGAGTATATATTTCAATTTCCTTATATTCTTTTTTTATTTCTTGAAGCATTATTTTATAGGTTTCTTTGTATAGGTCTTTTACCTCTTTAATTAAATTGACCCCAAGATACTTGATTTTCTGAGGGACAATTGTGAACAGGATTTTTAAAAATATCTGTTTCTTTTCTTTCATTATTTGTCCATAGAAAAGCCATAGGATTTTGTTTATTACTTTTGTAGTTTGGCACTTTATTATACAAATCTATTGTGTCTAGAAGCTTTTTGGTAGTCTTTAGGATTTTTTAAATATAATATCATGACAAACAGTAAGAGCTTGACTTATTTCTTTCCTATGTAGATGTCCTTTGATATTTTTTTTTGTTGTCTAATTGCCATGGCAATTACTTTCAGTACTCTATTGAATAGAAGTAGTGAGAGTGAGAAAACTTGCCTTGTGCTAGATCTTAGAGGAAAGGCTTTTAGTTTTTCCCCATTGAGTATAATGTTTTCTGTGGACTTGTGGTAAATGCTTTGACTATACTGAGGAAAGTTCCTCTAATTCCCATCTTGTTGAGAGCTTTTATCATGAATCGGTGTGATTCAAATGTTATTAAGCAGCATGTTGTCTAGTCTTCAGGTTTTGCAATTTCTTTACATCTTCCTTTTATGGTCAATTTAAATCTATGTTATTTGGTCTGATGGGATGCTTGGTATGATTCTCATGTTTGTGAAATTATGTAAGTTAGACTTATGTTCTAAAATGTGATTTATCCTGGAGAATATTCCACGTGCACTAAGGAGGAAAGTATATTTAGCTTTTGAGGATGGAAGGTCCTGTGTAAATCCATTAGTCTCACCTCTTTTATTTTCTAATTTATGGCACTTGTGTTCTTACTTACATTCTGCCTAGTGTATCTATTCAGTGGTGAGAGGGGTTTCTTAAAACCTCTTACTACTGTCATGTTTTTATCTATATGTTTCCTATGTGTGTGAGTAAATGCCTTACAATTTTTGCTGACCCAAAATTTGGTGTGTATATTTTGACTAGAGTTAATACTTCTTGGTCTATTTATCCCTTGATCAATAGTGTCCACCTTCCTCTCTAATTACGCTCTTTATGTTGAATGCAATTTGGTCTGATAAAAGTATGGATGTCTCAGTCTTTTGGTTGTTTCTCAGTGGTTTGTATAATTGTTTTTCATCCTTTTACCTTGAGCCTGTGCCTATCTGAGATTTTAGATGTTTCCTTTAGGCAGCAAATTGGTGGGTTTTGTTTTCTGATGCATCCCACCACTCTGTGCCTTTTGGTGGGGAGAATTTAGTCCATTGACATTCAAAAATATTATGAACATAAAGGGCCATTTTGCCATTTTACTGTGTAGATTTGCTGCTTTTACAAATGGTCATTCAGTTTATATAAGGGGCATTTTAAGAGTTCATTCAGAGTCTATCTGGATATTGTGAATGTTGCTAGCTCTTTTTGTCTGAGAAAATTTTTATTCCTCCCTCCCATCTAAATAAGAGGTTTGCTTGGAAGTGGGACTTTAGCTTGAAAGCTTCTTTCATTCAGTAATTTGAATATGTTGTTTCACTCTTTTCTTGTCAAGACCATTTTATATCTGTTGTGATTCTTATGCTTTTTTTATATTTAAAGTTTTTCTTTTCCCTTACTCCTTTAAGAAGTTTACCGTTCCCTTTGCTTTTTGGCATTTTGATTACCGCATTTCTTGGCATTGTTCTGTTTGGGTCTACTTTGTTAGGTATTCTTTTTTTTGTCTCTTGTATTTGCATGTTACTCCCTTCCAGAGAATGGGGTAGTTCTCTGCTACTGTCTCTCCAGCTTCTTGTTCTCCCCTTTCCCTATGTTCCTCACCTTTGAGTATTCTTATAATTTAGAGGTTATTTCTCTTGTCTTTGTTCATTAAGAACCTTACATTTTCTTCCATTCTTTTGTCTCTTTTTTTGTTTTTTTTTTGGGCCACAACGTGGCACTCAGGAGTTAATCCTGGCTCTGCACTCAGAAATTACTCCTGGCAGGTTTGGGGGACCATGTAGGATGTGGAGATTGAACTCTGGTTGGCCTCAGGCAAGGCAAAAGCCCCACCACTGTGTCTCTTTTCTCTTTTGACTTCCTTATCATATATGGCTTGTAATTTAACTTCACATCTTTATTCGTGTGAAATTATGCTACTATGGTGTGCTAGTCTATTTATTTTTTGCTAGTCTTTTTTTTTTTAGCTCCTTCAATTCCACTTGTATGTATTCTCTGATCCACTGAAAAACTTCTTGGAGTTGGTTGATTTTTTTCTATTGATTGCTTAATTTATTTCTCCCCCCTAATTTTTTTATTATAACACTGTGATTTACCAATTTGTTCTCAATACAATCATTTTAGGTATTAAATGTTCAAACAACAATCCCACCAGTGTGACCATCCTTTCACCAGTATTAATAGTCACCCACCCACCCATCATCATAGTCTGCCTCCATGCAAGCACAAATTTACTTCATATTGCTTGTTATATCACAAAGACAACTAGGATGATCAAATATTAGAGAGTCTGAAGAGGTGTGCTAGAGGTAAGGCATCTGCCTTGCAAGTGCTAGCCTAGGACAGACCTCAGTTTGATTCTCCAGTATTCCATGTGGTTCCCCCAAGCCAGGGGTGATTTCTGAGCGCATAGCCAGGTGTTAACCCTGAGGGACAAATGGGTGTGACCACCCAACCCCCCCAAAACAAAAACAAAATAAAAAAAATTTAGATCAACACTGATCAATTTAAAATGATTGTTATATCTCTCTATGGTATTACTAAAGTCAGTGTCTAAGAATTTACTGGGCTGTGATTTGGTGCTAATTGACCCTTCTGTACACTGGTTAGGATCACAGAGGCAAGAAAAGTAATATATAACTTTTCATCAGATTTCCTGCAATATTACTGGGCTGACACTACATAATATTAAGGTGGCGAAGTGATTTAGGATTTTTAGATCTAAAACAAATTAGGTATCTGGGAAGTTTGATAAGGCTAAATCATGGAGTCGGGCCTTTCTGTAGGAGGGTTGCAAGGATGACATTGGGCTATTATAGTTCATGCAGAAAAAGGAATCAGGCCTCCTACATTCTGAGAAAACCACAATGGTATTAGCTTTGACCAGACTATCTGGGAAGTACTGGTGACTGCAATTCTCTCCTGGAACATGGTGGCTGAGCTGGGCCATTTTTTTGGCCAGAAAGATGGAGGGGGTGAGCAGAGACTGCTGGGGCATCCAATGGGGCAGGAGCAGAAGGGCTCTACTCCACCCCATTTTAGATGGTACCATCCAGAGATTTCATTCTGTAGATAATTTAGCAGTTCCTATTATGATTTCCAGTTCCTCATGCACCTCCTACAACTCTCATTTTGCTCCTATTTTATTTTCCTGGTTATACTGAGTTGTTTATCTCTTATTTTCTAGCCTTTCAAGCATCTTTAAATCACCTATTTTGAATTCTTGGTTAGGCATTTCCTAGATCTTTATTACTTGGGGCTCTATTTGGGGCTATTAGTTGATCTCTATTATTGTTGGAGGTTACTATATTTATGTGACATAGAAATAGTTTTTAATAATACTTGTGGTGTTTCAGAGATGCCTGTGCATTTGAAGAAAGATTTAACCCTTTTACATTTTATGGACTGAGTGAGCCAATGGAAGACATTCACCTGAAAATGGCAATTGCTGAAGCATAACTTGCTATGATGTTGGCTCTAACATTTCATGGTACTAAATGCAGGCAATATGATAGTATTGTATATGGAGGGGATGATAGTTCTTTGACTCAAGCTCCTGGTGCCCACAGCCTCTATAACTATGTGGTACTTGGCAAGCAGTGCATGTGCATATCTTTAGTAATGCCTCCATGTCCAGTTGCCATAGGCAGTTGTGGTGACTGAAGCAATAATATGAGCGTATTTTGTTGTGGAGGGGCATATATAGGAGCTTCACCATTGTCAGTGGCATACATGTAGTGGCAGGAGCCAGGATATGCATCAAAGCTTAGAATCAGCTATTGTTTTACTAGTTTCTGCAGGAACCCTGAATATCTGAGTGCTTTTCTGGAGCTACACACAATTTTTTTGTTTGTTTTTGAGGTCACATCTAGTGATATTCAAGGTTTATTTCTGTTTCTGTGCTCAGGGATCACTCCTGGTAGAATTTGGAGGACATATGTGGTACCAGGGATCACCATGGATCAGCCATATGCAAGGAAAGTGACTTACCACTTTGGCCTCCATAGATGTAGACTTTACTCTAAGTGTGGCATGTTGAAGGTTGGTGGCAGAAGTCAGGCAGGCGGGACCATGCAAATGAACAATGAGCAGGTATCTTATAGGTGACAAAAGTAGGAAATGTTCCATATCTATAAGTACATATGGGGTCCTGCATCTCATTATTTCCATTTTGGCTATACTGTGTTGTTCTTGGTAAACACATTTGCAAATGATCCTAATATCATATTAATAGAAGAACTAATACCATCAACTGACAAATGTTTATTACAGAAGTATGATAAAGAAACTTAAGTGACAAACAAAAAATTTTTTTGGCCATACCTGTGATGCTCAGGGGTTATTCCGGCTACTCGCTCAGAAATCTCTCCTGGCTTGGGGGACCATATGGAATGCCAGGGGATCAAACTGTGGTCCATCCTAGGTCAGCTGCTTGCAAAGCAAACACCCTACCACTGCACCACTACTTCGGCCCTGACAAACAAAAACTTAAATAAAATATATTACTAAATAACACATAAAGGATTGTAGTAACCACAATTAAAAATATGGGATAAAAATCAGAATAAATTACTCTTTCCTTATTTCATATAAATGAAAGCCAATGATTTCTTTTACTTTTTAAACAACAATTTTGAAATATTTCTAAAGTTTTAAGACCATATTTGGTAAAATTTTAAGAATAACATACTAAAATGCTTCCAAAATGTCAATGGGAAATTAAAAATATAAAAGAAATGCTATAAATAACTTTATTTTTTTCAAAGTATGCATCTGGTAGTACAAGGCCAGTGGCACAATGGATAATGTTTAAAAGATACAAAGTAAACATCTGGGCTGAAGAGAGAGTATAGTGAGTAAAAAACTTGTTTTACCTAAGTTCATTTTATCATTGGCACCACCAATGACTTCCTGAGTCCTGCCATGTAGTGATTCTTAAGTGCAGGTCCAGAAATAAGCACTGAGTACTACTGGTTGTGATCCCAAAACCAAAAATAAATAAATAAATAAATAAATAAATAAATAAATAAATAAATAAATAAAGGCCAGAGCAGTGGTGCAAGCAGTAGGGCATTTGCCTTGCACATGCTAATCTAGGACAGATCGATGTTCGATCCCCTGGCATTCCATACGGCTCCCCACATCAGGAGCAATTTCTGAGTGCATAGCCAGGAGTAACCACTGAGAGTCACTGGGTGTGGCCCCAAAAAGCAATAAATAAATAAATAAATAAATAAAATAAAAAAGCAGAAATATAAAAGGACTCACATATTGAAGTGAACTTAGTCAGTATGCCCAGAAAAGAGCACAGCCAGAAGTAATAAAAAGACTATTGACCTGACCAAAAAGTACTATTGAACTACAATGGTGGAATAAAAAGACTATTGACCTGACCAAAAAGTACTGTTGAATTACAATGGAGGAAGTGTCTGTGGTCTGTGGGAAGAGTTTGGACTTAAAAGTTTAGTTAGTTTATTTATTATTTGGGGGCCACATCCAGTGATGCTCAGTGGTTACTCCTGGTTTTCTGCTCAAAATTAACTCCTGGCAGGCTTAGGACCATATGGGATACTAGAGATTGAATCCAGGTCAACTGCATGCAAGTTTCTTAATCTTGCTGGTGCATATAAGTAGAATAGTTTTCTACCTTTCTACTGTATTCAGTAATGTGGCTGTCTTCCTTTATTCAATAATCAATCTGCATCTTATTTGGGTTTTCTAGGATCACATATCCGCAAAATACTTAAATCTTTTCCTATTGGAGTAAGTTTCATTTTATTCGCCTCATTGCATTCTGTCTTGAAGTAAAGACAGCAGGCATTATGACATTTTTTTTAAATCAGAGGGAAAGCATTTGATTAATAACATATCTTCTGTAATATATTTTGGGAGCATTTATCACAGTAAGAAAATTTTTTATTCTCATTTTTTTTTTTGGGCCACACCCGGCAGTGCTCAGGGGTTACTCCTGGCTGTCTGCTCAGAAATAGCTCCTGGCAGGCACGGGGGACCATATGGGACACCGGGATTTGAACCAACCACCTTTGGTCCTGGATCGGCTGCTTGCAAGGCAAACACCGCTGTGCTATCTCTCCGGGCCCTATTCTCATTTTTTTTTATAATTTTTTTATTTTGAATTATGAGAACAAAAGATGCAAAGAAAGAGGATAAGGTAAAGTTACAGTGGAAGGACAATCACCCATAACATAATTATCAGAAGAAGTCCCCTTGCTGATATCTTAACTTTGAACTTTCAGCCAAAGAAAGTTAAGATAAATAAAACAGAATCTATGTACAATTACTTTGTCCCTCAAGTTCCCAGATTGTAGCACATTATAATATTTCTTAACAGCACACAAGGCAATCTAAAGCCATCAAACTTACATAACTCCTTAAACATTAGAGGCATAGTATTTTTTACATTTCCATGTACATGCATATTAGCTTAAGTTAACCTCAAATTTTAAGTGGGTGCGTTTTAAGGATTAGAGTCAAAGGAGCACAGTAAAAACGGTGTTAGAGTGGCAATTGTTGTTTGCATAGGCCCACCAAAATATGAGAGGCATGGAAAGGAATAACCTTGGCCTAAATACAAAGAGATCCTACCCCTGAAGTTTCCTGGCATAAGACCAGCTCTAGGACTCAGGCAAGTTATTGTTTGATCCAAGACATTGTCCATAGCGCCAACACACTTATCACACAGTCTCTGTTGTTGGTATCTTGTTTCTGTATTAAAGATTCTGGAATCTGCATGTCCTACATTGAAGTCATGATGTGGAGTGCCTTCTCGTTTCACCTCACCATGAAAGGGCAATGCAGGAAGCCCTGTCCTGTAAGCAGGTTGTTGTTGTTAAGTCTTCTCAGTGTTAAGGGAAGTCTCTTTTGATCAGGACGATGTCTGAGCAGTGGTAGGGTCTTCCGTGGTAGAGGATTGCTTCCAGGTGATGTTATAGACAAACCTCACCATTAAGGGGCAATACAGCAAGCCCTGTCCAGTAAGCAGGTCATTGTTCTTGTTGTCTTCTCAGTGTTAAGGGGTGTCTCTTTTGAGTAGATCGATGTCAGAGCAGCTGTAGGGTCTTCCCTGGTACAGGAATGCCTCCGGGTGATGTTATATACAACCTTGGATGTTTTGTAAATGTCTTCTGTAGATCAAGGGGTAAATGGAGAATGCCCATTCTTCTGAGGCCTGTGCCAGGTCTTTATGTCAATGTTCAGGGTGTAAGGTCTCATTGCACTACAAGATTTGTGTGTTCCCATTTCTATTAGATAAGAACTTATTGGTATGTATAGTATTTTCCCATGTTAGTGTGCCTACGCAAACAAGATATAAAGCCACGTGGTGCTATCGGATATATGGGGGCATAAGAACATTTCCAACAAGACCCATGACTTGGTTCAAACATAAGTATTAAACTGAGGGCTTCTTTCACACCAAATTCCATATTGAGCAGTTCACAAAGAGAAGATAAAAAAACATGGGGGGGGGGATCATCACTGTATAAGAAAGTATTCAGCAAAAGTTATAGCCGTCAAAGAAAACACCCATAAAATGTTGAAAAGATATGTGTCCTTTTTATGCCTTTTAAAATAGTTGGGTGGGTGTTAACTCCAGGGCACCACTTCGGTCTGTGACTTAGGACTCAACAGTACTTAAGTTAGAAAGGGTAAAAAAGGAGTAATGATGATAGGAGTTAAAGAAGTTAAAGAGAAATATGAACTTATGAAGGGGTATGCAAAAGGGCAGAGTACAAAATGGACATTCTGCATACATAAAAACATAATTCAATGATAGTGAGTACTACTAATGTTTCTTGTGAGAGTACTATTAATGTTTCTTGTGAGAGTACTATTAATGTTTCTTGCGAGAATACTATTAATGTTTCTTGTGAGAGTACTATTAATGTTTCTTGTGAGAGTACTATTAATGTTTCTTGTGAGAGTACTATTAATGTTTCTTGTTGAAAATATAGACTGGACAGAGATTACCAGTGCCAGCCAAACCTCCTCCTGCTAGACTCCCGGCTCCCAGGAAGGAGAGATCCTTCAAGAAGCTGGGAGACCAGAAGTTCAGAGCCCCACCCAGACCCTCCCTAAGGAGCTGCATGGATGATGGGGGAAGGCCTAGGGTACCTTCAAGCTCCACCAAGGGACCCAACTCACCGGCTTGCCCAGGCATGGGGCCCAGGGAAGCCCTGGAGATCTGGAGCAAGGCGGTAGAGGGGTGCTGGGGTTACCCAAGTCCCGCACCCCCACTAGGCCTGGTCAAGCAGGCCTCCGGCATGGCGGGGGCCTGCCAAACCTCCTCCTGCTAGACTCCCCTATTCTCATTTTTTTAAAGTGCTTCTTTTTTGTTTTGTTAAAGTGCTTTATAACTTTTTAATATCTTTATTTAAACACCTTGCTTACAAACATGATTGTGGTTGGGTTTCAGTCTTGTAAAGAACATCCCCCTTCACCAGAGCAACATTCCCATTACCAATGTCCCTAATCTCCCTCCTACGCACCTTATCCCCGCCTGTGCCCTAGACAGGCTTTCTTAAAAATAGTTACAAAAATAGTGCTTTGTATCTATCTAAACGTTGCATGTTATTTTTCTTTTATTAATAATATTAGTTAATCTATTACAATATTTTATTAGAAGAATTAAACTTTTTTTTTTTTTTTGGTTTTTGGGCCACATCTGGCATTGCTCAGGGGTTACTCCTGGCTGTCTGCTCAGAAATAGCTCCTGGCAGGCATGGGGGACCATATGGGACACCGGAATTTGAACCAACCACCTTTGGTCCTGGATCGGCTGCTTGCAAGGCAAACACCGCTGTACTATCTCTCCAGGCCCAGAATTAAACTTTTGATCAAGTTTGTGTGTTAGTTTTATTTTTTACTGTGTGACTTTATGAATAATAGTGATCCTAGTTTTTCTTTTTCTAAATTAAATTATAGATCTCAAAATAAAAAGCATTTTACCATTATTTTCTGGAAAGTGTGTATAAATATAGCAATTTTTTCCTTAAAAATATGTGTAAAATCTTGTGGAAATGATTTAGACATAAGCTAAAATTTCAGAAGAATTCTAGAAACATTCCTGTTTTTTCTTTTCTTTTCTTCTTTTTTGTGTCACATGTGGCTGTGTTCAGCAGTTACTCCTGGCTCTTTCCTCAGAAATTACTCCTGCTCTAATCCCTCCCACCAAGTTTAACATGACTTTCTTTTGGGTCTTTATTTTCCTTTTGGATTCCAGTGCCATTGCTGATCTTCTGCCCCCCTGAGGCCCATCAGGTCTGTGTCTGAGTGGGAACAGGGAACCCACTCCTCCTTCTCATTAGCCCTTCTTTTCCCAAACTGCACAGAAGCTAGTGTGTCCGTATGAAGTAATTTCAGTTTATATCATAGAGTTGTTAGCAGATTGTATCTAGCATTTCTTTCCTTTTTTAAAAAAACTTTATTTATTGATTTTTGGGACACATATAGCATCGCTTAGGGTTACTGTTGGCTCTGTACTCAGAAATTGCCCCTGGCACGCTGGGGTTCCATATGGATGCTGGGACTTGAACAGGGTCCCTCTTGGGTCGGCCAATTGCAAGGCAAATGCCCCACAGCTGTGTTATCTCTCCAGCTCCATAGCATTTCTTTTTCTTAGAAAATATACAGCTCAGAGGCTGGAGCGGTGGCGCTAGAGGTAAGGTGTCTGCCTTGCAAATGCTAGCCTAGGACTGACCACAGTTTGATCTCCTGGTGTCCCATATGGTCCCCCTAAGCCAGGAGCAATTTTTAAGTGCAAAGTCAGGAGTAATCACTGAGCATCAACGGGTGTGGCCCAAAAACAAAAGCAAAAGAAAAAAAAAGGAAAACAAAAGAAAATATACAGCTCAAAACTCAGCTGAACAAACTAATGAACTAGTATGCAATGTTTTTTTTATCATACTTGGATAACCTCTAAAGAAGATATACCTCAAGGTACCTTTCATGCAAACAATTCAATAGATCACTTTCTCAAACACCCTGATACTACAGCATTCCAAACCACTAAATGAAAAGATCAGTGGGAAAGGTAAGGAAGACACCTACAGTTGGGGATATGAAGAAAAATCCTGGCAAATTTTTAAGTCTATCCAAACCTCATAGATGAGATCCTAAAATCAACACTTAATGGTTTAGCAATGAAAATCAAGGAGTCACTAGCCTGAAAAATTAAGGAATCTATAGATGAGCAACCAATACAAAGAAAGATTCTTTCAGAAGATGAGAGAATCCATACAAATGGAACTAAAGGAACTAGAAAACATGTTAGCAAGTCATAATAGTAGAATTACACAGGTGAGAATCACATAGAAGAACTTGAAGGCAAATTACAAGCCAGCAATTATAACGAAGTCAAAAAATAAAGGAGAGACAAAACACTGGAAGAAAATGTCAGGGGCTTAATGAACAAAGACAAAGTAATAATCTCAGAATTATAGGAATATCAGAAGGAGAAGAGAAAAGCAAAGGGGATGAAAAAGTAGCGAGGGAGATAACAGAGAACTTTCCCACCCTTGGGAAAGAGATTTCTCTACAAATCCAAGAGGCAAAAAGAGTGCCAAACAAAATAGATCTTAACATAACAACAAGACATTTAGTAGTCCAAATGGCAAAAAACAGAGAGAGAGAGATATGAATTCTTTAAAGCAGCAGGGAGAAGAAAAACCTCAAGAATAAAGGAAAGAACATAAGAATCAAACCAGATCTTTTATTTGAAAAAATTCAGTCAAGAAAAGAGTGAAATGACATATTCAAACTCTTGAATGAAAAACACTTTCATCCTAGAGTCTATTACACAGTAAAACTCCCATTTATATGGGAGGGAGGATTAAAAACATTCTCGGACAAAAAGAATTCACAATACTTGTGATAATAAAAAGACTCTAAATGAACTACTTAAAAAGCAATTACACAAACCAAATCCTCAATTATTACAACAACAACAACAACAACCCTACACAATATAATTGCACAACAGCCCTTTCTGTTAATAGTTTCCTTAAATGTCAATGGGCTAAACTCTCTCATCAAAAGGCAGAGTAGGGGCTGGAGCACTAGCACAGTGGTAGAGCATTTGCCTTGCATGTGACTGACCCAGGATAGACCTTGGCTCCATCGCCGGTGTCCCATATGGCCCCCAAGCCAGTAGCAATTTTTGTGTGCATAGCCAGAGTAACTCCTGAGTGTCACTGGGTGTGGTTCAAAAACCAAAACCAAAAAAAACAAAAACAAAAACAAAATAAGAGGCACAGAGTAGCAAGTTGGATAGGGAAACAAAACTCAGACATCTGTTGTCTGCAGGAAACACACTTAATGATAACAGAATCTATACCCAGTCTTTAACAAGCTATACACAAAGGGGACCAGTTATACTAGCAGTCTGGGGGCAAAGGTGGGGGACGATGGGAACAAAGTTGGAGGGCGGACAACACTGGTGGTGGGAATACCCCTGATTCAATGTCATTATGTACTTTCAATATTACTGTGAAAGACTTGTAATTCACATTTATCACAATAAAAATTATTTAAAAAATAAAATTTTAAGAAAGTTCAGGATAGACACAGGCTCAAAATAAAAAAGGATAAAAAAACAATTATACAAACCACTGGAAAACAAATCTGGGACAGTCATACTCATATCAGACCAAACTGCATTTAACCTCAAGAAATTACTTAGGGGGTTGGAGAGATAGCATGGAAGTAAGGCGTTTGCCTTTCATGTAGGAGGTCATCGGTTGTAATCCCAGCATCCCATATGGTCCCCTGTGCCTGCCAGGAGCAATTTCTGAGCCTGGAGCCAGGAGTAACCCCTGAGCACTGCTGGGTGTGACCCAAAAAACCACACACACACACACAAAAGAAATTACTTAGAAACTATGGACACTACTTATTGCTAAAGAGAATAGACCAAGAAGTGTTATCTCTGATCAACATCTATGCACCAAATGTAGACACAGCAAAATATGTAAGGATTTTGCTCACAAACTTAGACAAACATATGGACAGAAATATAATAGTCGTGGGAGATTTCAACACTCCATTATCGCCAATAGACAGATTCACTAGGCAAGACACTAGGAAAGACTTAAGAGCCTTAAATCAGAAGCTAGATGAATTAGGACTAATGGATGTATACAGAACGTTTCATTTTCAAAAAACTGAATACACATTCTTCTCAAATGCACATGGAACTTTCTCTATGATAGACACAACTTATATAAAGTCACAGATATCAGTTTTATATGAACCACCCTATCAGACCCAATGCCACAGAAATCAAGATTAGCTATAAAAAGAAGATGTGGAGAAAAATCTAACACCTGGAGACTGAACAACATGCTGTTCAACAACATCTGGATCAAAGAGGAAATAATGAAGAAATTAAGAGATTACTTGAAGCTAATAATAATGAAGAAACAAATTGTCAAAACTTACGGAACACAGAAAAAGCAGTAATCAGGGAAACTCATAGAAATATAGGCTTACAGGAAAGAAGAAAAAGACAAAGTCAACAACCTAAAGGGATACCTTAAATATCTGGAAAACCAACAGCAAAAGAACCCAAAAAACAAGCAGATGAAAAGAAATAATAAAAAACCAGAACATATGGAGATTTCTCCAAAAGCTGGAAGTTGAGCTCCCATATGATCCAGCTATACCACTCCTAGGGATATATCCTAAGAACACAAAAATACAATACGAAAGTTCCTTTCTCACACCTATATTCATAGCAGCGTTATTTACAATAGCCAGAATCTGGAAACAGCCTAGATGTCCCTCAATAGATGAATGGTTAAAGAAAGTATGGTACATATACACAACGGAATATTATGCAGCCATCAGAAGAGATGAAGTCATGAAATTTTCCTATACATGGATGTATATGGAATCTATTATGCTGAGTGAAATAAGTCAGAGGGAGAGAGAAAAACACAGAATGGTCTCTCTCTCTCATCTATGGGTTTTGAGAAAAATGAAAAACATTTGTGTAATGATTCTCAGAGACAAAACAGAGGAGAACTGAAGGGTCCAGCTCCTGACATGAAGCTCACCACAGGGATCATTTAGTGCAGTCATAAAAATAATTACACTGAGAACCATTATAACAAAATGTGACTGAATGAAGGAAGTAGAAAGCCTGTCTAGAGTACAGGCCAGTTTGGGTTGGGGAGGAAGGACACTTGGGATATTGGTCATGGGAATGTTGTACTGGTGAAGGATTTTATATATATAAAATAAAAAGAAAAGAAAAGAAAAGATAAGGCCTCACAATTCTTACCACAGGCTGTGTTCTTTACACTTTATAGAAAGAGGATGTACAGTAAATGCACTCCATATACACCTCAACACAGGCCCTTTGCCTGGTCTGTATTGTGAATTGGGGGACAAAAAAAACAAACAAAAAACCAAAAAAAAAACCCCAAAAAACCAGAGCAGAAATCAGCAATCTAGAAACCAAAGAAAATAATTCAAATAATTAATGAGACCAGGAGCTGTTTTTTAAAAGAATAAACAAGATAGGGGTCAGAATGATAGCACAGTGATAGGGAATTTGCCTTGCATGTGGCAGATCCAGGACGGACCTGGTTTGATCTCAGGAGTTCCATATGGTCCACCTAGCCAGGAGCGACTTCTGAGTGCATAGCCAGGAGTAGTAACTCCTGAGCATCACCGGTTATGCCCTCCCAAAATAAAAACAAAAAACACAAACCAGTGGTAAGACTCACAAGGAAAAAAAGGAATAATACTCAAATAAATTAGATTAGAAATGAAAGGGAAGAGATTACAACAGAATCCCAAGAAATGCAAGACATCATAAGAGCTTATAACGAGTAACTTTACTCAATTAAGCTAGAGAACCTAGAAAAAGTAGATTTCTGGAAAGTATCATTTCCTGATTCTTAATGAGGAGGAAGTGGCCAATCACATGTAAGGAAATTGAAACAATAATTTAGAAACTCCCCAAGAATAAAAGTACAGGGCCAAATGTGTTTACAAGTGAATTTTATCAAGCATTCAGAGAAGAGTTACTACCACTAATCCTTAAGACTCTTCCAAAATATTGAAAAGACAGGAACCCTCCATAATGCCTTCAATGAAGCTAATATTGTGCTAATTTCCAACGCTAACAAAGATACCACCAAGAAAGAAAACTATAGACAAATCTCACTAATAAATATAGATGCAAAAATCCTTATAAAATTCTAGCAAACCGAATCCAACAACATAGCAAAAAGATTATACATCATGACCAACTGGGTTTCATCACAAGGATGATTCAATATTTACAAGTCAATCAACATCATACACCACATCAGTAAAAAAAAGGATAAAAAACCCACATGATCATATCAATTGATGCAGAAAAAGCATTTGACAAAATCCAGCATGAAATCATAATGAAATCCCTTACCAAAATAGGTGTAAATGGAACCTTTCTCAAGATAGTAACAGCTATCTATAAAATCCCACAGCCAACCATTCTTTTTTTTCTTTCTTTTTTTTTTTACTTATAATATTTATTTTAATCATAGTGGCTTACATATCATTGACGATAATATTTTAGGTGCATATTAACATAAAAACAGGGGTCCCATCACCGAATTGTCCTCCCTCCACCTCCATTCCCGTTCTACCTCCCATATCCTCCTCCCTCACCCCCGGGGCCAACCATTCTTAATGGTGAAAAACTGAAAGCATTTCCATTAAGGTCTGGCACGAGGCAAGGATGTCCACTGTCTCCACTCTTACTCACCCTCGTATTAGAAGTCTTAGAAATATTAATCGGACAAGAGAAGAAAATCAAAAGAATCCAAATTAGAAAAGAGGAAGTCAAACTATCTCTATTTGCAGATGGCATAGTGATATTCATCAAAGACCCTAACGAGCCCACAGAAAAGCTCCTAGAAACAATAAACCAATGCAGTAAAGTGGCTGGCTACAAAGTCAAAACACAGAACAGTTGTATTTCTTTGTACAAATAATGACTCAGAGGAGAAAGAGATGAGAGTCTGTCTCATTTAAAATAGGGTCCAAAATTATCAAGTACCTAGGAATCAACCTGACAAAAGAGGTGAGAGACCTATATCAAGAAACCTTCAAAAAACTCTAGAAAGAAATTGAAGACCTAAAGAAATGAAAGAAGGTTCTATGATCATTGATTGGAAGGATCAATATCATAAAAATGACCATCTTACCTAAATTAGTATATAGATTCAATGCAATTCCTATTCAAATTCAGAATAACTTCCAGGACTTCAAAAAATCAATTATAAAGTTTTTGTGGAACTATAAAAGACCCAGGTTAGCCAAATCAATACTGAAAAATAAGAAACTGGAGGCATCTCATTACTAATTTGAAGTTCTACTACAAAGCCATAGTGATCAAAACAACGTGGCATTGGAACAAAGACCGTTTTTCAGACCAATAATTCAGAATAGAATATTGAGTGACAAACCCCCAAGAATATGGTAAACTAACCTTTGATAAAGGAGCCAAGAATGTGAAGTGGAACAGAGACAGTCTCTTCAACAAATGGTGTTGAAACAATTGGATAACTATGTGCAAGAAATTAAAAATTGATCCATATCTCACACATTACACAAAAGTCATTTCAAAGTGGATTAAAGATCTTGAGATTAGACCCAAATCCATAAAGTTCTTGGAGGAAAATATAGGCAGAACACTCCAAGACTTAGACCTCAAAGAAATCTTCGATGAGAGGATGCTATGGCAAAAGCTATAGCATCAAACCTAAATAAATGGGACTCTATTTTATTGATCTGAGGATCTGTCTTTATTCTAATAACATGCTGCCTTATTTATATTATTGTTGTAAAATCAAAGTATTACTTTATTAAATGAGTTATTTTATACAATATAAACATCAATATAATTACAATTGTAAAAAAATTTTTTATAACAAGGATGGACTGATTTTCAGATTTCCAAATCAAAGTGAACTGTACATTTACAAAGAATTGTCTTTTGCCCCAAAAGGGAACAGTATAAAAATGAGTGTTTCTGTAGCCTCTTTATTTTTGCTGATCAACAGTTTGTTAGAAAAGCAGCTGCAGGTTTGTTACCTAAGGTCTGAGACAGTAGAAGAGCCAAAAGTGTCATGAATTCACCTGTAAAACGACTTTATGCTTGAACATCAGCCAATTCTGGAGGAAGTGGAGTCTTGGGGTGCTTACTTTCAAAGTGCTGCTTGAAGGTCTTAGGGGCTGGCATTTGTGTCCGGCAGACGGTGCAGGTATAGATTAAGGCAGTTTTGGCAGCAGCCTTTTGGTCGTGTCCTTGTTTCTTCTTCTGTCCAGCTAGCTTTTTTGTAGTTTTCTGCTGAGACTGAATTTTCTGTTGTCCACAAGCCATACCCGGGCCAGGACAGTCCCGTATAGTCGGGAGAGACGGCACCACGCAATAGGGACTAGAAGGGGCAGCCTGCTCAGCACCCCCGCGGCCTCTTCAAGCAGCCGAGGGGGTGGGAGGAGGTGGGGGGGAGGGGAGAAGAGAGGAGAGAGAGAGGAGGGAGAGAGAGAGGAGAGAGAGAGAGAGTGAGGAGAGAGAGAGAGAGAGAGGAGAGAGAGAGAGAGAGAGAGGAGAGGAGAGAGAGAGAGAGAGAGAGAGAGGAGAGAGAGAGAGAGGAGAGAGAGGGAGAGAGAGAGAGAGGAGAGAGAGAGAGAGAAGAGAGAGAGAGGAGGAGGAGAGAGAGAGAGAGAGAGAGAGAGAGAGAGAGAGAGAGAGAGAGAGAGCTAGTTTCATTCCGTGCATGCTGCCACCTCCCGGCCCTGTTGCTTGGCCACTGTGCTGCTTTAATAACTATTGCTTTGTAATACAATTTTAAATTGGAGCAAGTAATGCCTCCCATATTCCTTTTCCCAAGGATTGCTTTAGCTATTCGTGGGTGTTTATTGTTCCAAATGAATTTCAGGAGTGTTTGATCCACTTTGTTTAAGAATATTACGGGTATCTTTAGAGGGATTGCATTAAATCTCTAAAATGCTTTGGGGAATATTGCTATTTTAATGATATTAATCCTGCCAATTCATGAGCAGGGTATGTGTCTTCATTTCTTTGTGTCCTCTCATTTCTTGAAGCAAGATTTTGTAGTTTCCTTTGTATAGTTTCTTCACTTCTTTAGGTAAGTTGACTCCAACATATTTAAGTTTGTGTGGCACTAATGTGAATAGGATTGGTTTTTTTTTATTAATTTTTTATTTTTAATTATGAGAACAAAGATGCAAAGAAAGAGGACAAGGTAAAGTTACAGTGAGAGGACAATCACCCATAAACAGAATTCTCAGTAGCCCCATTGCTGATATCTTAACTTTGAACTTTCAGTCAAAGAACATTAAGAAAAATAAAAACAGAACCCATGTATAATTACTTTGTCCCTCAAGTCCCCAGATTGTAGTACATAATATTTCTTAGCAGCACACAAAGCAATTAAAGCCATAAAACTTATGTAACTTCTTAAACATTGAAGGCAAAGTACTTTTTTACATTTCCATGTACATGCATATTAGTTTAAGTTAACCTCAAAAGTTTAAGTGGGTTGTTTTTCTTAAGATTAGAGTCAAAGGAACACAGTAAAATGGTGTTAGAGTGGCAATTATTGTTTGCATAGGCCCACCAAAATATGAGGGACATGGAAAGGAAAAGCCTTAGCCTAAATACAAGGAGATCCTACTCCTGAGGTTTCCTGGCATAAGACCAACTCTAGGCTCCAGGCAAACTAGGTTGTCCAATCCAGGTCATTGTCTGTAGTGCCAATACTTTTATTTTTCACAAGTCTCTGTTGTTGGTATCATGTTTCTGTATTAAAGATCCTGGAATCTGCATATTCTACATTGCAGTCAGGATGGTGCAGAGTGCCCTCTCGTTTCACCTCACAATTAAAGGGCGATGCAGAGATCCCTGTCCTTTAAGCAGGTTGTTGTTTTCGAGTCTTCTTAGTGTTAAGGGAAGTCTCTTTTGAGCAGGTCGATGTCAGAGCAGTGGTAGGATCTTCCCTGATAGAGGATTGCTTCCAGGTTTTGTTATAAAAAACCTTGGGTGTTTCGTAGGTAGTTTCCCTGGTTCAGGGGTGAATGAAGGATGCCCATTCTTTTGAGGCCTGTGCCAGGTCATTATATCAATGTTTAGGGCATAATGTCTCATTGCACTATGAGATTTGTGTGTTCCAATCTCTATTAGATAAGAACTTATTTGTATGTAAAGTATTTTCTCATTTTAATGTGCCTATGCAAACAAGGAACAATGCCACATGGCATTATCGGCACATATGGGGGCCATAAGAACAAGTCCAACAATCCCCATGACATGGTTCAATCATAGGCATTAAACTGAGGGACTCTTCCACCAAAATTACTTATTGAACAGCTCACAAAGAGAAGACAAGATAAACAGTGGGTAGAATCATCATGGTAAAAGAATATTTAGAAAGTGTTATAGCTGTTAAAGAAAATACACATAAAATATTCAAAAGACATATGTGTCCATTTATGTCTTTTGAAATAGTTGGGGGTTGTTAAATCCAATGCACGACTTTGGTCTGTGATTAGGACTGTGTAGTACGGAAGTTACAAAGGGTAAATGTGGGGTACTGATGGTTGGGGATGAGAGAGTTAAGGAGTAATAATGAGCTTTGTAGGGGTGTGCAAAAGGGCAGAATCTGTTGGGGCAGGAGGTCTGTCTTGGTGCCTAACAAATTAAAGAACAGAGGGTAAACAGGGTTAATTAAGGGGAAGATAACAAATCCGGATTGGGAGATGAGGGAGTAGAAGGGGCTCTGGTGTGGGGGGGGGAAATATCAGAGGGGCTATATACATTGTATAGATGAATTGTTTATGGATTAGGCTTGGCAGTCAGAGAGGACCACTGTATAGAAAGTCACGTCTACATCTACACTGATTTTAGAGACCTATTTGAATATTATCCTCCAAATCTAAAGAATTCCATATTTTTTTTCCTAGAAACAGTTGAGAATTAAGAATATTTTGGGGTGTTGTTAAAAAGTATATGTCAAATGCGCCCATGCGCTTTTGAAAATGAATACTAGTAAGAAAAAAACTCCTGAATGGGGTCCAGTATGCATAGGAGAGAAATTTCTCTCCCCTGCCCTCCCCCCATGGCCCGATTTACCAGGCGTGGCCCTGAAGACCAGTCTGGCTTGAGGGGGGAGGGAATCTCAGTCCCCTGGACTAAGTGGTCAGTCCAGGACTGGTTTTTTAATGTTCATTTCTTTTCTATCTTTATCAGTGTATAAGAAAACCATTGATTTTTGCGTGTAAATTTTGTAGCCTGCCACTTTGCTAGATGAATCTATTGTTTCTAGAAGCTTTTTGGCAGAGTCTTTAGGGTTTTTTAAATATAATATCATGTCTTCTGCAAACAGTGAGAGCTTAACTTCTTCCTTTCCTATCTAGATGCCCTTGATATCTTTTTCTTGCCTAATCACTAGGGCAAGTAATTCCAGTATTATGTTGAATAGTAGTGAGAGAGAACAACCTTGTTTTGTACCAGATTTTAGAGGAAAGGTTCTTAATTTATCTCCATTGAGAATAATATTTGCCATTGGCTTGTGGTAGATGGCCTTGCCTATATTGAGAAAAGTTCCTTCCATTTCCATCTTGTTGAGAGTTTTTATCAAGAATGAGTGTTGGACCTTATCAAATAAAATGAACAAGTTTCTGTATGGCAAAAAAAAAAAATACAGGCTAAAATTAGAAGGCAGATAACTAAATGGGAAGAAAATTTTGCACTCAACACATCCAATAAAAGGTTTATTTATACAATATACAAAGTACTGATGAAGGTACTCATTTACCCCTGAACCCTGGATCCCATCTATGGAACTGGTATGGTTTTCTGCATCAGCACCAGGAATCGGACTTCTACCAGGAAGACTCTAATGCTGTGCTGACATCGACTTGCTTCAGAGTGGGTTCATATGACACTGTAACAACTTGGTAGCAGCAACAACCTGCTGCTCAGTGTCACCCTGACTTTGGCATAGGATCTGTACAAAAACCAAGATCTCTAACTATAGAATCCTGATAACAACAACCATGATTTGTAAAGAGCTTTTACTGGGACCACAGAAGAAATACTTGGGGTTAGACAATTTAGTATGCCTGAAGCCTGTAGTTGGTCTTATGCCAGAATGCTTTATGGGTAGGGTATTGCTGTTTTTTGACCAAAGGTTTTTCCTTTCTATTTTCCCCATCTTTTTCTGTGCCTTTGCAAAACAAGCAAGCAAACAAAAACCCCCCAAAACACACAAAAAGTGCCACAAACACACTTTTTTTTTTAATTTTCTATTTATCTTTTAAACAGGGGATCCTGCCTTTTTCATAGAATCTTGGGACATGGATTACTTTGTTTTATCACATATTTCTGCATTTTTCTATAAAACTAAGAAGAAAGGAAAAATGAAAGACTGGGGGCCAGGGGCCAAGTGGTCTCAGATGCATTGGTAGGGAAATACAAGGACAGTACTAAATAACTAAACCAAAGTAAATGACAATAGAATCAAGAAACCTAAACTTTAATAATCTAAACTTAAATGGGCCTGTTAAACTGGCAGGCCAGAGGCCAAAGGGTTGTGCTAAGGGATGCACTCTGAGTTTATTGATGGAGGGAGGTTGACACTGGTGGTGGGAATAGCCCTGACTCACTTTATACCTAAAATTCAACTATAAATTGTGTAGATCACAGTGGTTTCAATAAAATAAAATAAAAAAGAAGAAATTACTCCTGGCAGGATTAGGGGATTAGATGAGTATGTAGGAGATCGAACCTGGCTTGATCACATGCAAGGCAAATGCCCTTTCCACTGTACCATTGTTCTGGACCCTTAATCTTGTTTTCTTATGTGTCATTCCAGGTAATACTTCTGCCACTTAGGAATTGATTCATTTTAAGAAATATTTCAAATTTATTAGCCTAATTTTTTTTTCTTTGTGGTGGGTGTGGTGGTGGTGGTGGTGATGGTGGGTGAATTAGCCTAATTTTAATAACATCTTTTTTGTTATATTTTAAATATTTTAAGATAAGTATTTCTATTTTTATTATTAGTGCTGATTATATTTCTTTCTTGTGCTGCTCTTTGAAACATTCCTTTGAAATCTCATCTATATATTCTTCTTTTACTTTGGTACTTTCACTGCTTCAAAAAATATTGACTGATCTAAGATGACAAACTTTTTATGCCTATTTTTCTAAAAGACTTATAAATTTGACAGTTACATTTAAATTTGTGACTTGTTATTCACTTTTGGTCACAATAAAATTATTTAAAAAATAAATTTATGATAGGTCATAAATTAATTTTTTGCAGATGGATAAGGAAAAGGTACTACTTTATTCTACTTGGCTCTCCAGATGAAAAATCTCCATTACCCATTAAATTTTGCAAGTACTCTTGTTAAAAATTAGTCCACTATAAAGTTAAAGATTTATTTCTCTACTCACACTCAATTCCTTATTGATCCTTATTCTATTATTTCATTATCTCAGTGGCTTTTTGTACTTGATTAAAAATGTAAGAAGTATCCAATTTTAACTTAAAAAAGAAACAGTTTACTCTACTTTCATTCTATTTGCATATGAATGTTGTTTTTCCTAATTTTTGTCCAAAAATCCAGCTGGGATTATGATAGTGATTACATAGAACTTTAGATCAATTTGTTTAGTATTAGTTTTGCTATCTTAATAAGCCTCACTATCCACAATTGTGAAATATTATTTTAGTTATTCAAAGTATCTTAAGGACTTTGTAGTTTTCAGTAGTTTTTGTCCTTTATGTTTATTGCGAGATAATATACAATTGCTGGTGGGACTTCTGCCTGGTCCAACCCCTATGGAAAACATGGAGGGATCTCAGTAAACTAAGAATTGATCTGCCATATTATCCACCAATCCTGCTATTGGATATCTATCCTTAGGACAGAAAAATACTGATTCAAAGGGATGTATACATACCACTACTCATTACAGCACTCACTACAATAGCTACAAGTTGGAATCAATCTAGATGTTCAACAACAGATGAATATGCATAATGAATGATGCAATCATGCATCTTGTTGTGGCATGGTTGCTATATATATATAGGTGTTCTGGGCAACACCTGGTGACCTTCAAGGGTTACTCGCCGGGAGATCGAATTGCAGTCTGTCCTAAGTCAGCTGTGCGCAAGGCAAACGCCACCGCTCCAGCCCCAATCTGGAAGATATTATGTTAAATGAAATAAAGGATAGATACAGAATGATATCACTTAATGTGGTATTTAGAATAACTTCATGAAGAAATGCAATGATTGATAGGAGTTTATAGAATACTCCTGGCCCTAGAGTATAGTGAGGAGAAGAAATTGAGTGGAAGAGGAGAAACACAAATATGAAATAATAGGGTACAGGGGCCAAGGGGTCTCAGGTGCATTGGTAGTGTTAAGAAAGGACAGAATTAAATAACTAAGCCAACAACAATGAAATCGGGAGACTCAAACTTTAATAACTGAAACTTAAAATGGGTCTCCTATGTTGGTAGGCTGGGGGACAAGGCTGATGGGATGCACTCTGAAAACATTGTGGAGGGAGGTCAACATTGGTGGTGGGATTGGCCATGAAACATTGTATGTCTAAAACCTAACTGCGAAGAACTCTGTAAATCACAATGGTTTCGATAAAACATTTTAAAAAGTACAAAGTAGTTTTTATATTACATTTTCTCGAGTCAATACAAGTCACAAATCCATTTATGATTCAAAGGGAGTCTGATGTTGAGCTTTGTTGAGTACTTTATAAATCTTAGATATTAGACCTATCTGATAAATTATGTGCAAATATGATCTCTCATTCAACATGGTCTTCTTATTTTAGCTCAAGCAAAGCATTTAAATTTCATTTGATTTTGGTTTGCCCAGGGCTGAATCCTGGATCTGCTAAAGGATTACTCCTGGTGGTCTCAGGGTTCATATGGATACTGGGGATTGAGCCCAGGTCGGCCATGTGCAAGGCGAGTACCCTATCCAACAAATTAAATGTATTATCTAGCCCCAGGCAAAACTTTTAAAATGTAATGCAATCCCATTTGCTTATTTTTGCTTTTGTTATGCTGCTAGTGGCATAAAATCATTGAAAACACCTAAGGTCCATATCGGAATGTTCTGACTATATATAATATAGATCTGGCATGATCTTATAGTATTTAATTCACTTGAAATTAGTTTTTGTGACATGATATGAGATATTATTTTTTATTTGCATGTGGCCAGTTTTCCCAGTACTATTTGTTAAAAAGTCTTTCCTTGTTTCACTGCATATATTCAGCTCCTTTGTCCCTATGACTAAATTTTAGTACCAAGTCCTGACAAACTCTCAAAGGTTTATAGTCTCCCTTGTTGCTTTTATGTATACCTATTTCAGTTGTTATTACCATCTCTTGTGACCTTGTGTTTGAGTGTCTATATTTTAATTTACAATGTGAACACTTTGTGAGCAAGGGTCAAATCTGAGATTTTCTTTTGTCAGACTATTGCTTAGTGAGGTTTCTAGAATCAGTAACAACTCAAACGCTAATAAAAATGTTTCTTTCTCATAAGGAACTCTCTTTCACTGCTGGTGGAAATGCTGCCTAGTCCTGCTGGTGGGAATGCTGTCTAGTCCAGCCTTTATGGAAAACAATACAGAGATTCCTCAAAAAACCTGGAAATTGAGCTTCTATATGATCCAGTTATACAACTCCTATGGGTATACGGACACAAAAACATGATACAAAAATTCCCTCTGCATGCCTACGTTCATTGCAGAACTATTTACAATAGTTAGAACCTGGGAATAACCCAGATGCTGGACAACAGATGAGTGACTAAGGAAACTGTGGTCCCTATACACAATGGAATATTATGCAGCTGTCAGGAGAGATGAAGTAATAAAATTTTCCTATACACGGATGAACATGGAAACTATTATGCTGAGTGAAATAAGCCAGGGGAGAAAGACACACAGAATAGTCTCACTTATCTATGGATTTTAAGAAAAATAAAAGACATTACTATAATAATGCCTAGAGATTAGGGCCAGCAGGACTGGCTCACAATATATCTCTCTATTCTGTACATGATTTACTTTAGGGCCCAGGGGTCTCAAACTCAATTTACCTGGAGGTCGCAGTAGGCAAAGTCTGGGTGATCCTTGAGTGCAAAGTCAGTAGTAAGCCTTGAACACTGGGGGGTGTGACCCAAACAACTAAAACAAAACAAAACAAAACAAAAAAAGATTCCTCTAGGGCAGGGCCACAAAATGTTGTACGGAGGGCCACAAATGGCCCGTGGGCCGCCACGGGCCGCAAGTTTGAGACCCCTGCTTTAGGCATTCCAGAGCTGATTGCTGGAAAGATCCAAAGGATTCCAATAGTTTATTATGGAACTATTTTACTTCAGGAAAAAGTATACTATAGAATAATAAATATGCATTTATTTTAAAATTATTTTTAATTGATTAAAATTTTATGATTTATAATACTGTTAATAATGGTTTCTTGTACATAATTCCAGAAACATGCCCATCACCAGTGTATCTACCTCCCTCCCTCAAGGACCACAATACTCTTCTCTTTCTAGATCCCCCAACTCAGTTATGTGGATCAATTCTCCCATTGTCTTTCTTTGGACTTTTGTTGCTATCTTGCTGTGTATCTTTAAGTCCCACATATAAGAAAAATCTATCTCTTTCCTCTGACTTCATTCAGCCTGATAAAAAGATCTGCTTTTAAAGTGTCTGGAGGGGCCGGAGAGATAGCACAGCAGTAAGGCGTTTGCCTTAGAAGCAGAAGGACGGTGGTTCCAATCCTAGCATCCCATATGGTCCCCTGAGCCTGCCAGGAGCTATTTCTGAGCATGGAGGCAGGAGTAACCCCTGAGCGCTGCCAGGTGTGACCCCCCCCCCCAAAAAAAAAAAACAAAAACAAAAAATAAAGTGTCTGGAGATTTCACAGACAGGTTTCTTTATTCTGCTATTGGTGGGTCAAATAAGTTAAGCTTTGCCTCCAAGTCAAGCCACACAATTATGCATAAAAATACTCTTAACGCCAAAGGCTGCTTATCTTTTAAATCTCTGTGGTCATACAAGTGCATTGCATTCATGTTTCCTGAGTTAACTATTGAAGTCACCAAAATCAATAAACCAACCATAAATTAAATTATAATTAATAAACAGTAATAGGCTGGTGCATCCTGAACCCAAACAATCTAAAGACCCATGTTATTATCTTTTTTTTTTTTTTTTTTTTTTTATCTTTTTTGGTTTTTGGTTTGATGTTTACACCTGGCAGTGCTCTGGGCTTACTTCTGGATCTGCACTCAGTGATCACTCTTGGTGATTTTTGAGGGACCACATGGAGATCTGGGAATAGAACTCAGGTCAGAAATATGCAAAGCAAGCACCTTACCCACAGTTGTACCCCACCCATATAGTTGCTGCAACCATGAGTATTCTTTACTCAGTATGTCAGGTTCTTAGGGCCAAATGTTACTATTGTGTAGTAGAAAGCATTGAAAGTGAGCCTCTAAGATCATGTAATAATAGATCAAAAAGTGTGGTGTTAAATCTTCTTTTTTTTAGATCCCAAAAGATTCTTTTATTTTTATTTATTTATTTATTTATTTATTTATTTATTTATTTAGTTTGTTTTTTGGGCCACACCTGTTTGATGCTCAGGAGTTACTCCTGGCTAAGCACTCAGAAATCGCCCCTGGCTTGGGGGAACCATATGGGACGCCGGGGGATCGAACTGCTGTCCTTCCTCAGCTAGCGCTTGCAAGGCAGACACCTTACCTCTAGTGCCACCTCACCGGCCCCCCAAAAGATTCTTTTAATCCCTGAACACGTGACAGAATTTTCTGCCACATCTAGTAGTGTTCAGGGCTTATTTCTGGCTGTGTACTCAGGAATTACTTCTGGGTGGTACTCAGGGGAACATATGATTGCTGGGGATTGAATCTGGTGTGTCACATGCAGGGCAAGTACCCTACCTGCTTTACTGTCTCTTTAGGCCCAGAATGTTGGTTTTAACTCAGTGATTCTCAAATAGTGGAGCTCGCGGCTCCATAAAGAGGGGCACGTTTGACCTCGGCAAACACTGTCATAACAAACTAAGCCCCGTGTTTATGTCTCTGTGTGTCTCTGGAGCTGAGAATTGCTGTGTCCTGCTTCAAACCCCGCTTCAAAAAACTATGCAATTCAAAGCATACTCATTGTAGCCATTAATCCAGACATCACCTCTGATTAAAAAATCAGTTCAAATTATTTTATATATTTTTGTTTTGTGCTTAAAGTTTTTTTAAATAAATATACTATTTAGAGTCGTACAGGGGGCACAAAAATGTTTTCTTCTTCCTAGGGGGCCATGACAGAAAATAATTGTGAAGCACTGGTTTTAACTGAATTAACTATAAGCTTCTATGCAAACAAACAGCCAAATGCTGAAACATTTTTGAAAACAACTAGCTATTATTAGTTTATGGAATATTGACAGTTCATCATTAAACTCACTAAATCTTAAATGGCTCACAAGTTATTAAGTTAGATGAAGAGAAAGTTAAAATTTAATTGATCAAACTTCAGATATTACTCAGTATGACCTTGTAACACATATGCCCTTTAGAATACCATTTCAGTTTAATCATTGGATTAAATTAAGTACTCTCAGGGGGGTAAAATAGCTTTTATTTAAAGCTTAACTCATAATTGTGATATTTATGCATTCTAATGTAAATTAGGTCTACTTTATTTTCATCTCAAAACAAAATTGAATTTCTTTGAAGACTTTATGTTACAGTCTATTTTCCAACTACTTTTCAAATCTGTTTTACTTCCTCTCAACCTTTTTATTTTATGGTACAAATTATTGTTGGAATAGTCAGTGTTAAAATAATGTTTGCTCAATCAGCTGAAAAATAATGAATCAGTAATTGCCGTGCCAGATCAAAATTTGGCTTTTCTAATAGATAAATTCTTACCTTTTCCTCCAAACTATTAAACTGGTTAGAGTATCTTATCCAATTAGGTTGAAATGACCCTTTCTAGATTCAAGCTATTGATTACAGTTGGGACTGAATTGTTATTGACCTTGTTATCAGTAGGAGACCTGGATAAAATTATGAATCTCTGTGGTGTGAGATGATATCTCATTGTTGACTTGATTTACACACCCCTGATAATTAATGATGTGGAGCACTTTTTCATGTGCTTTTTGGCCATCTGTATGTCATCTTTGAGAAATTTTCTGTTCATTTCTTATTCTCATTTTTTGATGGGATTAGATAATTTTTTTTCTTGTTAAACTCTACCAGTGCCTTATGTATCTTAGATATTAACCCCTTATCAGATAGGTTTTATCATCCCAATTTTTGATTGATGTTCTCGATCTTTAATTACTTTCATATCATTGTGTTTCTCATTCCAAACATATTATGTCATATTTATATACTTTTTACTCACTCTTTAACCTCCTGCCCTCTGGCTTCTTTACCTTGCAATTTCTTCATCTGTTTCCCTTATTATGCATAAGGACTTTTCCCAGCTTTCCTGCCTATACCTTCTCTGCATTGGTTTGTATTAATGCTGCACATTCTCTGGTGTAATCCACATAACTAGCCAAATTCACCAGAGGACACATTGAATATGCTTTAATTTGTCCTTTTCATGTCCCTATTCTTGTACTTAAGATATTCTTTTCACCAAAATTGCTCTCTTTCTATTATATCTACCATTATCTCTACCTTTGAAATACTTTTCTATCCTGTAAAATATGACCCATACACTTCTTTATCCCTAGCCTATCCAAAACTTCCAGTCTCCCTTTCTGAAGTTCTTTAAATTCATTGCATGCCATTTTCTGAAAAGAACATTAGGTATATATTAGAATCCTTTTGATTCATCACTGTGTAATCTTGGAAAAACCATATTTTTTCTAGGCACTGGTTTCTCTCATCACATATATCTTAATTTAAAAATGTTATTAATTTATGTAATTTTTTGGAATATATCATAGTAATAGAACACATGCTTCATTTGTATGAGATCCTGGGTTCAATTTCCTCACCTGCACACACACACACACACACACACACACACACACACACACACACACACACACTTGCTCTGCTTAATTCTCTACTTTTCCCAAATTCTGCTTCTCTTAGGAATCTGATTTGAATTCTTAAAGAAATATCTACACATTTTTTAAAAATATGGAACGCTTCACGAATTTGCGTGTCACCCTTGCACAGGGGCCATGCTAATCTTCTCTGTATCATTCCAATTTTAGTACATGTGCTCCCGAAGCAAGCACTCTACTCTGATTTTTATGAAAACCTTTAAAGAGAGGGGCTGGAGGGGCCAGAGAGATAGCATGGAGGTAAGGCATTTGCCTTTCATGCAGAAGGACGGTGGTTTGAATCCCGGCATCCCATATGGTCCCCCGTGCCTGCCAGGGGCGATTTCTGAGCATAGAACCAGGAGTTTATTTCTGGCTCTGTGCTCAGAGATCACTCCCAGCATGCTAAAGGACCATATAAAGTGCTGCAGTTCAAACCAGAGTTAGCTGAATTCAAGGCAATATCTTAAGCCCTGTACTATCTCTCCAGTCTCTTCTTCCATCACTTAAAATAGTTTTTTTTACTGTGTCTTCAAGAGTGGTTAAAATATTATATGGTTCAAATTCTGTGGAAAATATATGGAGAGCTCCCCAATAAAAATTAAAATAAAGGAACATAACTCCCATATGACACATTTCTTGGCATCTATCCTTAAAATGTAAGAACATAATCATGTACACATATATATTTCCTATGCACATTGAAAGCTTAGTATAATAATTAAGATAAGGAAGCAACCCAGATGCCTAACGATAGATGAATGGATCAAGAAACATGGGTACTCACAATGGAATACTATTCGGCTCTGTAAAATCATGTGATTTATTGTGGTATGAATGGAGGTGTGTTGAAAGGGAGGGATGATGGAATCCTTGAAGAAGAGGGATGTGTACACAGGTGATGTGTGTGACATTGGTACCATGTACATGGAAAACCATCATTAACAATATTCTAAATCATATAATCTTAATCAATTTTTAAAAAGTTAAAAAACAAAAAAGGAAGCGCTCAGGCCCTCCAGAGAACATTAGTTAATGCACTTGGGCATATGCTCTTTTAAAGGAATGAAGATAGAATCCTCCAAAAATGAAGTCATAAAATTTTCTTCAATATAGACGGTACGAAGAGTATTATGCTTAGTGAAATGAGTCAGAAGGAGAGACATAGAATGATTGGATTCATTTGTGGACTATAAAATAAAAACAAGATAGTATGGTAATTATACTAAAAGACAATAGAGACAAGGTCCAGTAGGATTAATCCAGGGAAGTAAGCTTGCCACAAATTGTGGGGGAGTGCATTTAGGGTAGAGAAGGGACCACTATAACAATAATAATTGGAAATGATCATTCTAGACAAGACAATGGGTGCTGAAGGGAGTTAAAAGTGATAGGCATGTCTTCCTCCCCCATAACAATATTGCAAACCACGGTGTCTAAGAGGAAAAAAGGGAGAGAGATAAATACATAGACAGAGAGAAGAAAAATGTCTGCCATAGAAACAAGCCAGGATTGGGGAAAGGGTGAGAGGGAAATTCAGGGCATTAATATTAGTGGCAGGAGAAAGGGACACTCATGCACTGATAAAAGGATGGGTGCTGCAACATTGTAAGACTAAAATGCAAGTATGAGTAACCTTGCAACTTGTATCTCATGGTGATTCAATTAAAAAAATTTTAAAGTCATTTTATACTTTATAAATTACACTTTAAAAATTAACCTAAGTAAGATTTATGGCCAGATAGTTCTGAGCTTTGGCATGTCTATAGATTTGTGAAGTCAATACATTATTCAGAATATGGAATATTTATATCACATAGAAATCCCCTCTGGTATTCCTTTTTCAGGAATTTCAATCTTGGCTACTTTCACAGTAGTTTTTTTTTTTTGGTCACACCTGGCGGTGCCCAAGGGTTACTCCTGGCTCAGAGCTCAGAAATCACTCCTGGCAGGCTCGGGGGAACCATATGGGATGTCTGGAACTGAACCACCATCTATCCTGGGTCGGCCGCGTGCAAGGCAAACACCCTACCGCTGTGCTATCTCTCTGGCCCCATATCACAATAGTTTTTGCCTTTACCAAATGGTCATATAAATTTATATCAGGTAACATTTTGAGAATGTGATTCTTTTACTATATGTCATTGAATCAACATAGAAAATATTAAGGCAGGCACTACAGACCCCTAGAATGTATGCAATTTAATAGTTACAGGATACAAAGGAAACATTAAAAAGTCACATACGACAGAGGCTCGGCTGGGACCAGAACACTCCACATGCCAGGATTTCGTGGGCTTTTGACTGGTATGATGGGGGCTCTGGGCAGGACAGCTAGCCATAGGACCCTGGGCTGACCACTTTGTCCAGGAGAGCATGATTCCCCCCACACCAGGCGGGTCTTCAGGGCCACGCCTGGTTAATCGGGCCTTGGGGGGAGGGGGTGAGAAATTCCTCCCTAGGCATCCAAAAACTGCAGAGCCTTGGCTGGGCCCAGAACACTCCGAATGCCAGGATTTCTTGGTGTGTTTGCCTGGTATGTTGGGGGCTCTGGGCAGGACAGCTAGCCATAGGACCCTGGGCTGACCACTTAGTCCAGGGGAACAAGATTCCCCCACACCAGGGGGTCTTCAGGGCCACGCCTGGTTAATCGGGCCCTGGGGGGAGGGGGTGAGAAATCCTTCCTAGGCATCCAAAAACCACAGAGGCTCGGCTGGGACCAGAACACTCCACATGCCAGGATTTCGTGGGCTTTTGACTGGTATGATGGGGGCTCTGGGCAGGACAGCTAGCCATAGGACCCTGGGCTGACCACTTTGTCCAGGAGAGCATGATTCCCCCCACACCAGGCGGGTCTTCAGGGCCACGCCTGGTTAATCGGGCCTTGGGGGGAGGGGGTGAGAAATTCCTCCCTAGGCATCCAAAACTGCAGAGCCTTGGCTGGGCCCAGAACACTCCGAATGCCAGGATTTCTTGGTGTGTTTGCCTGGTATGTTGGGGGCTCTGGGCAGGACAGCTAGCCATAGGACCCCTGGGCTGACCACTTAGTCCAGGGGAACAAGATTCCCCCACACCAGGCGGGTCTTCAGGGCCACGCCTGGTTAATCGGGCCCTGGGGGGAGGGGGTGAGAAATCCTTCCTAGGCATCCAAAAACCACAGAGGCTCGGCTGGGACCAGAACACTCCACATGCCAGGATTTCGTGGGCTTTTGACTGGTATGATGGGGGCTCTGGGCAGGACAGCTAGCCATAGGACCCTGGGCTGACCACTTTGTCCAGGAGAGCATGATTCCCCCCACACCAGGCGGGTCTTCAGGGCCACGCCTGGTTAATCGGGCCTTGGGGGGAGGGGGTGAGAAATTCCTCCCTAGGCATCCAAAAACTGCAGAGCCTTGGCTGGGCCCAGAACACTCCGAATGCCAGGATTTCTTGGTGTGTTTGCCTGGTATGTTGGGGGCTCTGGGCAGGACAGCTAGCCATAGGACCCCTGGGCTGACCACTTAGTCCAGGGGAACAAGATTCCCCCACACCAGGCGGGTCTTCAGGGCCACGCCTGGTTAATCGGGCCCTGGGGGGAGGGGGTGAGAAATCCTTCCTAGGCATCCAAAAACCACAGAGGCTCGGCTGGGACCAGAACACTCCACATGCCAGGATTTCGTGGGCTTTTGACTGGTATGATGGGGGCTCTGGGCAGGACAGCTAGCCATAGGACCCTGGGCTGACCACTTTGTCCAGGAGAGCATGATTCCCCCCACACCAGGCGGGTCTTCAGGGCCACGCCTGGTTAATCGGGCCTTGGGGGGAGGGGGTGAGAAATTCCTCCCTAGGCATCCAAAAACTGCAGAGCCTTGGCTGGGCCCAGAACACTCCGAATGCCAGGATTTCTTGGTGTGTTTGCCTGGTATGTTGGGGGCTCTGGGCAGGACAGCTAGCCATAGGACCCCTGGGCTGACCACTTAGTCCAGGGGAACAAGATTCCCCCACACCAGGCGGGTCTTCAGGGCCACGCCTGGTTAATCGGGCCCTGGGGGGAGGGGGTGAGAAATCCTTTCTAGGCATCCAAAAACCACAGAGGCTCGGCTGGGACCAGAACACTCCACATGCCAGGATTTCGTGGGCTTTTGACTGGTATGATGGGGGCTCTGGGCAGGACAGCTAGCCATAGGACCCTGGGCTGACCACTTTGTCCAGGAGAGCATGATTCCCCCCACACCAGGCGGGTCTTCAGGGCCACGCCTGGTTAATCGGGCCTTGGGGGGAGGGGGTGAGAAATTCCTCCCTAGGCATCCAAAAACTGCAGAGCCTTGGCTGGGCCCAGAACACTCCGAATGCCAGGATTTCTTGGTGTGTTTGCCTGGTATGTTGGGGGCTCTGGGCAGGACAGCTAGCCATAGGACCCCTGGGCTGACCACTTAGTCCAGGGGAACAAGATTCCCCCACACCAGGCGGGTCTTCAGGGCCACGCCTGGTTAATCGGGCCCTGGGGGGAGGGGGTGAGAAATCCTTCCTAGGCATCCAAAAACCACAGAGGCTCGGCTGGGACCAGAACACTCCACATGCCAGGATTTCGTGGGCTTTTGACTGGTATGATGGGGGCTCTGGGCAGGACAGCTAGCCATAGGACCCTGGGCTGACCACTTTGTCCAGGAGAGCATGATTCCCCCCACACCAGGCGGGTCTTCAGGGCCACGCCTGGTTAATCGGGCCTTGGGGGGAGGGGGTGAGAAATTCCTCCCTAGGCATCCAAAAACTGCAGAGCCTTGGCTGGGCCCAGAACACTCCGAATGCCAGGATTTCTTGGTGTGTTTGCCTGGTATGTTGGGGGCTCTGGGCAGGACAGCTAGCCATAGGACCCCTGGGCTGACCACTTAGTCCAGGGGAACAAGATTCCCCCACACCAGGCGGGTCTTCAGGGCCACGCCTGGTTAATCGGGCCCTGGGGGGAGGGGGTGAGAAATCCTTCCTAGGCATCCAAAAACCACAGAGGCTCGGCTGGGACCAAAACACTCCACATGCCAGGATTTCGTGGGCTTTTGACTGGTATGATGGGGGCTCTGGGCAGGACAGCTAGCCATAGGACCCTGGGCTGACCACTTTGTCCAGGAGAGCATGATTCCCCCCACACCAGGCGGGTCTTCAGGGCCACGCCTGGTTAATCGGGCCTTGGGGGGAGGGGGTGAGAAATTCCTCCCTAGGCATCCAAAAACTGCAGAGCCTTGGCTGGGCCCAGAACACTCCGAATGCCAGGATTTCTTGGTGTGTTTGCCTGGTATGTTGGGGGCTCTGGGCAGGACAGCTAGCCATAGGACCCCTGGGCTGACCACTTAGTCCAGGGGAACAAGATTCCCCCACACCAGGCGGGTCTTCAGGGCCACGCCTGGTTAATCGGGCCCTGGGGGGAGGGGGTGAGAAATCCTTCCTAGGCATCCAAAAACCACAGAGGCTCGGCTGGGACCAGAACACTCCACATGCCAGGATTTCGTGGGCTTTTGACTGGTATGATGGGGGCTCTGGGCAGGACAGCTAGCCATAGGACCCTGGGCTGACCACTTTGTCCAGGAGAGCATGATTCCCCCTACACCAGGCGGGTCTTCAGGGCCACGCCTGGTTAATCGGGCCTTGGGGGGAGGGGGTGAGAAATTCCTCCCTAGGCATCCAAAAACTACAGAACCGGCGGGGGCTTAAGCCCCCGCGCGTACTTCATGTATTTCATGTATTCAGAATATCCCTTATTCTTATGTTATGTTTTCCGTACACAGAATGTTTATTTTGTATTCTCCCCTTTCCCACACCCCTACAAAGCTCTTTTTCACTCCTTAACTCTCTAACCCCTTCTCAAACATCACTAATCTAGTTTTCTCTTTTTAACTTCAGTAGTGTAGAATCGTAATCACAGTCCAAAGCTGTGCATTGTGTATGACAACCCCAAACTGTTTCAAGATACATAAAATGGACACGTATTTCTTTAGAATATTTTGTGTTTTTTCTCTGACAGCTATAATTCTTACTAAATGTTGTCTTATATAGTGATGATTCTAACCACTTTTTATGTTCTCTTTTTGAGCTGTTTAACAAGGAATTTTGGTGGAAGAGTCCCCCAGTTTAATGCTTATGATTGAATCATGTCAATGGAATCATTGTAATTGTTCTTATGGCCCCCATACGCGCCAATAACACCATGTGGCATTGCTTCTTATTTGCATAGGCACATTAAAATGGGAAAATAGTATAAATACAAATAAGATCCTATCTAATAGAGATTAGAACACACAAACCTTGTAGTGCAAAGGGACCTTACACCCTGAACATTGACATAACGACCTGGCACAGACGTCAGAAGAAAGGGCATATTCCATTCTCCCCTGAACCAGGAAAGCCATCCACGAAACATCCAGGCTGGTCTATAACATCACTTGGAAGCAATCCTCTACCATGGAAGACCTACACTGCTCAGACTTCGACCTGCTCAAAAGAGACTTCCCTTAACACTGAGAAGACTTAACAACAACAACGACCGGCTTACAGGACAGGGCTCCCTGCATTGCCCTTTGATTGTGAGGTGAAAGGAGAGGATGCTCCACGTCCTGACTTCAATGTAAGATATGCAGATTCCAGGATCTTTAATACAGAAACATGATACCAACAACAGAGACTGTGTGAAAAATAAAAGTGTGTTGGCACTACAGACAATGTATTGGATTGGACGATCTAGCTTGCTTGGAGCCTAGACTTGGTCTTGTGCCAGGAAACTTCAGGGGTCTGGTCTCTTTGTACTTAGGCCAAGGTTATTTCTTTCCATGTTCCTCATATTTTGGTGAGCCTATGCAAACAACAATTGCCACTCTAACACCATTCTTACTGTGCTCCTTTAACTCTAATCCTTAAAAAGAACTCACTTAAAATTTGAGGTTAACTTAAGCTAATATGCATGTATATGGAAATGTAAGAAAATACTATGCCTGTAATGTTTAAGGAGTTACGTAAGTTTTATGGCTTTAGATTGCCTTGTGTACTGTTAAGAAATATTATAATGTATTACAATCTGGGGACTTGAGGGACAAAGTAATTGTACATGGATTCTGTGTTATTTATCTTAATGTTCTTTGGCTGAAATTTCAAAGTTAATATATCAGCAAGGGGACTTCTGAGAATTATGTTATGGGTGATTGTCCTTCCACTGTAACTTTACCTTGTCCTCTTACTTTGCACCCTTGTTCTCATAATTAAAAATAAAAATTTAAAAAAAAAAAAAAAAAAAAAAAAAAAAAAAAAAAAAAAAAAAAAAAAAAATAAAAAGTCACATACATCTTTATGAACATTTAGAATTAAAAAAAATTAAACAATGTAAAAGAACTCAATAAAAAGTGGAACAGTGAAATGGTTTGCTTCTTCTATGTCTCTTCTTTCACAAAATGTTGGCTTTTTCTCACTTTTTGAGTTGCAGCATTTGTTATATCATCTAAGGTTGATGAAAATATGTTCTTTGAAATATGTGGAGAATATTTATTTTTCTATTTGTTGGGTTTAATAGGCATATTCTTTTTTATTGCAACACAGCAATATAAAGTTTAAAAGAGCAAACATTTATTAACACAATTTCTGAGATCAGAAATCAGAGGAATGGGGCCGGAGAGATAGCATGGAGGTAGGGCATTTGCCTTGCATGCAGAAAGACAGTAGTTCGAATTTTGGCATCCCATATGGTCCCCGAGCCTGCCAGGAGTGATTTCTGAGTATAGAGTCAGGAGTAACCCCTAAGCGCTGCTGAGTGTGACCCAAAAACCAAAAAAAAAAAAAAAGAAAAAGAAAAAGAAGAAATCAGAGTAATTTAGGAGCTCTCATATTTATGTAATCTGAGCAGTAGCAACAGTATCTGAGGTTTGATTGGGTATTGAGGACCCCTTCCTGACTCACAGAATGTTAACTAGACCATTCAGTTCCTCCCTTTCCTCAGATATAGTGACCTGAGAGAATGAATTGCAGACTGAAGCTGTAATCTTTATCACACAAAAGAGGCCAATAATTACTTTTTTTCACTTTCTTTGAGTTGCACAAACTCACCATAGTACTATGTGGGAAGGAGCAGTAGGAGGGTGTGTATACCTCAGGGGCAAGGATCACTGGGGCCATCTTGGCATATGACTACTATATTAGTCAGTCAATCCAGTTAGATTAAGACGGAACGTTTCTTCACATTTTCAAAAACCTTTTTAGTGCTAGTCAAGTCTTCACGTGTTCACCAATCAGAGAGGGCAGTCTGGGTTCTGGATGGCCGCCTACCATATAGGTCCCTTCTTAAGTCTTGGCCTCTTGTTTGCGGTCACTTCACAGGTCCAAGAGTGAGTTTAAGACTTCATTTTTACTACATGAATTCCTTTATTGAATTTCTTCTTAGTCTGCTAATGTTCTTCGGCACCCAGATATGCATCTTTCCGCATGGAAAACAAAGTATTTCCACTTTGGTAGCTGGGTCCACTTCCACACCAGAGTAGTGGAGTAGATATAAAAAACAGTGGGAAAGGGCCCGGAGAGATAGCACAGTGGCGTTCGCCTTGCAAGCAGCCAATCCAGGACCAAAGGTGGTTGGTTCGAATCCCGGTGTCCCAGATGGTCCCCCGTGCCTGTCAGGAGCTATTTCTGAGCAGATAGCCAGGAGTAACCCCTGAGCACCGCTGGGTGTGGCCCAAAAACAAAAACAAAACAAAACAAAACAAAAAAAACAGTGGGATTTCCCCTTACGTGTTTCAGAGCATAGTTTCTCTTGTCAGAAAGAAGGAATTGGATTCTCTTGCTCAGTTTTAGGTGTCTGCCTGGCCACACCTGCTTTGCTTTCCAGCCACAACCAAAAGTTCGATGGCTTGTTTAAGGTCTTCCTTTCGTGAAAGAAGGAAGGGAGGAGGAAGAGAGAAAGGAGTTGCAGTCATGAGATCTCCTGCACTATCTTCCACTACACCCCCTTTCTCTCATACCAAAGAGAAAAAGCATCTCTTGGAACTTTTTCTTTCTGTGTCTCCAACATTCTGAGATTTAAGTTTTCAAGTTTAGACTGAAAGCTGAGAAAAGAAGAAAAAGTATACCAAAAATTCATCACCAGATCATTCATAGTTCAAATCATCTTTCCCTTGATTTATACAACTCACTTTTTCACACAAGTTCTTGTGCATCTTTGCCCAAATGGTTTATGGTCTAGATTTAGCAGAGATATACAAGACATTTTATGTTTATGTACAAAAACACATGTGTACATATATATGCATATTTGTTGTGACCTATGTAATAATAAGCATGTATTGTTTTAAAACATTTTAGATATACTTAATAATGTACTGTAACTGAAAATCAAATATAAGTAAATAATTTGGAGTCACACTTGGCAGTGCTCAAGGGCTATTCCTGGCTCTGTGATCAGAAGTAACCTTTGGTGGTGCTTGGGGGACCAAATATGGTCCCAGGCATTGAATCAAAATTGGCCACAGGCAAGACAAGTGCCTTAACCCCTGTATTATCTCTCTAGCCAGCCACTTAGAGTCTATATTTTTATTTGCTAAACCTGAAAAGCCCTAATTCTGCGAGAAATAGGGGAGACACAGATCACTCCATTTGATTAAGAAAAGAACTTTACCCACCCCTGAATAGCACTCTTGGGACTTCCAGCTTTCTCCTCTTTCAAATAATGCCACAGAGGCATCCATTTGTACTTACATTGCATGCTTTGCACCTTCTTTCTTTATGTTAAGAAGGGCTACACAGCTCTCTAGCCTATCGCTAGGGGTGGTTTGAAACTCTAATGCTGTTATGAGTGACACAATGCCCAGTAAGCTTGTTTAAGCATTTTTCTACATTTGCCTTGAGTTTCAGCACCCTCTCAGCACACAGGTTCAGTTTTCCATAAGATTAAATTCAGACTCATTCCTTGAATGGGTTTTTATTATCCTGCTTTGCAATTACCTCTATCGATTTATATAAACATCCTTTATTTTTAAATAACTGGATAAATAATTTTGTAATGAGTTAAATTTTCCTATATCTTATGCCATTTTCTCCTTCTTCTTTTAGACTTTATTATAGTTTTTTGCTTATTGCCAATTTAAAAAAATAAATTACTAAAACAGTTGATCATTTTTTGGGTGAATTTTTACCATGTCTTTAAGGGATTAGGATGCTTGGCCAGATCCAGGACCCCTGACCTATGATTGTACTCCCAGAATGCAGGCATTGGCATTCTTCAAGAATAAAAGACTGAAGTTAGTGGAAGGCCTTTGTATTAATGAAAGCAGGGACTCAGTGAAATGAGCTTATGATCTAAAAGTAGCTGCTCAGATGAAATTTCCTGAGGTGGACTTAGCTTGATTTGATGGTTTAGCTGAATTCCTCAGGGTTCACATCCTTTTTTGCCTTCTCAGATGAGAGATTCCTACCTGGTGCTCCTTAGCCACATGCCATTTCCTTGCAGATTTCAAATATGGCAGCCAAGTTCTAGAGTTAGAGTCTTCAAAACTGTCTTCCAGAAGGAGAAAATTCCTGGGAAAGAGAATTATTTCCCTCTTTCCATAAGTTCCAGTAAACAGCTCTTGGGCTCTGGTTCTTCACCCCATTACCTTGCCAGGGGAAGTTTAAGTCACAGCTGCTCCTGATTTGGGAGGGGCTAATTGTACCAAACTCTGGGTGAGAGAGATAAAAACCCCTACCCTTTGACCCAGTGTAAATTCAGAACACTTCTAAAGGTTTTAAAAGTTCTAAAACAGAAAGAATGCCAGAGAACTAAACAATACCAAATATTCCCTCCAGGGATCTGATCTGTTTCTGTTTCATTTCATATAGCTTCTAAAAGCACCTGATATTTTTTTCTTTTTGATTACTTTATTTCTCTGCATGAATACCAAATCGGTTTGATAAAAGCTTGCTCAATAGTCGTTGTGTTTAATGAAAATGTTTTTCTAAGAGTCAAGCAATATCTTTTCAAACACATGTGAATTATAATTAATCATATTTTTAAAAAAGACAAATCTCTTTAACCATTTCCATTGAAATTCTCTTGCCAGTCCTCACCTTTGCATTTAAGGCAAAATGAAAATACCAACTTTCTCATCCAGAGGCAGACTCAACCTATGGTTGCAGGTGAATTCTCACTTTTCAAATGAATTTAATTATAATGATTTTACTGGGAAACAATTATCTTAAACTGATTAGGAAGAGGATAATGTTTTTATTAAAATGCAGAAGCCACTGGGCAGCTGAAAGCAGTTACCATGGATGGGGGCGAGATAGAAAAAGAAAAGCACAAATACAGGAAAGGAAGAAATGAATGTGTTCTCATGCTTATGTTCTTCTCTTTTTAACATCTTTCAAATCTAAACACTCAGGAAGAACCATGAAACAGCAGCAGCAGTATTACCTCAGGGATTTGCAAACCTGGGAAGACAAAACTTCATCACTTCATAAGCAGTTCCTTTGCCCAGTGAGGGGAAGGTTAGATATAGATAGGAAAAAGGATTCAGTTGATAGGGTCACCTCTGATTTTTTTTTCTGTTGTTCAGCTGGTTGACATACCAGTTCCCTCTGCTTGGAAACAAACTCTTCTGTTCTGCCAAAATCAGGAAAATAGGGAATGTGTTCATTGACCATAAACTCTAATTTCCAATAGAACCAGGTTATCAGGCAACCATGAATTCTTTGTCCAAGATTAATTTTATGCCATGGTTTTTCTTGGGTGCCAACTCTATGGTTCTTTTGCTTGTTCTTCTCATTTATTCCATTTATTTAGAGCCCTTATCATCTGCCACCAGACTCTTTGTGTTTGATCTGCTCCCTCATAATTGTTCCCTTCCTCTAAGGGATATTTCTAAAACCTCTAGAAAGTTCTCTTCCCTGACTTCCCCTGCCTCACAATTATAATGTTGCCTGGGTTTGGCAGAGGGGATTAAATACTGAAACAGTTACTATCTCTGAGAGAGTAAACTGACTCCTCTAAACTGGGATTAATGTGGGGAGATGTGAATGCTAACTGTGGTGAGAGGAGCAAGAAAATATATGTACAAAGATAAAATATCTTTCATAACATTTTTTTAAAAAACATTATACTTATTCCTTCCACCTTTCTTGTTTACTAGCCATGCAGCCAAGATGCTAAATATCTCTCATGTGTCATGAAGACACTTTCCATGAGGTTAGTTTTTTCATTTCCCTCTTTAATGTGAGAATATAAATTATTTTTTTAAATTAATAAGAAAGTTAATTCAAACACTAAATTGGTTGGAGCCATTAGATTCAAGAAATACAAAGGATAAGTTTCTTGATTTGCATAAATCAACTTGAGTTTAATCACAAGCACCACATAAAGTTTTCTGAGCTCTGCCAGAAGAATCTTTGAGTATAGAGTCAAGAGTAAGCTCTGAACATCACGGGTATGCTGCCTCCCCCCAAAATGACGAGTTATGTATAGGACTATTGGCCTACTCTTAGGTAGAAGCAGTCTAACTGTTAAAGGAATCAATGTGAATGTGGAGAGAATAGATTCTGATTATATGGGAGAGATACTAATTGTTATCACAGTTTCAACAGTATGGATATTTAAAAAAGGAGCATGCATTACCCAACTTTTGTTCCTTTCATTTGTTATGTCTGGCCACTAATTGCCCAAGGATTGGAGTTTTTTGGTAGCACTTACACCTAAAAATCTTTCTGGATCCCCTAGTAGCCTTTACCTATAATCTTATAAAAAAACATGTGCCCACCAATAACTCTAGAGATACTGCTAATCGGTCCCTGCAGGAGACATCTATGGCTCCCCTATAGCTATTCCTAAAGATTGGACAACCTTGCCTGATTGCTCTTGCTGGGAGCAGGACTCCAGCTGGCTAGACTCTTCTCCTGCAGCTTTTTTCTGTCTCTCCTAATGTTCAAGGCCTGACAGTTGGCACCTGAATGAGGACTTGAATCCTGGACCCTACTGTTAGGCCCTTGTAATCTCTCTTCTGTAATTGGAATCTATTATTCTCACATGTACATTGGTTTCTTTAATAGTTAGGTAGGGTTATATATTAGATATTTATTTAGCTATTTATTATAATTATTCCAGTTTTCCTTCTTTCCATAAAGGGTACCTTTTCTGTGGGTCCCTCCAGGTTCCCATGCCACCCTTCTCCCAACACCTTCCTTCAGAGACTGATGGGTGTGCACTATCTTATCAGGCTCCTCCAGTCTCCAGATTTTGGTTTTGTTTATATTAATATCAATTAGCTCCACTTCTTGATTTGGTCATCCTTCTTCTTGTCTTCTTCTTGTCTTCTCCCCAACCACCTGTCAATTTTTACAGGTTTTGTTAAGAGGGTATCCAAAAAAAAAAAAAAAGAGATATGCCCAGTTTAGAAACACTGGGGGAGAATTTAACAAACAGTTCACAAAATGTGGAAGGGTGTAGAAAGCTATAATGGGTAAACCAAACCAGAATCTGGAACTGGAGGAGCCTAATAAAATAGTGCACAGCCATTAGTCTCTATAAACAAGTGTAGGATGAGGGGTGGCATGGGAACCTGGAGGGACTCACATAGAAGGTATCCTTTATGGAAAAAAGGAAAACTGGACATAATAGTACAAAACATTGACTAAATTATCAGAATGTTTTCTGATTTAGGAATCAATCTGACATTGAAATAAAGATTTCTTTGGTCTTGGTTTTTTTATTTTAATTTTGAAATTGAAAACTAAGTAAGTTTTTTCAAATATTATTAGCCCATGGAATACAAGGCTCTAAAGTATATACCAGTAATTTAGGACCATTTAAGAATGTTTCACTATGGGAAAAGAGAAATTGTCCAGTTAAGAGTTTTATATATTGTCACTGAATAAATTGTATAAGCAAATACATGTGTTTTTTAAAGAGAATTCTGGAACACAGCTATTATTTTAGCTTCCTTTTCCCCTTTTGATATACTTCCTTGAATTTCTAGTGGGAAATCATTATGGCAGTAAACATATGATCTGACTGCCACAGTGTACACGATTAATCCCCTTAGTCACTGGAATGAGACCAATGGGAGCACCTAGAATAGATTAGGCCCAATCAGTAGAACCCAGAAAATCTATTCTTCAAAATTCCTGTGTACCCTGGAGTATGAGAGACAGGAGTTGTTATCATTTCTGCCACCAAATGGAAACTGACAATGAAAGCAACATAAATAGTGGAACCTAGGTGGGGGGGAGGGAGGGAGGGAGAGAGAGAGAGAGAGCGAGCGAGCGAGAGAGAGAGAGAGAGAGAGGGAGAAGAGAGGGAGAGATGGAGAGAGGGAGAGAGGGAGACGGAGAGGGAGAGGGAGAGGAGAGGGATTTAATGAGAGAGTCTGTACCCTGAAGGCCTGAAGTCAGCCTGAAGCTTGCTGTGTTGGAAATGGCACAGTTCTTGTCATTCAAGCTAATTTAAATCAGCTCTTCCATCAATTGGAACTAAAAGACTCTTAGACTTCCTTGATTCTACTGCTTTATTTTTCCTTTTCTTTATTTTGTGGGGAGGACACACGTTGTGGTGCCCAGGTTTATTCCTGGCTCTGCACTCAGGAATAATTCCTGGTGGGCTCAGGGGACCATATAGGATGCCAGGGATTGAACCTGTGTCAGCTGAGTGCATGGCAAATGCCTTACCTGCTGTGATAGCGCTCTGGCCCCACAACTGCTTTCTTGTCAAGTTATCTGTCTAAACATTTTCTTTAAAGAAGCAGAGCTACTAAATCCCATGACAAAGTCTTAATTAAATTAACTTCATGATTTAAAAATTATTGATAGTATAGGTCTACAATATTTCAACACCGATCCACCAGTGTCAGCTTTCATCACTAGTGCTTTCATATTCCATGATTCATCCCCCCACCTTCCTCCACTCCTGTCTGCCATGTTGTCAGACACATTACAAAATTCAGTGGTTACAGCTTATATCTTACTTTATCAGTGTTGTGCTTTGGGTGTATAGCTATACCACTCTTCCAATATAACAAAGCCCAGACTCCTATTTCCCCATTACTTCCCTTTATCTGTTGCATAACAGCCCTTTGGATGGGCTTTAACTTCTTAGACATAGTTACCCAGTTTTCTCAATTCCATTTGTTGAAGGAGCTATCTTTACTCCATTTCATGTTCTCAATTCCTGTTTAAAAAATTCACTGTAGGGGCTGGAGAGATAGCATGGAGGTCAGGTGTTTGCCTTGCATGCATAAAAATGGCAGTTCAAATCCTGGCACCCCATAAAGTCCCCCAAGCCTGCCAGGAGCAAATTCTGAGTGTAGAGCCAGCAGTAACCCCTGAGTGCTGCCGGGTGTGATCCAAAAACAAACAAACAAAAAATTTCACTGTCCATATATTCAAGGTTTTGTCCTTTGATATTTGATTCTGACCCATTGACCAGAGTACCTTTCTTTATTCCAGTACCAAGCAGCTTTCTGATATGCTTCCATTACAGTTATAATAGTTATAAATTAGGTGATGAGATATCTCTGCATTTCTTAATTTTCTGTATGGTTTTATTTATTTGTGGTCTCTTCTGATTTTACAAACTGTTATTGAGATTTTTAGTCAATAGAATATCATTTGAATTTGATAGGGATTGTGTTGAATCTATGCGAACTTAGAGAGGATATTAATAATATTGACTTTTCAATCCATGAGCATGGAATATTTTTTATTGCCCAAAGTCTTTTATATCTCTTTTCTAGGTGAGTTAAAGTTATCATGGTATAGATCTTGCAGGTCTTTTGTTAAGTTAATTCCTAGATACTTGATTTTTTGGGAATACTATTTTAAATGTTATAGACTCCTTGATCACTTCCTCTTCTGCTTAAGTTTTGGATATAACAATGAAACCAATTTTTTGTGTTGACTTTGAATCTATGTATTTTGCTGTATTGCTTTATTGTTTTCAGGAAAATTTTTGTGGACTCTTTAGAGTCTTCTATGCATATTATAATGTTATCTGTAAATAGTGATACTTTGAGTTCTCTTCCAATTTAGATCTCTTTGATTTGTTTTTCTTACCTGATTGCTGTATCCAGGACTTCTAATACTACATTGAATAAATGTGGAGATAGTGGACATCCTTGTCTTGTGCTTGGTCAGAAAAATGGTTTCAGTTCTTTGCCATTAAGAATAATACTGGACTCTGAGAACTTCAAGGGAAACTTCTGCCTGTGCCTGTCTGCCTGTGTTTCTGAATCCTTGAAGGTCTCCTAGAGGCCTAAGGAGCACACCCCCCAAAAAATTGCATTTTGAAGCTGCCCAGTGAATAAATTCTGGCTGTGGGGGTCGCTGTGCAATAAGCTGAAGTCTCTGGCCTGCGGAGGCTCCGCCCTGCTGTGCCTTTGTTCACTCAGAGGACTTAAAGGGAAACTTCTGCCTGTGCCTGTCTGCCTGTGTTTCTGAATCCCTGAAGGTTTCCTTAGAGGCCTAGTGAGCGCACTCCCAAAAAAACTGTCAACTAGAGACAGCAAAAGAGCTCTGCCATTTCGCTTCACTTTGTGGCTGCACACTCTTTTTAACTAATGAACCCCACCACAATTCACAGGAAAAACTACACTACAAGCGTGACAATGGGGAAACCTCGCAGGCAAACACCATGCACAGAAAATGAAGATGAAAGCTCAGATGATCTAATAAATTCCAACCACCTGATTAACTAAGGAACTTAAAATAGCAATATGGAAGATATTTTAAGAACTCAAAGAAAGCATAGATCGATCTGAACAGAACACAAAGACAGAAATCAGAAAACTCCAAACTGAAATAACAGATCTGAAAAACATGGTAGCTCAACTGAAAACCTCAATGGATGGCCTAGCCAGCAGGGTATCAGCAGCTGAGGAGAGAATTGGAGTACTGGAAGATGTACTGCAGAAAAACTCAACACAACAGAAGAAATTGGAAAAGAACCTTAAGACAAACGAATAGGCAATGGAAAAAGTACTCAAGGAATGCGAACAGATGAAAATAGAAGTCTTTGATAAACTCAACAGAAACAACATAAGAATCATTGGAGTCCCAGGGCTCAGGTAGGAGATCTCCAGGAAGAATCAACTGTCAAAGACATCATCAAAGAGATACTCCCAGAGTTAAAGACTACATGCAAGCAAATTCTGCATGCCCGAAGAGTACCAGCTAAAAGAGACCCAAAGAAAAACACTCCTGTTGGAGGCTGTTAGAGCTAGAGAGCAAAATGGAGTCTCTGATGCCTGAAACATAAGGCCTGTGTACATGACAGGCGGCCACTGTGGCATTTACCCCCTGGACCTAAAAGAAATGTTAACCAAACAAGTCAGATGCCCCATTAAACCCCCTGAGCTGCTAAAATAAGATCACACATCCTGTTAAGCTACCATTGTGAAAGAATGCTTGTGCCCCATAAAGATAATGGAAAGTCCATCCTGCACGACCCCCCTACTTTTCTATAGATGCCATGGAAAAGTACTGACTGTTACTTCCGTATTTTGCTCATCTATAAAAACTAGCCCCCTTTCAATAAACCTTTGCTCTTGATCAGCAAGCTTGACTTGAGCTCATTTCTTTCCCAGCCTCTTTCCTCCTTTTTAGGTCAGATCCCGCTCGTGACCCACAAATTACTTCTCTTCCTTCTTGAAGAAAAGAGCGGGCAGCTGACTCAGGATCATGTCATTCTTGAAAAGTCTTGTCTGAAGAATCCTAAGAACTCAGGTCTGTGGCTGGAGTTCATGTAGCTGGAGTACAGAGCTGACTTGAAGAACATCACCAACAAGTTCATGGCCAAGTTGCTGCAGGAATGCTCCAGTTCTGGTGTCCTATGGTCTGAAGCCATCTTCCTGGAGGCCAGGCCCCAGAGGAAGACCAAGAGTGTAGACATCCTGTAGAAGTGTGAGCACAACTATCACATGCTGTTTGTGATGGTCAAGTTATTCTGGACTGAGTGGAAGATCACCAAGCCCAGGAATGGTTCTACTGCATACTGAAGATCTACTCAGATCTGGAACATGCCCAGATCTTCTTCAAAAAGTTTGAACTTCAATTTCTGTCATGGGTGTTATCAAAGCTGATAATGGTCCAGCCTACCCTAATAAAACTTTTTAATCATTTTGCAAAGAATGGAAAATTAAACATATTATTGGTATCCTGTATAATCCTCAAGGACAAGCCATTGTTGAACATATCCAGAGGACTCTCAAAACTCAATTATTAAAAAACAGAAAAGGGGGGTAATTTCTCTGCTTGATTTTCTATTCTTAACATTATTTTCTTTAAAATTTTAGAATGTACCTCAATGGGGGACAGAGGGATAGCTCATCAGTAAAGCATTTGCCTTGAATGCAGCTGACCCAGGATGGATGGTGGTTTGAATTCTGGCATCCTATATGCCCCCCCGAGCCTGCCAGGAGCTATTTCTGAGTGCAGATCCAGGAGTAACCCCTTAGTGCTGCTGGATGTGACTCCCAAAATTAACAAACTGAGTAAAATATATGTAATAACTTATAAATAAATTAAACAGGAACAAAAGACTGCCTCAAAGAGAACTTCATACAGGTGCTGAAAAACACCTTCAAGAAGATATTGGGCTCAGAAAACAATCAATTTACTTATCTGGGTGAAAATTGGTAAAGATCGAGTAGCAGGCAACCTAATAATTCAAGGGAAAGGCTATGCTTATATTTATACAGAAAACAGTTCCCCCAAAACTCTGGGTTTTATTATGCTTCATCAGAAGTCAATATCTCTGACTCAAAAAGACCTATATACTATAGTCTTTTCATCACTTTTAGAAACCATGTGAAGGATCCTCTTGTTTTAAAGAAGTTCATTTATATTTTTGTACAGGAATCAGAATGTAGTTATTTATCTGTTTGATCCAATAAGAATTCAATTTTGTTATTTTCCCCTATCACCTATTAGATAGATATCAAAAAATGAAACTCTGGCAACCCTACAACGCTCTGTGTCAGCATGAAGTACTCAGACGATCCTATTAAGGAAGCCAAAAATTCCTCCCTTGATCTCCTTAAATCCTAGAGATACTCTGTTCCAATCTCTCCATTTGCCCCCTTCTGTTTGGCAGTTAATGGGATCCAGTTGATACTCTCTTTGACAGTTAACTCCTGTTGACGGTTAATAACTCCTGTTGGTGGTTAAAAACATCTGTTGATGGACAGTTAACAAAGTCTATAAAAGGCCCTCACATCTTGGTCCTGGGCTCTCACTCTCTGCTCTCTGATGGCTCCCTGCCTCAGTCTGTGTAGTTTGTGTTGAGCCCCAGCATGCTGGATGTGTTGTCCCAGCATGCTGGATAATAAACCCTTTGCAATTGCATAAGAGAGTGGCTTGGAGTCTTCCTTGAGCACACCATTGGTCAGCTGGCCCCAACAATCCCGTCACTCCAGTTTTTAACAGATCAGTTTTCACTTCTTGAAGAAGATAATTATAAGTTTAGCTTTTTTTTTTTAAGTATAAGTTTTAACAACTCCCTGCACTTGGGTCATCTTTAAATTAACAGTGTTTGTTCTAAGTAGTTCCTTGATATTTCAAATTTAAATAGCTTTTCTTTATGTTCTATGCCTCATAACATGTTGCTATTTTTTTGTTGTTGTTCTTAAAAAAAACTTTCCTTTTCTGGTCACTTGACAATGAAGCACCAATCTCTCCCCTCCACCCCAATTAGGAGCAAAAGAACTGCTGCTTACAACCAGTCCACTACCTACTTGGATTGGCTTCTTCAGCTGGGGTCCCAGCTCAAGGACCTGACTTTTGATTTGCAGAGGACCATTGATTTCCTGACTGCCTTGCATTGATAGGTTATATCAGCTAAAATCTTTTGGATCTGATCTATTTAAAATTTGATCCGCAGTGTACAACAATATTTGGATACTGTTATTTATTCCTTCTCCCTCCCCCCAATTTTTACTAGGGAAAAGGGAGAAGATATAAGAAAACAGAGAGACCCATAAGAATCTGGCCAACCATAATAAGTGAGCTACTGTTCCTTTAAGAGTAAAGACATCAGTTACCAGATTACCCCACCCCCCTTGTAACTGCTGCTAGAGGGCAGTTGGCCTGGAGGATATAAAAAGCCTCTTTCTGAAGTGCTAGGAGGGCTAGGAAACTCTGCCGCCCCATCACCCATGCCAGACTTCTGCTGGATGATTGCTGCTGAATTGATGGAGAAACAGTTTGCTGGATTCCTAACTCTTGCTGCTTTATCCTGAACTTCTCCTACTGATCTAGGCCTAACACTAACATTACTGAAAGTTTAATTATCACAAATGCTGCCAGTTCATGTTTGTCTGAAAAGGTTTTTATTCCTCCTTCAAGTCTAAATGATAGCTTCAAAGGGTATTGAACTCTTGGCTGTAATATTTTTCATTCAATACTTTGAGTATGCCATTCTACTCTTTTCGGGTTTGTATGATATTGATAATATACAGTATAATAAAATGTCTGTTGGGATTTTTTCCCATTATATTTTAGTTTTTCCTTTCTTTCTGCTTTAAGTAGTGTGTCTTTGTCTTTTGATTTTACCATTTTGCTTACTATATGTGTCTTGGCATTACTTTGTTTAAGTCTATTTTGTTTGGTACTGTTTGGGTTTCTTGAATCTGTGCAGGTGCCTCTCTCCAGAGATAAGGAAAGTTATAATAATCACTCCTTCCTTCAGCTATTTTCTTATTTTCATTTTTCCTCTCCTATGGGTATTCCTATGAGTTGAAGATCATTTTTTACATTCTTTTTTTTTTTTTTTTTTTGTGGTTTTTGGGTCACACCCGGCAGTGCTCAGGGGTTATTCCTGGCTCCAGGCTCAGAAATTGCTACTGGCAGGTACAGGGGACCATATGGGACGCCAGGATTCGAACCGATGACCTCCTGCATGAAAGGCAAATGCCTTACCTCCATGCTATCTCTCCGGCCCCTCTTACATTCTTTTAAACTTATTATCTCTCTTTTTTTCTCAGCCACAACCGGTGACACTCAGGGGTTACTCCTGACTATGTGCTCAGAAATTGTTCCTGGCTTGGGGGACCATATGGGTTACCAGGGGATTGAACCACGGTCCATCCTAGGCTAGGACACGAAAGACAGAGCCTTACTGTTTGTGCCACCGCTCCAGACCCATTGTTATCTCTCTCTGTCACTGTACTCTTGGTGATGGTGGTATTTTGTCTTCAATATCACTGATACAGTCCTTTGCGTATTGAATTCTATTGCTATTTTATTTTTTAACTCCTACACTTCCATTTGTATGGACTTTTTGATAACCTGGCTCGGTTAATCTTTTAATTAGTTGAGTTGTTATTACAATGATTGTCTTATTTCCATGGTCATTGAATGGAGCATTGATTTAAGTTTCTCATTAATGAGGCTTGAGGCTTTATTTGAACATGATGATTTGCTGGGACTAGTGTCCTTGTCCACCAGCCATATAAATTTTTGTTTCCTCATTGATCTTAAAATTTTGTTTATGCTGTGATTTGAGCTTCAGATTTCCAATCGTCTTGTGATCTGAACTGTTTATATTTCAGCAAACTTCTACTTATAATCTATAAATTTAATGATCGCTTTACTCTAAGATACTATTTTAGTGTTCATGCAGGTGAATATCTAATAATCTTAATTGAATAGAGGGTAGTTAATGAGGTATTAGAGTCAAGATATTAAAACCAGCAACATTTAGTGGGGTTGACACCATGAAATTGTAGCACAGATGCCTCAGTGTCCATGCAGTTTTGGGTTCAAGAGGCAGGTGGGTGGCATGGAAGCTTCTCAGTATAGGGGACCTAGGAATAAGTGAGACATAGTGGTGGGCCATGGTGAAGTTTTTAAGTTAAAAAAATTTCCATAAAGATACGATTTTCCCAAGACTTGGATACAAGATCAGTAGTAAATACCACATCATAAGGTTCTGTGGACAACAAGTGTGCTGTTCATAACCTCCTTGGTCAGTCAGCATAACATGAGATTGGTTCTCAACTTGCTTAGTATGAAACTTTACAATAGACGGTGGCACCACTTGTAGACAGTGCTGCATACAAGTACACAGCCATGCAAAGCATCAGTCACCTAATGGAGGACAAATTTCTTCCTTATTTCACTGATGCTAAATGTGGTAGTAGGCATAGTTCCTACGAATTAAAGTGATTCACTTTGAGATATTCTAATGAGCCCACACCTTGAAACTTTGTAGTTTGAACGTAGAACGAGGAAGGACAGAGTGTTGTAGAATTGTTGTAGAACTATGCAGAACAGTGGACCTGAGTTTCTGCTTATCATTAGTTTCCTTGTTTATATTGAGATTTTTTAAGCAGGAGGAATTTGCAGCCACACCAGGTAGCACTCAGGCACTGTTCCCGCTTTATTGCTCAGAATTAATCCCTGGAAATGCTCAGGGTACCATGTTGCATTGCTGGGAATCCAACAGGGACTGGACACATGCAAACCAAAGAGCTCTATTCCCTATTATTTTTCATGCTTTGATTTTCAGTGTTCTGTTCTAAACAGAAGGATGAGAGTAGGTCTGCCATGAGCCAGAGTTTCTAGTCAGCTTGGGAGAAGGTTCATGTTAGGTATAATGAGAGGCATGTATGGTTCTCCATCAGTAGCACTGGGTCCAATTCTTAGTGATGGACTTGTAGATCAGCTCAGGCAGGGTATCAGAGCATGCTTTTTTTCTTTTTTCCCAGCAAAGGACAAAGTGGAAAGTGAGTTATCTCCTTTATCTGTAAGAGCACAGTGATTTGGCTTTAGAGTCTAAGGTTGGATTCTGGCTTTATCTTTCTGAACTGTTTGACTTCTATCAGATGGAAATAATATCAATTTCTCTCTCAGGTTGTTGTGCTAATTAAATTAGATCATTCTCCTCAGAGCCTTTAACTCTGCACCTGGAGAATTGAATGTCTTCAGTTCATGTTAACTTGCATGGGAGTGCTAGTGCAAGATATAAGATGTTAAGAAGTAGGAGATGTCTCCACAATTAGAGATTCTCCCCTTCCTTTGCAGCTGCCAAGAGTCCCAGCTCTTTTTGTCATATGATTGATAAGTGATGGTAGATCACAATTGCCCTTTCACATCTAGCAGCCAGCTTGGGATCCGAAATTAACTTTGTCTTTATATTGTTCATGCTAGCTGTTCTTCAAGTACAATTATAATCAGAAAGCTAAGACTAAAAATAGTACCAATTTTTGTTCCCCCCCTCATTGTTATCTGTTGTCACTGTGTTTCCCAGGAATGTTTGTTTATTTGATTTATCAGAGTGCACCTTTTCTTTTAGTAGAATAAGTGACAGCTAGTGACAGCACTAGTTGGATTCCATTCAGTTAAGTGGCTGGGATCTTGGTTACCAGTGGAGCACAGGAGGTCAGAGTGGCTGTTTGTCACTGAGTGGCTTAGTGGCTGTTCAGCCAATATTGAGTGGCTCAGAGGCCGTTCTTCTGTGGCAGTAGTTGCCAGAACACTTCTGCAGTGGGGAGAGGAACCTTCACTTGGATAATTTTATTGCTCTCCCATCTGAAATGAAATTCTTACCTTCACATACCCACTTGTCCTCTCTTTATTGCCCATCTTCCCCGGGGTTTAACTCTCCAACTGGGGGGCTCTTTTGGGTTATATGATTATATATAACTCTTTGGTTATATGATGCTAAGATACCTAGGTAGATCAAATTCTATAACTGGAAACATTTGTCTCTAGGGTATTAGGTAACACATCTGATTTGGGTCCAAATTTTCCATCAGAAACCTCAAGAATTATATACACTGAGCCTTCAAAGGGTCTACAGGTGAGTACCAGTTACTGTCACTTCTGTAGAGACTCGGTTCTTTCCCTCTTCTTTTTTATACTTCGCCATTAAAAAAAAAATCATTCAGCCATAAAAAGCAGCAGCAAGCAGCCTGAGGACACAGCTCTGTGCTTTGGAGGCACCAAGTATTTCTTAGGAAGCTGGGAGTTTGGAGTGAAAGGTTGCATGTGCAGTCACATCTGAGAAAGAGAGGGAGAGAGAGATAAAAAGAGAGAGGGAGAGAGAACAAGAGAGGAGAGACTAGAATCTGGGGAAGGAGGGAAGAGAGAGAAAGCAAGCAAGTTCAAAATAGCAGTGGAAGTAAAAATAGCAAAGTAAAACCAACCAAGTCAAAGCAAGCAACTTGTCTCCAGTTGCAGCAGCATTCTGTGGGAAGACAGTATGCTGAGATACATCAGAAGGAGGGATTAAATGGAAAGCCCTGGCTCTGCCAGTGTTTGTGTAGGACACCAAGCAAGGCTAGATTGCTGGTGACACATTTGGAGAAGCATAAGAGGCTGAAGATGCCTGAACACATTTTAAAAATTGGGAAGGCTAATGTCAAAGTAATATCAAATCAGTTCTTTTATATGAGTTTGACAAGCCTCTATCTTTTATTTCTTCCCTCTTTCAGGAAATGCAAAGCTGAGTCTTTGTTCAGAATCTTCACCCTTGTACATTTTGATGTCATTTCCTTCTAAGTACAGAAGGACTGTCCCTAATTCCTGAAGATGAACAAGGCTTCTGGACATTGGTTGCAGTTTCCCTGTAGCCAAGTTTTCCTCTTGGAGATGATTGTTTACTTGGTATTGTCTCTTTGAGCACCCTCCATGGATGGCATGGAAAGAGGATGGTTCTTCTTCCCACATGTATAAATATTAGGGGTGCAGTGGAGCAGGGTTTGACTGGTGTGCTGAAAATTTGTACAGTTCTGGCAGGCACTGTAGTGTAGATACAAATGACACCAGACTATATGTGTTTGGATTATTTTATGCTCAATAAATTTATTGAATAAATTTCATTCACCTGGACCTGGTGATTTTACAATGACCCCAAAGTTATTATTCTTTCATCCCATTTTCATTCATTCAAATTATTTTCTGTGCTACAGCACACTAAGTGATATGCTAAGAACTAGGGATGCTGAGACTTATATATAATTTCTATGTTCCACACACTTACTCTCTACTCTTGAAAACACTTCAATCTTGTCCTCTATATTCACTTAAAAAGTTATTGTCATTTCCCCCCATCTTTTCCTTACCCACATTATAATCAAGAATGATTAAGGTTAGTTTCTTCTTTTCCTTTTTATTTTGGCACCATGATTTACAATAACAATACAAGTTTCAGGCATACAACATTTCAACACTACACCCAAAACCACAGTGGCTATATCTCTCTAACAACATCTTTTGGTCTTCTCAAATACCCCTACCCAAATTTCTTGGTAAACTTAGTTCTGTAGATTGGCTCTAAGATCTGTTACCACTGACCAATTGTTATAGCCTATGATTTTCTATATTCTGCATGTAAATTAATTCTGTATTTGTTTCTCTTTGTCTGACTGGTTTTACTCAGCATGATATTTACTAGTTTCATCTACATAATAGCAAAGTGTAGAATGTTTTCTTTTAACAGAGTAGTATTCCACCCTGTACATACATATGTATATATACTGTTTATATATGTATATATACATATATACTTGGTATATATATACAATAGTCTCTTAATACATATATATGTGTGTATATATATGTATATATATGTATATATACCATAGTCTCTTAATGCACTCACTGTCATAGGAAACTTTGATTGCTTACAAATTTTTACTATAGGGGCTGCAATAAACACAAGAGTATGAATATCTTTTCAAAATTTCATTTGGGACTCCTAGGGTAGATGCCAAGAAGAGGAATCACTGGATTATATAGAATAAATTTATTTTGTAAATCCTCTAGACTGTTTTTCATAGAAACTGAACCAGATGGCATTTATATTATAAGGATGTTTTCTAGTTGCAATTCCTGCACCTACATGCTATCTATATACTGTCTATGCCACTACTCACTTGTCTTCTGAAAAGATTGTTTGGATTCTGTCTCACTCCTATACAAATATTTTCAATATATTCCCATTTTCCACAAGGAAAGAATCAATCTCTCAACATAATTATAGGAATTAATAGTTGTTCTCATTTCTTGAGGTCTCGCTCTGTGCCAAGCACTGTGAAAAGCACTTTATATGTAGAATGTGGGGAGGTGCCCACACTTACTCCAAAAAAGTCCTGATGATGACAGCCCAGTATTTCTGGAAGTCCTGCCAGACAAAAGCATGCCCCACAAAAGCTGAAGTATCAGCAACAGTGCTTGGAATTTCTGGATCTCCCAGCCATATTCGCAGCTCAATGACATCTGCATTTTTGTTTAATCCCCAGAAGAACACACCAGTTTAGATGTCAATGTATATCTGAAGCCACCTACTACTTAGAAACAAAAGAAGTAACAAAATGATCAACAAGCAAAAAGAGTTTACTAAACCTTCTGACAATGACTTAATGACCTCATTGAAAATATATTTCCACAAATTTTCTTGTACTTCTTTTTTTCTCTTCATGCCTTTATTTCCCTCTTTCTTTAATAATTTTATTCACTTATCTAGAAATAAATGTATTATGTTCCACTATGTCAACTATGTAATACATGCTATTTAAATACAGTAAATTAAAGAAAAAGACTAAATGACTGTGGATACTGGATCCCCCCTCTTCAAACTGAAAATAATAATATTAATGATAATAAAAGTAATAATAATAAAGGTTTTAGTTCTAGACTCCCATTCAACCCTCAAGCAGTTCTCCAAGGAACACAAATTTTTAGCACAATTTGAGTAGAGACCATCCCTGGGTGGGGCAGTAAAGACAGTGTAAATATTGCTCAGGCTATCCTGAGCTAGTCCCACCCAGAGACAAGTAAGACAATCTCTGTTTTGGGTAAAACCAAATTGTAAACAAACAGATGCAAAGAAACCAGGGATGATCTTTGTTTGGGGGTAAGATAAGGTATAACCTACCAGGTCATAAATCACCCATCACCACTGCTGCTACAGTCAGACCGGCAGGCCAAGCAAGTGTTGCTCCATGCCCAATGCAACACACTGCACCACCGAGGGAACATCTCAAAGGTGAGAAGGTTCTCCACCACAACTACTGTCATTGCTCCTACTGAATAGGCAGGCCCAGCATTTCACAATTAGAGCACAGCTGGTTTGCTCCATGGCATCACATTACTTTTAGTCAAGGATCCCCAACACAACACATACAAAACACCACCACACTGCAGAGGTCACAATGGCTGAAGCAATGCAGAATACCATGCTTAGTGAATGATGATGATGATAGTTTGGAAGACTCAACTAGTACTGTTGGAATAATTGTGTTTTCATTCTATTTAGGATAATTCTTTGCTGGTGCTGGTCACTCATTGGACTGGAAACACCTTTGGATTAAAGCACCTTTTGGATTGGTCCCTTATCCTACCTGTTTTCCATCCCAGGATGTTGTCTTTTGTTTTCAATAAAGACTTTAGGTCTCGAGGTAAAACTGCTTTTGGTTTCGGTTACACAGTTTGATTGCCTGCTGCTTGTATCGTTGCCTAATGGCAGAGAGCTTGTGGTGGAAGTTCCTGAACCTTTTTTATCTCTCTAAACATGTGTAGATTATTTCCTGTGTTGATGTTGCTTCCAGACCCACACCTCCCCAATTTCTTAGGATTGGGGCATGAGGCTTCTGCTTCACTTGGTGCCTAGAACAGGGACCCAATTTTCAACTGGCAAGATGTTCCATGGAGTGGTCTTGTGGCTGCTCAAGTGATTAATTCTGCATTGGATTTTGAATTTAGTTATCATTTGGTTCAGAGTTATGACATTGACTTGGCTTTGGAATGAGAGACTCTGGCATCTCTTCACATGTATTGCTGCCCTCTTTATTCCAACATTCAGGATAAAGATAGTGACATAGTAATTTATACATTGGTGTTCTGATAGTGAATTTTATTGGCATAATAGTTTATATGTACTGTGCAATGCAAGTGGCACAGGCAAAGCTTCCTGAAATACTTACAACTCTTTCTGAAATGTCTCCTACTATTTATGGAACATCTCAAACTTTGGAAAACAAAAGCACTTTCCCGGTAATGACACATGTGCTCAAGGCAAAAACCCCAAGGCTAGTAATTTGCTATCCCTCACACTGGTGCTAGGCCAGAGGAATTGCCAGACATTGATATTAATATACTAAATGAAAGTATATTCATGAAAGTATATTCATTAGTATATTAGATGAATATATAATAATTAGATGAATTATGAGACAAATGAGACAGTAAAGTCCAATCGAATGCTGAGTCAGAAAGTGAATCTGTGAAGTTATCATCCACCTCTCCCTAGTGCAACTATGCAGGGAGTGCAGGACAAGCATAGACCCAGAACTAATTTCCTCCCATCAGAAAAACAATCAAACTTGAACTTATTTGGGTTTAAACATGGAATCTTTTGGTTGATTTAAGAAGGTGTGCTAGAGTATGGTCCACTATCTCCAATTTGTGTAGAATTTCTTACTACCTGGAGTGAAGGTAAGCTTTGGACTCCTCAACACTTTAATACTGTTGCTAAGAATTGCCTAAGTACTTCTCAACTTTTACAATGGCAAATGTGGTTTTATGCTAAAACTAAGCTTAATAATCTTGGTCATTCTGAAAGGATGGCTGTAGGAGTTCAGTTGTCTTATGAGCAGTTGATAGGGGAATGAACTTTGTTGAACACACACAAGTAGGCAACTCTTTACCCTGTGCTGTTTAGGAACTGGTCAGTGAGATTGGATAGAGAGCTTAGGGAAAGCTAGTGCAGATGTAGAATTGAAAGGCTGCATTACAAAAATCTTTCAGGCTGCTTTAGAGCCATATGCAGAATTTATGGGGAAATTGACAGATGCTATCCAGAAGCAGGTTAAAAGCAAGAAAGTACAATAGGTCCTGAAAAAAACATCCAGAGAGAGATGCCATAAGATTCCTACATGGATCATACAATTTTACCACCCCTTTAACATACTATGTAGTATAGATGCAAACTTGGAAACAAGAATGGATACAATTCTCCTAATCCAAATTTAGAGGACACGATGTACTCCACCCAAGAAGACCACCTGGACATTGTCTGAGGCATGGCAAAGGATTCCATTGGGCTAGAGATTGTTTTTAATATTCTTATCATTCCCTAAGTAACTGGAGAAGAGATCCAAACCCAGCCCCACGAGTTCAGGTCAGATCTTTCAATTGTGGCAAAATGGGACATTTATGTAGACTTCACGATGCCATATTCTTCTGCTCCAGTTTCCAGACATGCCCCTCAAAGCCAAGACTAATCACCAATCTCAGGAAATTGGCCAGGGGCTGATCTCAGGCCCTACAAAATAAGGGAACTTTTTGACAATTCAACTTTCTAGCCCAGCCCATGAGAATTCCAAAGCATAAACTCATTAAAGCTTGTTACTTCAGAAGCTGTGCCTTCAATATACCTTCTCCTGAAGAAATAACCATAATACCAACTCAGTATTCTAACAAGATAAATTCTGGCATAAAAGGTTCAATTTCTTCAGGAACTGTGTGCTTGATAATGGGGGAGAAGCAGTCTGACTATTAAAGGCATTTCCATTCATCTGGGTATTATAGATTCTGACCATTTGGAGAAATTATAGTTCTTATTTCCATGCCAACAGTTTGGACTTTTAAAAAAGGTTAAAAGTTCAAGTTTTATTACTTCCTGATTTTATACCTGGAAAATCAAAATGCATCAGGGTATGGGGTTTTGGAAGTACAAATCCTGATGCCTCTGCTAATCCCTTAATAGGCTATGCTTCTAAGCTTAAATAAGAAAGACCAATGTTAACCCTTGAAATTCACTGCAGGAAATATAAAGAAATGATTTATTTTGTCACTAAAGTTTCTGTGATTGCTTTAAAATACTGGTCCTATAATTGGGCCTTGCAAGATATAGCTTATTGCCTGGAGGGAATGGGTGGTGTTTACCTTCAGCATCTGTCAATATTTTTAAGGAATACAGAAACAGAAAATCAACAAGTAACATTTTTTTGTCATACGTGGCTCCAATTTTCTTGAACCTCTGGGGGAGTGACTTGCATAAATAGTTGGGGATGGAGTACCATATCTCTTGCCCAACCCTCTCTCAGATCACCAGCTCAGAAATTTTACCTTTTTAATTTGGGTCACTGGGTTACAGTGACCAGGAATGGAAAACAAATGTCCAATTTGAATTTCCCAGTGGCCCATGAACAACACAAAATTTGAGGCACTTTAAAACTTGGTTGACAAAAAACTAAAATTGGGGCACATTGAAACCTCCTCTTCTGAATGGAATTGCCTGCCTTTGTTATTCAAAAGAAGTCAGGTAACCAGAGACTGTCAAGAGCTGTCAATGCATCTGTGGTTCCTATGGGGAAATTATAGAGTGGCTTACCTTAACCAGTAACAATCCCACAAGACTGGCCTTTGATAATAATTGACTTTGTAGTTTTTTGATAGTAAAAGACTATTTTTTGTAACATATCTATTAAACCAAAAGGTAGAAAGTGTTTTGTCTTTTCAGTTTCTTCTCTCAACAACCGAGCTCCCATGCAGCGGTTTCAATGGATAGTTTTGCCTCAGGGCATGGCGAACACATTCACAATATGTCAGTATATCATTGATGTTGCTTTACATTCTGCTCGTATAAAGTTTCCCCATGTATATTTTACTCATTATATGGATGACGCCTTGCCTGTTTTATAGACAAATAATTACAATGTTTATATATGTCATATATATGTATAAATATATATGACATATATGTATATATGACAATATATCATATATAACATATACAAACATTGTAATTTGAACTCAGCAACCTATTGAATGCCCTGGAAGTAAATAGCCCCAGATATTTAACTCAAAACGCCTCAAAAGAATTGTATTTCTTCACTGACCCCCAGTCTTACTTTGCAGATTCATGCTTGGAGTTAAAGTGTAGCTATTGATTTTTGTGACTACTTTATCTCTAACAAGAAGTATTTCTCAGTTGTCAGGACCATTAGAATGGGTTTATTTATACAATAACCTTGCATATTTGTACCCTACTTAGACTGATTGCTGTTCTTATCTTCAAAGCAAGACTCAGAGCAGTTTCTTTGTTAGGTTTTGATCCTGAAACAATAGTTTTGACAATTCCAAAAATGTAAATAGAATGCATATTACCTCTGAGTGAGACCCTTCAAAAAACTCTATCAGATTTTTCAGGAGAAGTATCCTACCATTATTCTTCTGGAAAGGCCTGGGATTATTTCAGAAGGATACATTTTGTAATTTATTCAATTATCTTTTCCTTCTCCATGTCTGATGCCCCATGGTTTACATTGATGGATCATCATTAGGACAAGGTGGTATCATTGGCCCTTTACTGACCACAACAGTGTCCACAAATTACAAGTCTGCTCAACAAGTGGAACTTACTACTTGAAATTACTTACTATCATATGTCTCAGAGCCACGCAATGTAGTAAACAATTCAGCTTACATGGTAAGATTGTTTCCAGGCATAGTAACCACCACTTTAAATGCTCATAACCAGGTTGTTCATGATTTGCTTCAGTGATTACAAGCCCTTCTGCAAGAATGTTCTGAGCCAGTCTTCATCACTCACATAAGAGCCCATTCTGACCTCCCAGGGCGGATGGCTCAAGGAAATAAAACTGCCAATTACCCATGCCAATATTTAAGTCAACTGCTAAAGAAGATGCAACCCTCCATAAAAATGCTTGCAGCCTGCATGTGAACTATCATTCTATGGAGGTGAGCAAGAGATATTGTTGATAAATGTGTCACTTGTGCATATTTGCATAAAAACACAAGTAGCTGGGGCCAACCCCTGAGGTTTGCAGACAAATGAATTATGGCAAATAGATCATACACATGTTGAATTCTTTCCAAAGAAATGCTATTTCCATATGACTGTGTATATATAGTCTCATTTTATCTGGGCAAACCCAATGACTTCTAAAAGAGTTAAAGCTGGTTGCACCTTTATGCTACAATGTTTTTCTGTCATGGATATTCCTCAATCAATAAAAACAATGAATCTGCCTACACCAGTAATAATTTTCAATCATTTTAAAAAAAAGGGCAAGCAAAACATGGACAAGGCATAATAGAAAGAACCCTCAAAACTCAATTATTAAAATACAAATAAAGGCATAGGGCATGCCACAAACAAACCTTTTATCCTTAACACTATTTTTATTAAACTTTTTGAATTTACCCCAAGTAGAGTCCTATAGACAAGGACCTAAAATAAGCATTTAATGTCTTAGCAATGAAATTCAAGGAATCACTAACCAAAGAAATTAAGAAATCCACTGATGAACAATTCAACCAAATCAAAGAAGAACTCTATCATAAGATGAGAGAATCCATACAAATGAGACTAAGAGAACTAAAATCATGCTATCAAGCGATTATAGCAGAATTACACACAGAGAAACAAACTCAAGGAATCACTAACCAAAAAAATTAAGAAATCCACTGATGAACAATTCAACAAAATCAAAGAAGAACTCTATCATAAGATGAGAGAATCCATACAAATGAGACTAAGAGAACTAAAATCATGCTAGCAAGCGATTATAGCAGAATTATACACAGAGAAACAAACGCATGAATGAATTCAAAGACAAAATACAAGTCAACAATAACAAAGAACTCAATAAAGAAATGAGACAAAACATTGGAAGAAATGGTTAGGTACCTAACAAACAAAGACAAAAGAAATAATCTATGACTAATAGGAATACCAGAGATCAATTACACAAACCAAATCTCCAATTGTAACAACAACTACCTTACACAATATAAGTGCACAACAATCCTCCCTGTCAATAATTTTCTTAAATGTCAATGGACCAAACTAACCCATTAAGAGGCACAAAGTATAGAGTTGGATCAGGAAACAAACCTCAGATATCTACTGCCTGAAGGAAACACTGAAAAGCTCAGGATAGACACAGGCTGAGAGTAAACGGATCTGAATCAATTATACACGCCGATGAAAAACATTAAAAAAGGCTGGGACAGCCATACTCATATCAGACCAAATTACATTCAACCCCAAGAAAATACTCAGAGACAAAGATGGACACTACTTATTGACCAGGGAACATTAGACCAAGAAGTACTAGCACTGATCAACATTTATGCACCAAATATAGAGCCAGAAAAATATGTAAGGCTTTTGCTCACAAACCTAGAGAAAGATATAGATGAAACTGTGATAGTAGATGGAGATTTCAACACACCACTATTGCCACTAGACAGATCCACTAGGCAGAAACTAGCAAAGACATAAGAGCCCTAAATGAGAAACTAGAAAAACTAGTATTAATAGACTTATACAGGGAGCTCCATCCTCAGAAAATGGAATACACATTCTTCTCAAGTACACATGGAACCTTTTCTAGGATAGATCTTTCCTTAGGATTTAAATTTAACTTACATAAAATCACAAATATAAAAATTATACCAAGCACCCTATTAGGCCAAAATGCAACAGAGATCAAAATTGACTGTAAAAAAAGATGTGGAGAAAAATCTAACACCTGAAGACTAAACGACATTCTTCTCAACAACAACTGGATCAGAGAAAAAATCAAGGAAGAAATAAGATTCCTTGAGATAAATGACAACGAAAAAACAAATTGCCAAAATCTATGGGACATAGCAATTAGGGGGAACCTCATAGCAATATAGGCCTACATTGGGAAAGAAGAAAATGACAAAATTAACAGCTTAAAGGGACAGCTTAAGTATCTGGAAAACTAGCAGCAAAGCATTCCAAACACAGTAGAAGACAAGAAATTAAAATTGGAGCAGAAATAATCAACATGGAAACAAATAAAGCAATACAAAGAATAAGACCAGGAGCTGTTTTTTTTTTTTCAAAAGAATAAACAAGATGGACAAACTGCTGGCAAGACTCAAAAATTAAAAAAAGGGGAAAAACTCAAATAAATCAGATCATAAATGAAATGGGAGAGATTATCACAGAACCTCAAGAAATCCAAAACATCATGAGGGCTTATTACCAAAAATTGTACTCAGTTAAGTTAGAGAACCCAGAAGAAATTCACAAATTCCTCTAAAAATATCCTCTCCCGAGCCTTCATAAGAAGGAAGTAGAAAGCATAAACAGGCCAATTATTGAATGGTGAATTCTGCATTCCACAATCCCCAGAGAGGGAAAGGGATTCCCATGCTCCCTGTCTGGGTAGGAAAAGAGACGCAGGTCCAGCAGCAACTCCAACGCAAGAAGTAATCCACACACAGTTGGGAAGAATAGCAGGCCAGAAACTAACCACAAGCTGTTTACCCACAAGCCAGTCACTCTACCACGTGGAACCACGAGCCAAGATATCAGCTGCCCTTCCAGACCACCTGAGTAGCCTTTATTGGGAAAAACTAAGCCTACCCCCAAGTGGAGGGGGTATGGGAAACATATTTTTAATATGAAAACCAAAGGAACCAGCTTAGACATCTAATTAGAAGGCAATATGAGGACGAATCCAAAAGCCTCTACCAACAGCCAACACATCAAAAAGATTATACATCATGACCAAGTGCGTTTATCCCAGGGATGCAAGGATATTTGAACATACACAATCAATCAATCAATCAATGTCATACATCACATCAAGAAAAAGCAAGACAAAAATCACATGATTATATAAACAAAGACAGAGAAAACATTTGACAAAATTCAACACCCATTCATGATGAAAACACTCAGCAAAACAGGGTTAGAAGGAACCTTCTTCAAGATAGTCACACTATCTAGGAAAATTCCACAGTCAACATTATCCTTGATGGCAAAAAACTGAAAGCATTTCCAGAAAGGTCAGGCACTAGGCAAAGTTTTCCACTCTCTCCACTCTTATTCAACATAGTATTAGAAGTCCTTGTAATAGCAATCAGACAAGATTGCAAAAGGGTCGACAGAAAAGCTCCTAGAACAATAAAGCTTTACAGAAAAGTGGCCAACTACAAAGTCAATACACTAAAGAAAGTGGCATTTCTTTATAGAAATAATGAAGCAGAGGAGAAAGAGATAAAGGAGTCCATCCCATTTAAAATAGAATATAAAAATACAAGTACCTAGGAATCAACCTAACAAGAGTGGTGAAAGATTTATACCATGAAAACTTCAAAATGCTTCAGAAAGAAATTGAAGAGGACCTAAGAAATTGGAAGAATACCCCATGCTCATGGGTAGGAAGAATCAACATCAACAAAATAACCGTCCTACCTAAACTACTATATAGATTCAATGCAATCCCTATCCAAATCCAGACATCATTTTTTAAGGACTTAAAACACTCAATTATAAAGTTCATGTGGAACCACAAAAGACCCAGATTAGCTAAATCCATATTGAAAAAGAAGAAACTGGTGGGGGCATTTCTTTACTTAACTTGAAGCTTTACTATAAAGCCATAGCTATTAAAACAGCATGGTACTGGAACAAAGACAGTATCAGACCAATGGGTCAGAATAGAATATCCAGTGACATACCTCAAATATATTGTCAACTAATATTTGACAAAGGAGCCAAGAATTTGAAATGGAACAAAGACAGTCTCTTCAACAAATGATTTTAGAACAACTGAATAACCACCTGTAAGAAAGTAAAGATTGATCCATAACTAACATTTTACACAAAAGTCAACTCAAAATAAATTAAAAACCTTGAAATCATATCCTAAGATATAAAGTTCATTGAGGGCATCATAGGCAGAACACTCCAAGACTTATACCTCAAAAGGTCTTTGATGATAGAACACCAATGTCAAAAAAGTATTTGATGATAGAATACCAATGTCAAGAGCTATAGCGTCAAACCTAAAAAAAAATGGGACTACATCAAACTAAAAAGTTTCTGCATGGCAAAAGAAACACAGACTAAATCTAGAAGACAGCTAACAGAATTACACTCAACACATCAGATAAAGGTTTGATATATAAGATATACATAGCACTCACAAAGGTTAGCTCTACAAAACCTAATAAAGCCATAGAAAAATGGAGAGAAGAAATGAATAGACACTTCTCTGAGGAAGGCCAACAGATGGCCTATTAATAGACACATGAAAACATGTTAATAATCACTCATTATTAGGGAAATCAAAATCAAGACAACAATGAGGTACCATCTTACACCAGCGAGGATGGGACATATCATAAATAATAGAACCTATCTCTGCTGGCAAGGATGTGGTAAGAAAGAAACTCTCATCCACTGCTGGTAGGAATGCTGCCTGGTCCAACCCCTATGGAAAACAGTATGGAGGGTTCTCAGTAACCTAAAAATGAAACTGCCATATGACCCTCTTTTGGGTATCTTTGCCCAAAAGACATTCATCTGAAAGTATGTATGCACGCCACTATTTATTGCAGCAGTCAGTAAAATAGCCAAGACTTGGAATCAACCTACATGTCAACAATAGATGAGTGGATCATGAAGATGGGGTATATATACACAACAGAATACTATATAGCAGTAAGAAATGATACAATTATGCAATCTGCAGCAAAGGCCTATAATAATGTTCTAATATTTTATCCATAGATTTAGGTGCAGAATATGATTGGATGCCAGGGTTTCCCACTGCAATGCTCACTATTAGTATGTTTTAGTGCCTTAATTTTATTATGTATAAAATAACTCTTTAACTTCTTTGTCCACAGATGCTCTTGGAGATATAGGTTGGATACCCTACTTTTGCAATTTGGTGCTCTATCATATTGGTCCTCATATACAGTGCTCATTATGAAAATGTTGATCTTGATAAGATGCTCCAATGTATCCATTTTCTTTTTATTATGTTTTTTAGTATGACCTAAAGCTTATTCCTACCTCATAATATTTCAGAAGACTTAAAAGGTATATGTATACTTCCTTACATATTTCTTTAGGTGTATTTCCTAATATATTTATTGTGTATTTCTTATGTAGATGTAGCCCTTCCCCTTTGGATTAGTTTAATAGGATAAGTATCTCTTGAGATTTGTGTTTCTGATAGAACTAGGTTATAGGGACTGTTTGGTTTGTTATTATTTCCCCCTAGGGGGAAAGATGAGCTGCATAACACCTCCATACAATAGAAGATATAAAGAACCTTAATATAAATGAACATAAAATGGGGAAAAAACTCTCAATATAAGAGAACAGATAACAACAGACCTTTGGGATAAAATCAAGAGAAACAACTTAAGAATTGGGGTCCCAGAGAGGCAGGAAGAAAATTCCAAAGAAGAAGAAACAGTCAAAGACATCATTACTGAGAAGTTTCTAGACCTGAAGAGTGTGTGTACACACATCCTTGATGCCCAAAGTGTACCAGCTAAAAATGCTCCAAACAAAAGCACTCTAAAGCACATCCTAATCACAATGCTGAAAATCGCAAAAAAGAACACTGAAATCAGAAAGATCAAAAAAAGAAAATACATACAAAGAAGCATCCTTCATATTCACTACAGATTTATTATAAGCCACTCTCCAGGTCTGAAGGCACTGATGGGAATTTAGCAAAAAAAAAAACAAAACAACAAAACCCATATATATGTTTATATATAAATATATATTATGTTATAATATATAAATATATGTATTTATCAGAAGAAAGCTGTATACACCAATTAGTCTCCAATGCACATGGAAAAATTTTATCAACTATCTTCTCAGATCATGATGCACTGAAAATAGAAGTGAATTACAAACAGAAACAGAGAAATAACTTTAATACCTGGGAATTAAATGGCTCACTACTGAATAGCCAGTGGGTCAGAGATGAAATAAAAGAGAAAATCAAGATTCCTGGAAACAAATGAGAATGAAGACAAATTATCAAAACTTGTGGGGCACAGAAAAACTTCCATAAGAGGAAAATTTATATCTTTGCATATAAGTTTTTATGTGCTTACATAAAAACCTTAACTGTACAACTTAAAAAATTGGAAAATGTCTAATAAAAATGAACCAAACATAGACAGGCAGAGAAAATAATAAAACTTAGGGCAAACATGAATGAATTGGACACCCAAGAAAACAATCCAAAAGAAGTGAAAGTAAGAGCCTTTTTTAATATACGAGATTGATAAATGATTAGCAAGGCTCACAAAGAAAAACTTAATAAATTGAATAAAAAATGAAAAGGGGGATGTCACTACAGTTACTACAGAAATTCAAAGGGTAATCAGAGATTATTTTGAGAAACCTTATGCCTCACAACAAGAGAACCTGGAAGAAATGGATAAATCTTTGGACATCTATAACCTCCCAATGTTGAACCAACATGATTTGGAATATTGGAACAGACCTTTCACTATTGAGTAAATAGAAATGGCAATTAAAAGGCCTTTCATAGAAGTCTAAACCCAGATGGATTCTCTTGTGAATTCTTTCAAACCTTTAGAGAGGACTTACTGCCAATCTTTTTCAAGTTCTTCCAGGAAACTGAAGAAACAGAAACAATCCCAAATAGTTTTTATGAAGCTAACATCATTTTGATAACAAAAGAAGCCAGAGACACCATAATAAAAAGAACTACAGAACGATATGCCTAATAAACACAGATGCAAAGATTCTCAACAAAATATTAGCAAATAGAAACCATTACTCATCAGAAGGTCATACACTTTGTCCATGTAGGATTCCCCCCAGAGATGCAAGGATGGTTTGTCACATGCAAGACAATCAATATAATACATAATATAAATAAAATACAAAAACAAGCATCATCTGATCATATCAAGAGATTCAGAGAAAGCATTTCACAAAGTCCGGCATTTGTTCATGATAAAAGCTGACAACAAAAAGGGAATGGAAGCTACTTTTCTCAATATAGTTAAGGCCATTTACCACAAGCCCATGGCAAACATTATAATCAATAGAGAAAAAATAAATGTCTTTCCTCTAAGATCTAGCACAATTCAAAATTGTGCCCTTTCACTACTTCTATTCAACATAGAAGTACTTGCCATAGTAATCAGGCAAGAAAATATATAAAGGCATCCAGATAGAAAAGGAGAATTCAGGCTCCCACTATTTGCAGATGTCATGATACTATATTTAGAAAATCTTAAGAATTCTACCAAAAAGCTTCTAGAAACAATAAATTTTATGTTAAATTTTCAGGCTACAACATTATACACAAAAAATACATGGCTTTTCTATATACAAATAATGAAAGAGAAGAAAGAGACATAAAAATCAAATTTCTAACTGTATATCATAAAATCAAGTATTTTGGAGTCAATTAAAGAGGTGAAAGGCCTATACAAAGAAAACTACAAAACACTACTTCAAGAAATGAAAAACACACACAAACACAAGGAAATAGAGTCATATACTCTGCTCATGGATGGCTGGGGAGAATCAACATAATTAAAATGGCAATAATTTTCAAAGCATTGCACAGATTTAATGCAATTCCTATAAAATACCAATGACATTTTCAAAAGAAGTGAATCAAACACTCATGAAATTAATTTGGAATAATAAATGAAATTAATTTGGAATAATAAATAGCCATGAAAAGCTAATCCTTGGTATAAAGAAGATGGGAGATATCACTTTTCCCTTTAAACTGTAATATAAAGCTGTGGTCATTGGTGGTATTAGAATTAATACTCCGAGATCAATGAAATATACTTGAATATTCTTAGAATGACCCCAGGCATATGATCAATTAGTCTTTGATAAAGGGACAAGAAATAGAAAGTGGAGCAAGGAGAGCTTCAACAAGTGATGTTGGAAAAGCTGGTCAACTAAAGGCAAAAATGTGAACTCAGAACTCTCTTTAATACCGTGTACAAAGGTCAAATCAAAATGGATTGAAGATCATGTTATCAGTTTTAAATTATTAGGTACATAGAAAGAACACTACCTGATGTTGAAGCTAAAGGCATCATTAAGAATGGAACACCACTATCCAGGCAAGTGGAAGCAGAAATCAAAAAATGGTACTACATTAAACTGAGAAGATTTTGAACTTCAAGGAAAATGTTGACTAGGATAGAAAGATTACACACAGAATGGGAGAAACTATTTACCCAATACCCATCAAATAAAGGGGAATAATATATAAAATATACAAGGCATGAGATTTAGCAAGAAAAAGCATTTAACCCCATCCAAAAATAGGGAGAAGAAATGAATATGTATATTCTCAAAGAAGAAACATATGGCCAAAAGGCACATGAAAAAGTGCTTCACATCACTAATCATCAGAGAGTTGTAAATCAAAATGAGATAAATGAGATACCATCTCATTCCTCAAAGACTGGCACACACTACAAAAACAAGAACTAAAAGTGTTGGGTTTTATGTGGTGAGAAAGGACTCGATATACTGCTGGTGGCAATGGAAAACAATAGGGATATTCTAAAAAAAAACTAGAAATTGAGTTTTCATTTGATCCACTCCTAGGGATACACCCTAGGGGAAAAAAGACACCATTAGGAAAAGCCCTCTGCAGGGGGTTGAAGTGATATCACAGTGGGCATTTGTCTTGCATGCAGCAGACCCAGGAGGGACCCAGGTTCAATCCCCAGCATTCCATATGGTCCCCGAAGCCTGCCTGAAGTGATTTCTGAGTGTGGTTCCAGGAATGACCCCTATACACCACCAGGTGTGCCCCCTCCCAAGTGCTCTGCATTCATGTTTGTCGCAGCACTATTTTTAATTAATATTTTTCTTTAAACACCTTAATTACAAATATGATTGTAGTTGGGTTTCAGTCATGTGGAAAACACCCAATAGCCAGAATCTGGAAAGAACCCAAGTGCATGAGAACGGAGGAGAGGCTAAAAAAAAACTGAAGAAACTGTGGTATATCTACATAATGGAATACTATGCAATTGTTAGGAAAAATGAAGTGATGGAATTTTTTATACATAGATGGATATGGAGATTATTATGATGAGTGAGGTGAGTCAAAGGGTCAGAGATAGATATGGAATAATCACACTCATTTGTGAAATATAAGAAAAATAAATGATAATATGTGAATAATAATCAGAGACAATACATATGAGAACCATTCTGACCAGTCCATGGCAGGAAGCTTGTGACAAAGTGCCAGGATTAGCCCAGAGTTGGTCTTATGCCAATATACTGCTGGGGTGAGGCCTTCTTGTAATCAGGCCAAGGATGTTTTTCCATTTTCCCCATATTTTTCTGGGCCGATGCAAACAATGGCAATTACCACTATCACATCTTTACTATATATTTTTTTTTACTCTTATCCTTTAAGGAAAAAAAAAAAAACAATTTACTGAACTTAAAAACAAATAACTGTAGTAGAATGCCTGTCTCGAATACAGGCAGCAGATGGGAAGGGAGGAAGGGGGAATGTTACACTGGTGAAGGACGGTGTTCTGTTTGTGACTGTAACCCAACTATGATCAGCTTACTTAAATAAAAAATATATAAATTAAAAAAAAAGAAAAGGATCCACTATGACAATGATAGTTGGAACTGAACACTCTGCACAAAAACAGGGTGCTCAAAGGGATAAATTGATATACCTAGTACCTCTTCATTAACAGTAGTGTAAATCACAGTGTCAAAAAGAGAAAGAGGGAGGAAGGAAGGCAGAGAGAGAGAGAAAGAGAGAGAAGCTAAATGACTGCATAAAGGTAGTAGGGGGATGGAAAGGAAAATTGGGGGCACTGGTGATGGGAAATGTGCACTGGTAAAATGTATACATTGTTTGACACTCAACCATGAACAATTTTGTAACTTAATAAATGCTTACATAAAATAGTGAAAATTAAAAAAAATAATAAAAGAAAGATAGAAGTTGTCAAATTCTCCTTTATTCGAATGCTTTGGCATCTGCATATACTTTGTCATGCTTAAATATAGAATTACACATACTACAAATTCAAAGATCTGTTATAAGTATATGCACTAATTCCTCTCTGAAAAAAATGGCTTCAGCTTTACTGTGTAGCCAAAGGAATAATTTTATTTTAGAAAGCTATGTTTTTCAACTTGAATAAAGATTTTTATATACCAGTGCATTCTCTTTGGAATATACTGAAAGTAAATGTAGGCAAGATTGTACAGTTTTAATGTCTTTTAAACTTATTGATTTTTATAAAAAAAGATTATATGGTTTGGGAACTAGAGAGAGTATAATGGGGAGGGTGCTTGCTTTACATAGAGTTGAAGCAGGTTTATTTTTTATTTTTAAAATATAATATCTTGGGGCTGGAGAGATAGCAAAGCAGAAGGGCATTTCCTTGTGCACAGCTGATCCAGGACAGACAATGATTTGAATCCCGGCATCCCATATGGTCCCCTGAGCCTTCCAGGAGTGATTTCTGAGCTCAGAGCCAGGAGTAACCCCTGAGTGCCGCCAGGTGTGACCCATAAACCAACCAACCAACCAAACAAACAAACAAAATTAATATTTTTATTTAAGCACTATGTTTACAAACATTTTTGTAGTTGGGTTTCAGTCATAAAAAGAACACCCCCATTCACCAGTGAAACTTTCCCACCACCAATGCCCCCTAGCTCACTCCTTCCCCACCCCATGCCTGTATGAACAGACATTCTACTTCTCTCACTCATTAAAATTGTTATGATAGATTTTAGTGTAGTTATTTCTCTAACAGCACTCACCACTCTTTTTGGTAAGCTTCCATGAGCTGGTCCTTCCAGCCCTCATCTCTACTGACTCTGAGTATTATTAAAATAATGTTTTTTTAATTTTTTTTAAAGCCCATAGATAAGTGAGCCTATTCTATGTCTATTTCTCTCCCTCTGACTAAGTTCACTCAGCATAATAGTTTTTCTATGTCCATCTATGTATAGGAAAACTTTATGACTTCATCTTTCCTAACAGCTGTGTAATATTTTATTGTGTATATGTACCACAGTTTCTTTAGCTAGTTATCTGTTGAAGGGCATCTTGATCGTTTCCAGATTCTGGCTATTGTAAATTGTGCTGCAATGAATATAGTTGTGCATAAGGTATTCTTGTATTGTGTTGTGTGTGTGTGTGTGTGTGTGTGTGTGTTCCTAGAGTATATCCCTAGGAGTTGCATGGCTGGATCATATAAAAGCTCAGTTTTCTTTTTTTTTTTTTTCTTTTTGGTTTTTGAGCCACACCTGGTGATGTTCAGGGGTTATCCCTTGCTAAGTGCTCAGAAATCTCTCCTGGCTTGGGGGACCATATAGGATGCTGGAGGATCGAACTGCCATCTGTTCTAGGTCAGTCATGTGTAAGACCTTACCTCTGTGCCACCTCTCCAGCCCTCCTTTTTTTTTTTTTTTGAGTAATGATATTGTTTTCCATTAAGGCTGGACTAAACAGCATTCCCACCAGCAGTGAATGAGCGTTCTTTCCTCTCCAGATCCCCACCAGAACATACTGCTCTTGTTCTTTGTGATGTGTGCCAGTCTCTGTGGTGTGAGATGGTACCTCATTGCTGTTCTGTTTTGCATCTCCCTGATGATTATTGATGTGGAGCATTTTTCATGTGCCTTTTGAACATTTGTCTTTATCTTTAAGAAAGTGTCTGTTCATTTCTTCTCCCCATTTTTTGATGGGGTTAAATGTTTTTTCTTTTCCTTGTAAAGTTCTATCAGTACGTTGTGTGTTTCAGGTATTAGCCCCTTATCCAATAAGTATTGGGTAAATAGTTTCTCCCATTCTGTGGATGGCTTTTGTATCCTAATTACTATTTTCTTTGAGGTGCAGAAGCTTCTCAGTTTCATATAGTCCCATCTTTTTTTATCCTCACTTCCAGTTATTTGGAGAGTGATGTTTCCTCCTTGAAGATGCCTTTAGTCTCAATGTCAAGGAGTGTTTTACCTACACATTGTTCTATATACCTTATGGTTTCATGTCTGATAACAAAGTCTTTAATTCATTTGAATTTGAACTTTGTGCATGGTGTTAGATGAAAGTTTGAACTTGATTTTTTTTTTTGCATGTGGCTGACCAACACCACTTGTGGAAGACGCTTTCCTTGCTCCATTTTGCATTTCTTACCTCTTTATCAAAGATTTATTAATTGTATGTCTGGTGAACATTTTCTGAATATTTAAGTTTATTCCACTGATCTGAAGGTCTGTCTTTATTTTAATACCATGCTGTTTTAATGACTATTGCTTTGTAATATCATTTAAAATTGGGGAAAGTGATGCCTTGCCTTCCAAATTCCTTTTTCTATGGGTTGCTCTAGATATGTGTGGGTGTTTATTGTTCCAAATAAATTTCAGGAGTATTTGATCCACTTCTTTAAAGAATGTGCTGGATATTCTTAGAGGAATTGCATTAAATCTGTACAATGCTTTGGGGACTATTGCCATTTTAATAATGTTAATACTCCCAATCCATGAGCAGGGTATGCATCTCCATTTCCTTGTGTCCTCTTTTATTTCTTAAAGCAGTATTTTGTAGCTTTTTTTCGTATAGGGCCTTCACCTCTTTTGTCAATTTGACTCCAAGGTATTTGAGTTTGTGTGACACTAATGTGAATGGTGTTGTTTTTTTAATGTCCATTTTTCCTCCATCATTATTGGTATATAATGAGGTCATTGATTTTTGAGTGTTAATTTTGTAACCTGCCAATTTGCTATATGAATTTATTGTTTCTAGAAGCTTTTTGGTAGAGTCTTTAGGATTCTCTAAATATAGTATCATGTTATCTGCAAATAGTGAGAGCTTGACTTCTTCCTTTTCTATCTGGATGTCCTTGATATATTTTTCTTGCCTATTTTCTATGGTAAGAATAAAGCATGTTTAAAACCTGACTTCCCATGTGGTTACATGAGCACTTCCAGTAGTGATCCCTGAGCACACAGCCAGAAGTATGCCCAGAACACTGAAAACTGTGGCCCTCAAACAAAAATGGAAATAAAAAGAGATCATATGTTGCCTCTATTTTCACATTTGTATAATTCTATTTCTGTTCCTTCTCCAATTTTATCAGATATTGGGATACATTTTACAAGACACTGGGATACATTCTCTTTTTTCTTTGAAGCAATTTGTTTTGTGTATAGAGAGCAACTTTAGGTTTTCTAAAATGGAGCAATAACAACAACAACAAAACTAATACAATTGAAATTGGGATTTTTGCTCTTATCTAAAACGTGTGTATTTTTAATCTACATGCCACACTCATAGCTTTTTCTGTTTTCTTTATATGAAGAAAGATTACTTTTATTGAGAGAAATTAACTTAGAAAGATGTGAAGGGCGAGAAAGAGAAGAATATATGTTCAAGGAAGAGTATGGACATGAGAGAAAAATCCTGTAACTTCCTGTAACTGTTTTTGAAAGGCAATCACCAGCAAAGTATAGCAAATAGGAATTACCTTACACACAATTGATCCAAGTTTAATCACTGGCATCTCATTTGGTTCTCTGAGCCAGCCATCAGTAAGCCCTAAACACCTCCTGATGTGGCCCCTAAATAAAAACAAAAAAGCATCACCAGTTTTCTTAATTTTATATTACTCCCCATGGTCTTGTTTAATTTTTTTGGTGCCTCATGCAGGGCTTGGGGCTTATTCCTGGCTCTGTGCTCAGGGATTACTCCTGGCAGGGCTCACAGGACCATGTATAATCCAAGAATGGTATTTACATCTACTACATGCAAAGCAGAGGTTAAAAGATAGTGTTTTAACCTCTATACTATCTCTGTGATCCCCTTAATCAATATTAGAAACTCAGGTATGGTGACATCTGAAAATTATTTTTATCTTTCCTTAAGTAATTTTGCTCATGGAAATTATCATGTTATTGTAATGTTCTATAGCCTTTATTTCCTGGACATCTGTTAAGATAATTTCTCTTTAATCTGTGCCCCACTCCACTAACAAAATTGAATCACTACTTACTCAGACTTCATCTGACTGAACTAGGTGCTAGGTGGGATTTTATTTTTTACTGACTATACAAACTCTTAATAAAAATAAACAAACAAGCTACAAGATCAGTAATTCCCAAGCAGTACTCATCTTCCCATGTAGAAGAGAAAATGACTTTGTTCTGGGTGCTGAAGTATGGCAAGAAAGTAAGAGTCCTTCTCTTTTAACCAAGGCTATTTTCATTTATGATAGGATATTATAGTCAATTTCTGAGGGCTCTAAATTTTGGATGTCACAGAAAGGAAGCAAAGCTATAGAGCAGTGAAAAATGTCCAGGTAGACAACATGAAAAATATCTTATACTTGGTAATTCAGACAACCAAATACCCAGTTGCCTGAGGAAATGGTGACAGTTCTCATCTTATGGTGTCTCTTGCTCCTCCCACCCTCACTAGCATGATCCACAAAGTGTAGGTGTCCATGTGGTAAGAGTAGAGAGGGACTTTGTCACTAAAAGCATTATTGATGGAGACACTCTTATACCTGAGTTTAGCAGTAATCTGGGAACCAAAGGGAATCATGAAGAAATGCAAGGTACCAGCTTCTTTCTTCACATTGTAAAATGAGACAAGCTTCCTGAGTAGCAGTTTCCTTCTGGCTCCTGCTCAGTGAAAGGTGAACATTTGATTTCCCAAGGAATCTTAGGAATATTCATTGGACTTTCATCCCGAAAAGATATAGCCTAAACTATCTTGGCAATCAATAACAAAAGCCATCTAAGATAGCTCAAAAGAGGATTTATTGAATAGCATTAGAATATGTCATAGGGTCTGATAGAGAATCGAGCACTCACTCTTCACTGAAGGGTAGGGATCTCTGGGACTCTGGGCACCTAAGAATAGTGATTATTTTCCTTTCAGAGTCCTACTGCTAAATAAATTAGTCCTCAAATAGTTCTAGTCTCAAATCATTATGCTGTATTTTCCACTGAGAGACTCCTCTTGCTCAGCTTTTACTAGCCATCCATTTCTGTACTAATTATGGCCTTTGGGAGTCAAACAGAAAGATGGCTACCAGAAATCCCACTCTGAAGAACTGGAGCAGTTCTGTGGGAGGTTAATATAATAAGTGTATGTTAGTAGGCCATTATTATTCTACAGCAAGCCTGGAGAATTGAATAAAACTCTTTAAAAATTGGACCAAAAATCATCATCCTTGGAGACTTTAAAGGTGGCTTCACTTAACAAACAAGACTAATAACTTCATTAAAAATTGGGAAGAGCTGAATAGAGACTTCCTTGATAAAGACTTATGGATGGACAGTAGGCGTATAAAAATGTTCATTATCATAGCTTATTATCTGAGAATTAAAATCCAATGGTAGTGAAATATCACCTTATACTTGTGAGAATAGCAGATAGCATAAAGAATGGGAATATTTCATTAGGAATGTTCCATCATGTAATGGGGATGTGATGAAAAAAGAACCCTTTTCACTTTTGATGGGAATGTTGTCTATGGAAGCTTCTATGGAAAACAATAAGAGAACTTCTAAAAAAAAAAAAAAAAGAAGGAGTGTTGCTTCCATCAGCAAAGAGACTGGTTACTTACTGATCAGTGTTGTTTTTCCTTTGTACATGGGTCTTTATCCTCTAACATCTTCTTTCACATGACATGTCTTTGATATTTGGGGTTGGAAGCTCCATAGTCATATCTTCTGCCTTCTGCTGTTTCAAAGCAAGTTGTAAGGCCAAGCCAGACCCAATATTGGGGAAAACTGATTAATTTCTTGATAGGAAGAATGACAAAGACATGACTACATAGATAATTGTTGTAGTTATTTTGCAAATAATCTAACTCTGGAGCATTCAAGAATTCAGAGAAAATATCTAATGATAGATAAAGTTAAATAGTATGGTATTCTAAACTCCGTATGTGCTATTAGCCCCAAAAATGTCTCTTTAAGGGACAAGTCACAAGCATTGCATGTTTGAGATCTTGAATTTGATCCCTGACACTTCAGGGCTCCCAGAGCTCTACGAAATGTGACATCTACAGAAAAAATTTGACATCTACAGGGAAAAAAATGTGACATCTACAGAAAAAATGTGACATCTACAGATAAAATTCTTAACTCTCAGGACAATTTTGAGTAATGCACATCTGGAAGCATATTGGATTGCAATTAATGAAGATTAGATTATAGAACCACTGCTTTTACTGATTTGTTTCTTTAAATTGTGTGAACACTTCACCTCTTAACTTTACTTCTTGTGACTCAGTCACATGACTGATGAGGAAGAGCTTTGTGAATGATAAGAAGTATATGTAAATGAAACATCACTGAAAAAAACTCAAATTCTGTTTCCCCCTCTCCTCTAGTTATGTGGTTTAAAATAAGAAATTATCTAAGGTATGCTTTATAGAAGATGTTTTTACAAAATTTTTCTTTCATCAAAATACTTTTTGATGATTTTCCAGTGAATGTAGTATAATATCAGATTTTCCTAAGTATACAAAAATGTGTGAAATTAAAACACCTGAGAGGGGAGTAATTGGACATATCCATTTATTTTGGGGGAAAAAAGGAAGTACATAGAAAAGAAAATGAGCTTAAAAGCATAAGAGAGACTGTGTTTTAGACTATGTAAAAGCAATTAGGTGATATTCCTCTGTGTGGACACTTTTAAGAGCAAATTATTTGAAATGCTAGGCTGTGTGCCAAGCTCAGTCTAAGAGCTGGACATGGAACTTTGAGAAAGTCAAAACTCTAAAACTTAACAACTGATTTCTTTAGTGAACTGGCTCTTGATGAACATAAAAACACAAGGCTTTTAGTGTTCTAGGGACAAGGGTGATTTGGAAGGAGACAACTTCAATAAGAATTCTGTGAGGGTCTTTTTTTTAACAAATACGTGTAAAGGGGAAGATACTCTCTAGAAATTTATATCCATGGTATCTGATAGCAAATTCTATGGTAAGTGTTCCCCATCCTGCTCCCTGTCACAGTTTCACTCTGACACCCAGTGTTTTGCACCAATCACATTGGGCATCCATTTAGGCTGCTTTCTCAGAAATGAAGGGACTACTCTTCACATAAGTTCTCTCCCATGTTAAACGTACATGGAATCTATTATGCTGAGTGAAATAAGTCAGAGAGAGGAAGAGAGAGAGAGAGAGATATGCAGAATGGTCTCACTCATCTATGGGTTTTAAGAAAAATGAAAGACATTCTTGCAATAATAACTTTCAGACACAAAAGAGAAAAGAGCTGGAAGTTACAGCTCACCTCATGAAGCTCACCACAAACAGGGATGAGTTTAGTTAGAGAAATAACTACGTTTTGAACTATTCTAATAATGAGAATGTATGAGGGAAATAGAAAGCCTGTCTAGAGTACAGGCAGGGGTTGGTTGGGGAGGAGGGAGATTTGGGACATTGGTGATGGGAATGTTGCACTGGTGATGGGTGGTGTTCTTTACATGACTGAAACCCAAACACAATCATGTATGTAATAAAGTTGTTTAAATAAAAAAATTAAAAAAAAAAGATCTACTTTTGTGGGATTCCAAAAAAGAAAACCTAGTGCATTGCAGAAGTGTCTTACCCCATGTACTATTTCTCCAGGCCCTCACAGCTACTTTGAAAGATAATTTTGTATTGTCTATCTAAATTTTGCTTTACTCAAGAGTATTAAGACTAGTAAATAACTATCTAAGAAAATGCACATGTGTCTACAGATTACAATACTCCATGAGGTTCGAGGAAGCATTGTAGATACAGAAGAAAACAAGAAAAAATGTGAGCAGTCTTGATTCAGGAAAATGACAACACAAGCTATACTTTTTTCTGAGTTTAAAATTGATGCTATAATTAAGGTGAATTAAATAAATGTATAAAATAAAAAAAAGTTCTCTCCCATATTAAATGGTAATTGGTGAGTAAAAGGAATACTCTACTCTTTTGTACTCTGGGACACAGATTAACAGACTTCCCATGCCCCAAATCTAGCCCATCTGTGCCAATAAAGTTTCACTGAAACACAGCCAAGTTTGATAGTTTACATATTTTCCATGGCTTACATATTTCCATAACAATCTTGGGTAGCTATGACGGAGATGACATGGCCTTCAAAGAGGCATTTGGTTTTCTGCATCTGTACAGAAAATATTTGTCTACCTCTGATATTGGGGAGACAATTCTGAAGCACAGTCTTGGCTTCTTAGAGCATCCCAATAAGATGGAGACCTGCTTATCAGCAGTGCTAATCAACATCTTATCATATTTTCATAAAGCATTTGCTCTCTTTTCTCTTTTCCTCTTCCCTCATTTTTGTTTTCAAGACACGATTTCTGAATTAACTCCCTGTCCCTGAAACCTCAGCTGTGTATAGATGTGAAGTAAGATAGAACTCATTCCTACTGTGTAGTTTTTCATGTTACTTTCCATAATATATTTCATGGATACAAATAAAACACCTAATATAACCTGTCACCAACAGAAGATTTGTGTGAAGTCAGATTAAACTTATTTCTTGTACCATGTTAATATTTAATATTCAGTTTTACTTATCTGTTACATTAAGAAAAGCCTGGTCATGACAAAAAGCATTATTTTCAACATAGAAATCTATTTGCTAGTTTGAAGACATAGATGGTCTGGCTAAGAATATGCAGGCCAGTATCTGAAAATGTGAGAACTTTTAACTATAAATGCAGAAATACAGACTTTATCCTGAGTTGAATGGTGTGTGTGTGTGTGTGTGTGTGTGTGTGTGTTTAAAATAAGGGAGAATGTTGAGTGAAGAAAAAATGCTACCGGGAATTAAGACAGATTAAAAAAACAGTAAAAAGATGAAGCCCAAAGAAACCCCTATTTTCACATTGCATAAAACTGTAACCATGTTTAAAAGCAACAGTTAATGACATTTGGATGGGTGTAAATAGTTAGAATCCTTTCTATACTTTCATACTGATGTTCTCCAGTTTACATTATCTTTACATTTATCCATGATTTCAGGTGACCTGGTGATTTAATGCTATTCTATCTGGATTATTTCAGGTTATTCTTCTACCTCTCTTTACTGTCTTTTGTTGGAATCTCTTCTCGTATTGCCTTGACTATTGGAATTTCCTAGGGTTCATTCCATAATTTATTTATTTGTTTCATGCTAATTATACATTTTAGTCAATTTCACTAACCCTGATGATTTAATAAAAATCTTTTTTATATTTAGAGTCTACAAAATAAATGGGTTTCAGATTTCTCTCTCCCATGCCTGTATTTATTTAGCCAACTGCCTACTTTATATCTAGACTATACATTTAATATATTCTAAATTTAACTCATCATCTGTAGAGCCCACTGAACTTCCTCCTACTCTGCTTTCTTGGCCCATACTGTATTTTCCAACATTACTTCTATAACTTAGTCCAGAAATTTGAAGCTTTTTTTTTTTTTAACGTTTAAGGCCACTTTATTAAGTTTACATCATGGTTATAATTGAAGAAAATACAGGCTTTGCTTTTTTTTGTTGTTTGTTTTTTTTTTATAAATAAATATTTCCTAAATCATTTATTATTGTATCAATCAGTTAAACATGACAAACATTTTTGAGCATTACAAATGCAAATAGTTTAAAAATTAAGTATTTTACCTAATTCTCACTTACATTTATTTCTAGATTAAATTCTACATATATTTACTAGATACTGTATTGAGCAACACATCTCTGAAATTTCTTTAATGGACAATTTGAAAGTCCTAAATTTGAGTGAAAATAAAATTTGTATATATGAATATATATATTGTATATTGTATATATGAATATATATATGAATCATTATTTTGGAGCTTTTTAAAACTGTTTTATTTTGCCTCTTTCTCTGAAAGGCTATGTAACCTAAATGTTTGTTCAAAAGTTCTTTCTTTTTGAAATTACAACACTGTATAATTTACACCTCTCTGAATGTATGTTACCGTTAAACAATCCTACCACTACCGTATCAATATCCTTCCTTTTCCTCCTGGGGTTATCTTTCTTTTTGGGTTCCTTCTTTCCGCTGTCTGCTACCTTGCTTGGTTTCTTTATACCCCACATATAAGGTTATCTGCTATTTGTCTTTCCCTTATTAATTTAATTCGCAGAGCACACCCTATTTAGATTAATTCAGGTTGTCACATAGGCAAAAGTTCCTCTTTCATAATAGCTTAGGAGTATTCAATTATTTGAACATATCAGCTATTTATCTGATAAATAGGTAAATAACCAACTGGAGTTATTTCCATATCGTAGTAATTGTACATCAAGATACAATTAACAAAAGTGAACATATATCTTCAAATCAGTGTTTTTGTATTCTTTAGATAGATGCCAAAGTCTTGAATTGCTGGGGATGGAGAAAAAGTAGAAGTGGGTAGGGCACTTGCCTTGCACATGGGTGTCCTTGTTCAATCTCCAGCACTGTGTGCTTTACCAGGAGTGATACCTGAAGGCAGAGTCAGGTGTATGGGCTCATACCTGAACACAGAACACATTTTGTCTTTGCGACCTCAAAAACCAAACCAAACCAAACAAACCCATAAATTGCTGTATGATATGGATGATACTTCTTATTTTCTGAGAAACTTCTGACTTCCTTTTCTCTTTCCTTCCCTCTTTTCCCCTCCCTCTTTCATTTCTCCTTTCCCTCTTTCCCTCTTCCTTCTCTCTCTCCATTCTTCCTTCCCTCCTTCTTTCCCTCCTTTATTTCTCTCCCTCCTTCCATTCATTTTTCCTACTAACCTTCTATCCTTCGATCCTTCCTTCTTTTTCTTCCTTCTTTCTTCACTCTCTCCTTCCTCTTCTTCCCTCCCTCCCACTCTCCTGTCCTAACCTAACCCTAACCCTTCCTTACCTCCATCCCTCCTTTCCTCCCCACCTTCCTTCCCTCCCTCCCTCCTCCCTCCTCCCTCCCTCCTTCTTTCCTTCATTCCTTCCCTCCATCCTTTCTTTCCTCCCCATCTTTCTTCCCTCCCTCCCTCCTTCCTTCCCTCCCTCCTTCCTTCCTTTCCTCCCTCCTTCCTTCCTTTCCTCCCTCCCTCCCTCCTTCCTTTCCTTCCTTCCTTCCTCCTTCCTTCCTTCCTTCCTTCCTTCCTTCCTTCCTTCCTTCCTTCCTTTCCTTCCTTCCTTCCTTTCCTTCCTTCCTTCCTTCCTTCCTTTCCTTCCTTCCTTCCTTCCTTCCTTCCTTCCTTCCTTCCTTCCTTCCTTCCTTCCTTCCTTCCTTCCTTCCTTCCTTCCTTCCTTCCTTCCTTCCTTCCTTCCTTCCTTCCTTCCTTCCTTCTTCCTTCTTCCTTCCTTCCTTCCTTCCTCCCCCTTTCCCTCCCTTCCTCCCTCCCTCTCTCCCTCCCTCCACTTTCTTTTCCTTTCCTTCCTTGTTCACAATCAGCAGTGCTCAGGGCTTGCTCCTGGCTCTGCTCAGGGATCACACCTGTCTGTACTTGAGAATCATATGTGGTGCTGGGGATAAAACCCGGACAGATGCATGAAAATACCTGAGTTATTGTGTTATCTTTCTTTTTTTCCAGAGAATCTGGTGAATTTGCATTTTCACCAACAGTGTAGGATGAATTCTTATTTTAATTATAGTTTCTTTCTCTGTGCAAAGATTTTCAGTCTGACAGTCCCACTTGTTTATTTTTGCTTCTGCTTTCTTTACCATTGAGGTTGAATCCCCAACACATCTCTAAAGTAAATGTCATGCTGTGTATTGCCTACTTTCTATAGTTTCAGATCTTATATCCACATACTTAGTTTTACTATTATTTTTGTTTTGGGCCACACCCAGCTATGCTTAGGACTTACTCATGGCTCTGTACTCAGGAATCATTTCTGGTTGGTGGGGCTTGAGGGACCATGATGATGCTCAGAATTAAATGCAGGTCAAATTCATACAAAACAAGTATCATACCTTCTGTAATATTGATTCAGCTTAAGTAAGTGGGCTTACGTGTTGAAGATAATTTACTTTCTACATTATATGCTTCTGGAATTTTTGTTGTAAACTAATTAAAATATATGTGTGAATTGATTTCTGGACCCTAAATTAAATTGCAATAATCTATAGGTCAACTTTTATTCCAGTATCTCATTGTTTTGACCCCTATTGCTTTGTAATATAGTTGGAATTTGGGGGGCATGATGTATATCCCCTTTCATTAGAATTGGTTTTGGCTTTTAGTAGGTTTTTTGAATACCAGAGGTAGTCAGTACTATTTTCTGGGAGAATACAATTGGAATTTTTTTTTTTTTTTTGCTTTTTGGACCATACCTGTTGATGCTCAGGGGTTACTCCTGGCTATGCACTCAAAAATAGCTCCTGGTTTGGAGGACCATATGAGATGCCAGGGGATCGAACCTAGGTTAGCACATGCAAGGCCCAATTGCTTGCGCCACCACCACGACTCCTACAATTGGAATTTTTAATAAGGATTGCATTGAATCTTTATATTGCTTTGAATATGATGACCATTTTAGTAATGTTAATTATTTTATTCAGATGCATGAAATATCTTACTGTTTCTTTGTCTTTTATCTATTTTCTATCTTTTTTTTTTCTTTTGGTTTTTGGGTCACACCCAGCAGCACTCAGGAGTTACTCCTGGCTCTACACTCAGAAATCACTCCTGGCAGGCTCGGGGGATTATATGGGATGCTGGGATACAAATCATCTTCCTTCTGCATGCAAGGCAAATACCCTACCTCCATGCTATCTCTCCAGATCCTATTTTCTTTCTTTTAATTATCTTTATTTAAACACCGTGATTACAAATATAATTGTACTTGTATGATTACAGTCATGTAAAGAACAACCCCCTTCACCAGTGCAGGATTCCCACCACCAATTTCCCAGATCTACCTACTCCCCACCCCACCCACACCTGTACTCGAGACAGGCTTTCTTTTCCCCTCATTCATTCACATTGTTATGATAGTTTTCAGTGTAGTTATTTCTCTAACTGCACTTATCATTCTATGTGGTGAGCTTCATGTCATTAGCTGCACCTACATGGGAGGATGGGGGGGAAGTAAGGGTTGGGACTGAGGCAGTAAAATATTAGAAATGAGCTTTGTAGGGCAGTATCAAGGTCCCAATACAAGATGGATATTATGGATATATAGAATATATGCACACAATAATATCAATATGAAAAAAAAGAGAAAAAATTTCCACTGACTGTCCCAATATAAACCAGTGCTAGAACAGCCTGCCCTCCTCCCAGAGCGCATTCTCATTAGTGTAGGGAGAGATAGGGGGAAAACCTGTTGACCCCTATAGAGTCCACCTAGACTGGTGCCCAGGGAAAGACTGAAGTCCAGGGGAGAAAACCCTATACCTGGCAAGAGCTGGTCTCCAGAATCAAGGAAGAAATCGGAAGCCAGATGTCTGCCCGCCTTCTTCCCCATGCACCTCCCCCCTGGAGTACGGAGGGAGGGGGGAACCTGAGGACCACTAAGAGTCCACCTGAACCCACTTCTGGCCATCTGGGCTGGCACCCAGGGAAGGCCTGGAGTCAGGGGAAAAAGACAAGGACGGCTGGGGGCCTGCCAAGCCTCCCAGCACTCCCTAGGCTAGGGAGAAAGGTTCTGGTATGGGGACTCCCCAAACCCCATACCTGGCAAGAGCTGGTCTCCAGAATCAAAGAGGAAACCGAAAGCCAGATGTCTGCCTGCCCTCCTCCCCATGCACCTCCCCCTTGGAGTACGGAGGGAGGGGGGAACCTGAGGACCACTAAGAGTCCACCTGAACCCACTTCTGGCCATCTGAGCTGGCACCCAGGGAAGGCCTGGCAGCTCCTATTTTCTATCTTCTATTTTAACAATGTCTTCTAGTATTTTGTTATATGTCCTGAATATTTTAAAAATTATTCTTTTTCACTCACCTAATTCTCTGTTTAACCATCTCCTCTTTGTCTTATTGAAATAATTAACCTATTGGTGACCAATGTCGAACATGTATTCTACCAGCGAACTATTCTCCCAGCCCTAAACAAATAGATTGTACTTTAAAACACGGAGGACAGGAAATCCCAGAAATATTTTATAGGTTTCAAACTCCAGTGATAAAGGAGAAAGTACAAAAATGATGGTATAGCTCTGAGTATCACAAGAATATGGTTAATTATCCCTCTAAAAGAATTAATATATAAACTTTTCAACCATGACAAACTGCAGTCAAGAACTATTCTTTCCCTCTTCTCCAACCACTCCTTTCCACTCTCTTTCACTCAATGGTGCTGACGTTATTGAATTATTTAACCTGCAGTTTAAGGAGGCATTTATAGTTTCATGCTATAAGCTTACATTTGCATATGTTGTTTCTAAAATCTGGATATCCTCCTACCCTTTCACATTGGTTTCCTTGGCAAATACATATTTGTTTTCAAAACTTCTATGCCATGATTTCTTTTTCTATGGTGTTTCCTTGATTACCTTCAGTAAAACTGAGCATCTCTTGTGCAGTTAACTGTGTCTTGCACTCACTTTTTTTTCTTTTCGTAGCTGCAATATTATTTATGTGCCTGCCACCTTCTCTGTTCTACTTTTAGCTTTTTGTTTCTCTTTTATTCGTCTACTCCCCTGCCTAGTATTTGGCTGATAATACATGATCAATTCACATAGAATAATTGATAAGGTCAAAGCTTCCATAAAGTGCAGTGCCTTGAGCCTATGCCACTGATGAAATTATCTGCAAGAGACATAAGGAACCAGAGCCCTTGTAATAAAGCTGCCATTTTCTAAATTCTACCCTATGGAAATCAGTTATATAGGTGAGTTCCATCTGTGCTCCAATTCACAATCTCTATTCCTTGCCATATCTAAGTAATTATCCAGCAGCTGCTTGGATTTCTATAATCCAATATCTTTTCAAATGAATTTTGAATTTGGAAATTGTATTGGACCTTGGCTGGCTACAATTCAGTTTAAAAATTATATCTACTCAGCTAGAATGCTGGCCTGCTTTGTTAAAGTGCTGTGAGCTTTTTTGGAAGAAGGAAGTGGTGGTGGGGTTGGGATGGGATAAAAGAAAGCTAGCCATCTTGCTGAGCAGAGAATGAGGAGGAGGGAATTGGTTTCCTAGGAGATAAGGCTCTTCTTTATTTAAAGTTTTTCCACAGAAAGATTTATGTATTGGCATCTTCTTCTTAGTCATGAGGAATTTGCCATCAGAGTACAGCTCAGAATTGCTTCCAATCAGCAGCTGCCAAAGGTGAGTCTAATCATCTGGCCGTTGATCTTTGCTTTTTCTACTAGAACATGGTGAAGGCAACAAATAATTCTAATTACAGTTGACATTTTGGTAATGTATCTACCTGTCTCCAGGATTAGAATCATTGGCAGTAGACCAAGAGAAGATGGTGAGCACTATCCCCCTCTGCGTAATCACAAAGCAACTTGTGAGTTTGGAGATGGTTGAGAAGTGAAGAGGGAAGGCACAGCTCATGAATGCTGCCTGTGGAGCCCCAGCCACCCACCAAAATTTCTCAGAGCTCCTGAAAAGAAGGGAAAGTAATAGTTTCTCAGCTCTAAGACTGTACTAGCTGAGGCATCTATGTTCGGGCATTGCTTGACTTCACAGGAAGAAATAGCAGTCCATTGCCTAAAAATATGAGTGTCTTCCTGAGGCAAGGTTTCTGACTGATTCCTTTTTAAACACATTTTGTATGTCTTGGTAAAGTGTGAAGTCAATCCATGATGTTTTGGGTAAGTGTGAGGGTGCTCTGACTTTTCTTCAGCCTCCCTTCACCTCTTTTTGGGGTCACTGGCATTAAGTGCGTTTCCAGTATCTCTCCAGCTGGCATATCCCTTCTCTGAAGACTGTCACACTCTTCCACAGGAAGTTTCCACTATTCATTCTCCTTTCTATTTTTTATTTTTGTTTGGTTTTGTTTTGGGGCCATAACTGGGTGTACTCAGGCCTTAATTCTGGCTCTGCACTCAGGAATCATTCCTAGAAGTTCTCCCTTTGTTCTTTAAGTACATAATCAAGGCAGATACTTTAAAAATATTTAATTAAAATTCTATGATTTTTAATACCACACCTATTACCATTGTATCCAAATCTTCCCCTCCAAGTAGCCCAATATCCTTCATTTTCAATTCCCCCATTCTTTGAAAACATTTCAATTTTTCGAAGTAATTGGTGGGTCAGTTTTCCCATTGTGTAAGGCAGTTTCTTTTTGTTATGGAGTTATCTGCTGGGTTACTTATAGCCCAAGATGGGTCAGATTATTTTCCCTCCTAGTGCATGTGAGTTTAAAGTCCAGGAAATGTTTGTTTCTCTTGAATCTTTTCTGTGGTTGGAAAAGGTTCTAGTAGTTCTGTTGAGGCTAGGAAGGAGGGAAATATGTGGAAAAGAAGTCTTCAGAAGTACTTGGACAAATCTCTCAAGAAGTGTATAGCACTTCTTTCTGAAGTCCCACTGGTACATAGAGAGACAGTCTTTGGTGTGAATTACAAGTCATTTATAGTTGGATTTCAGGAATACAGTGACAGAGCCATTTCCACCACAAGTGTTAATCTCCCCCTCTACCAAACTTCTCTCTTATTCTAGGGAGGGATCTGAGGTTGGGGAGGGAGGTCCTTGTAAGGATTAACCAGAAGTTGTCAACTTCTGTCGACACTTTCAAAAACTCAGCCTGAAATTATAGGGGTGTCACACAGCTGGTAAACTGCTGCCTGGTTCATGACTTTGAGGATCTGTGGAATTGGGGTGATGAACTTATATGTCAATAGCAGTGACTCAGGGAGACACTCCAAAGAGCCTCAATGCGATCCACTGTGAGGCTAGTATATCCATTGAGTTTTTTTGTTTGTTTGTTTGTTTTTTGCTTTTGGGTCACACCCGGCAGCACTCAGGGGTTACTCCTGGCTCTACACTCAGAATCAATCCTGGCAGGCTCGAGGGACCATATGGGATGCCCGGATTCGAACCACCGTCCTTCTGCATGCAAGGCAAACACCTTACCTCCATGTTATCTCTCCGGCCCCATCCATTAGTTTTTGAAGCTTGTTTTACTTCTCTTTCGAGAGTTAGAAGAGTCTAGCTTGGCTGCTTATGCAGACATGGTAGAAGGCTCTGGATCATGGGTGTGGCTGCCAGGTCTTCTGAAAGTACACACAGGTGGCCTGGCCTGGCTCCAAAATGTTTTCAGAGATGTTAGCAAAAACAAAACAAAACAAAAAACATCATACCTGGAGTTTTTTGGTGACTAGGAGTCTCTGCAAAGATAATGAAAAAGCAGTGAAACTGGGACATTGGCATATTCAGGCAGTTGTAGGGTAGGTCTGAGTGTGTAGCCCCTAGGGCTTTAGCAGGTAGGGGACTTGCCCCAAAGCTACCTCTGAAGGGCCCCAGTGCAATTGTTTGTGAAGCCACTATATCAATGATTTCCCAGCAGGAATATACCAAATTAGATGTGAAATTTTCATAAAGTCACATGAGCTCAACAAACAAAACCAACAACAGATCATCAGCAACTAGCAATATACAGCTTAGTAGATCTTCAGATAATGACATAGATGCAATCTCAAGATGGATTTTCACAGCACAAGACAATTTCACAAAGTTTCTTTTAGGGAAATTTTATTCTCTGATAATTACATTACTATTTAGTTGTACCTACCAATATATTAAGATGATTATTCATACCTGCCAAGGACAGGTTTTGGTGAGGTTCGGGAAATTGAAGACAGGGGTGGAGAGAAGGTTACACTGGTGATGAAAGTGTTGTTGGAATATTGAATGCCAGAAATAACTGTATTATGAACAACTGAAAACCAAGGTATCTAAAATAAAGAAATTTAATTAAAAAATAAAAAAATACAGCTTGAGCAGGAGGCCTGATCCCTTGGGTAAAAATATGGGGGGGGTAGGAACCCCATGTATAACATTACTGTTCAGACTATGACCCCCATTACCTGGCAGGTGTTACTAACCTTCAGGGATGACCCTATCTCCTCTGAGATACTTCTGCCATTTTCTGCCATAAAAATGCACATTCCTTCTGAAGGCAGAATGGTTTCAGTCCCTTCCCCAGACCACAGGAACTGGGACTTTATGCTCTTGTCTCCTTCCCACCCACCCCAGCCCCACATCCTCCTGTAAGTGCTTGGTCCTCTGTAATTCCTCTACTGTTCCTGCAGGGATGCCTACCACTTTATTCTTCCATGTGAATACCAGACAGCTCAGCTCACATGTCTGTTAAGCTGAGGATTTATGCCCTGTGATTTGTGGTGGAGAGTGGGGTGGGAGAGGCTGAGGGCTAGCAACTTGTTCTGCAGGCATGCAGGTACCTCTTGTAACTGTGGGATTAACTCGTTGCACTCTTTTCTTTCCCTCTGCCCCCACTCCTGCCCATTGTCTTCTGCCCATCACCGAGGGTCCACCAGGAGCTTCATCTGTGAGCCTGAATTCCTTTCCCTCCCCCTTTCTCTGACACCTGGGCATCAGACAGAGGTGTCTAGCTATAGTTTCAGTCACCAACTATGCAGGGCAGACATTTTTTTCCAATTTTTAATTTTTGGTTTTGAGGCCACACCTGATAGTGCTCATGTCTTACACCTGGATCTGCATACAGAAATTATTCCTAGTGGTGCTTGGAGACCAACCATGTGAGATGTTGGGGATTGTATTACTCAGCTACATTTTAAGGATGGGGTGGAGAGGGGGAAGAACTGGACTGATGTCCACGCACATGTCAAGCTGGAATATGGGGAAAACAGGAGACAGAAAACTGTGGCTATAGCACTAGAGTCAGGGCTTCAGTTTTTTTTCATGGTGCCTGGCCTCAGCTATGTGTGAACACTGAAGGAGAGTTCAAAAATGATGGGTGTGCTGGTGTAATTGGTTTATACCAGAGAACAAATAGAATAAAAGTAGAGCTAATTTTAGCAATTTATGAGAATCACATACCCTTTATAACTAATTACTGCATGCACCTTAGCTATTCCGAACATCATTAATAGGTGTCGGGTTAATTTTGTTGTAAGTTTTATTTGATCACCATGCTAAGTCCCATAGATACAAGCTCAGCCTTCCTGTCTGCTGACACTAGCTTCTCATGACTGTCAGTGATTTGGAGACACACAACTGGAGACAGAAGCAGGACAGGCAGTTATGTCTGTTCTTACAAGATCACAGAAACATGGGCTTCATCATATATTTAGCAGTGCTTCTATATTTGAAAATAAGGATGCAAGTGTTCTATGTTCTCCTAGATTTTGCTAAAAAGCTTTGGCCTCAACCCCAACTCCAGTTTCTCTTGAGTTAGTTGTCAGTGGCTAAGAAGTGCATATATAAGAATATTTTTTTTATTAGATAAAGTTCTGTTAGGTTGTACTGCCAGAATCTAGATAGTGGTGATCAAAGTTAAGTAACCCTGTTATCGTATGAAGTTAGATCACTATCATGGAAAGAAGTTAGATCCTTCTCATGTAATAAAGTTAGTTTACTCAATCTTGGAATTACTGGGTTAGTCAGTGCTGACTTTTCTGCATGAAGTTGGCGCAACTTCAGTGTACCAGTAATGGAAGATGGCAATGTGTGTCATTACTGAGAAAACTATAGACTTTCATAAGAAATGCAATAACTTGTCAAAGAGCCACAAAGAGTGCAGAGGTGTGAGTTCAGGTAGTGGGAACCTTTGGGAAGAATGTTTCTTCTTCACTTCACAGAGAGTTGCTCTTCTTCACTTTTTTTTCTTGTTCAATGGACTAAACAAATTCACAGCCTGAACAGCACAGTTTGTTGGTTTTATAGGAGCTGGCTGAGTGTTGTCCAACATAAATTTGCAGAACAGGTCAGAGACAGCAGGATTTTATAATCTCAATGACTTTCATGTATATACAGTCTTATGGTGCATATACCTCTGGATTGTTCTACTGATCCTCAGAACCAGGTAAAGAAAGCAAGTAGCCCATCCTCTTCCTCATGTCTGTTACCAAGGCAGCAAGTAGCAGAATTTTTAATTTAAATTCTGGTTTTAGAACACCGAATGACAAATTTCATGGCATTGCAGTGCTTTATAAGTGTCCTTCCGAGTGGGGCATTTGCAGCAACTAAGTAGAGGGCTAATGCTGGTGGATTGGGATCCTGGATGCTACTGATAGAGAAGCCTGCATAGGAACCAGGAGAGCCAACCTATATGGCATTTTTTCCTATTATATTACTGTAATTTTTTCCTAGTATATTACATGTTAAAAGTTGTTGATAGTTGAGTTTTAGTCATAAAATATTCCAACATCCATCCCTTCACCAGTGCTCCTAAATGGTATTAAAATAATTATTTGATTTAAAGATCATGTATTATATAGTTGCTAATAATACTTTTGTTTCTCCCACTCATGTTTAAGTACCATTCCCACCACCAATGTAAAATTTCCTCCATCATTGTCCCTGAATCTCTATCCATTTCAAAATCTATCCCTTCTGCGGGCATGAAATAATATATCTTACGATGCTTGTTTATCGGCAAATAATTGTGAAATAATCTTTAAGAATACAGAAACAAGAAAATTTGTGAAAATTATCGTATCTTGCAAAGAGGTCCCTAAGTTATTGTCAGAAGGTTTAATAAGATGTTTGTTGCTAGCTGATCTTTCTGCTACTTGTCTTGTTTCTGAATATTAGGTGACTTAGAATTCATGTAGAAATCTAAATTTGTATGTTCCTACTGGGATTGCAATATTAAAAAAATTGGAGCTATGTGGTTCAGGAATTCCAAGCTCTGTGGCTGATATTGTGATTTTGGCTGTCAAGCCTTTCTGAAGTACAAGAAGGCAAGGGTGGGGTGGGATGGAAGGTGCCTGCATTCACTTCAAAAATGTTCTGATAGTGTCAGTCCAAATACCAAAATACCCAGAGTTTTGGTTGATTTGGTATCTTTGCAGAGATCAGTGATTAAGTGGTGATGTTGGGCTACAGGCAGAGCAACAATTGTGGGTACTGGGTGCAGCTGGTGTGGCTTTGGCAGGGCGGGGACATGGCTGTCTTCTAAGATTGCCAGTTTTTAGCTGCATTACTTGGTGTATGGAGCTGGTCAAATGCAGATATAGCAACTTTGTTTGTGGGCTATGGTTTTGGCTCCCTAAGTGGCATATTTAAGTTGTTGGCACAATACATGTCATTATTTTTTTTGGATTTTTGAGTCACATCAGTTGGTGCTGAGAGCCTACTTCTGGCTTACTGCTTAGGGAGCCATGCAATGCTGGGGCTGAAACTTGGAACTCTTTTGTACAAGCCTAATCTTAGCTAGTTGAGCTCTTTCCTGGGCCTCATTTTACGTTAGCCTGAACTCATGTTTTTGGACTATCATAGACAGACTAGTATCCTGGAGTAGTGGCTTTCATGCTACAACCCCAACCATTCCAGGGATTCCACAGTATGGCTGCAGAGACACCCTAACAAAGAGTCCTGTTGCAAAGGCTGGTAGCTAAACTTTGGGCTGCTCAGTACTGTTAGATTTTCAACTATTTTTATATATTTGACATTCAACTAAAAATATTTCACTTCCAAAATGCTACTTTTGCTCACCATTGATAAAAGAGTCACTGTTTCAAAGGACTTTTGTTGCAGCTTGCTTCCTATGACAAGAAAGTGGAGCAGAGGAAACCTGTCCAGGCCTCTTGTAGAGAAGGATTCATCTATAGATTAACAATTTCTTTCTACCTAGAAGCAAGCCATAGAAGTTCATCTACCCTGCATAGAATTGGCCAGGATTAGTAGCAGAGGACTATGTTGGGGCCCAGGAGTTTTGGACAGAAATTTCCAGAGCCCACCCCACAACATCTGTTGGCTGGGTCTTCCCTCTTGGACTTGACCATGGTCCCAAAAACGTGTTGGTCATCTTTAGAGCTGCTGACAAAGTACTTCATCTCAGAAACCACTAATTGTGGCCTAAGGTGACCAATTCCATTCTGAAGTTGCTCAGCTGCTCACCAAGCAGAAAATTTTCCAGAAGATCAGAGAAATCCCCTCTTCCAGCAGCTTTTGGATGTTTGTTCCTCCTCTGAATATATATTGCAATTAATAGACTAGCTTTGGAGTTTGACATTAGAATGCTGCCCCTTGCCTAAAGGGGGGTACATAATTAATCTTAAAGCTCTGAATTGTTGATAGATTTGAGGAAGTACAATGCTGTTGTCAGCCCAGAAAGTGGCAATGAAGTGTGTCACATGGGAACCATAAATGAAGAATGAAGTGATTGTAAAAACTCAACAAACACACATGTAATGGGTGGAACTGGCCATCTTTCAAACTTGTGCACTTTGTGAAATAACCTGATAGTCTGTCAAGTGAGAAAGAAGAAAGATTGAAATGACTTTACAGTGTTGTATTTTCTGAACTATTCTTGGAGACAGGCAAAACAAAACACCTTGATCAATTATTTGCTTCTCTCCAGGGGTATATCTATTTCTATATAATCTCTTTACATGATTTAATTCATTAATTTTGGGTCTCCCAACTGGTGCTCAGGAGCCAGGCTAGAGATTTTTGGCCAACTGATCTGGCAGTTCATGGCAAGGGCCTGAGGATGTGATGATTCAGTATTGGGATACCTACGCTACTCTGGAAATGTTAAGGACATCCAGGCCATACCTGGTAGTATTAGACGGACCTCCAGGGTTGCATCTCCAGTAATACTTGGGAAGCCCATGCTGTGCTGGGAGTCAAACCTGAGTTCAATATATGCTTAACATACTGAGTACACTATCTTCAGACCCCAATATATATTACTTTTTTATTCATTATCTTTATTAATAATGGATTGGGGAAATACTTGGTATGTATATATATATCTGTTGGTATACTAAGAGGAGATATTCCTCACTTTGCGTTCAGAATTGACACTAGCAGTGCTTAGGGGACATGGGAATGACAGAATTTCAAATCAGGGACATAGCCATTTTGGCTGCTTGCAAGACAAATGACTTACAGCCTATATTATCTCTTTGGCTCAATAGTGGATTGTTTTAAGGTAACATTGGTTTATAGCATTTTATAGGTTTCAGGGATACAAATGTCTTTATTAGCATATTGTATGTACTATATTATGCTATTTATGAGAATCTATTCTATACTTATATATCAAGAAATTGATATTTTTGTAAACTGTAATTTTCCTTACTCCTTCACCTTTCTTTCCTTTTTGAGGGGGCGGTAAATATTTATCTGGCTTTCCTACAGTCAAGGTGAATATATTTGACTTTTTGGCTACAAAGTATAGAGAGAGTCACCAGCATGGTAGTAATCAATGAATGCTGTCTTAAAGAAACAGGGAAATAAGAAAGGAAGGAAACAAGACCTAAAGTAGTTACATAAAAAGATTTCATGAAGAACAGACAGATGGTTCATGCTTAGGATATTAGAATAACTTAAAATTATGTACACTCTCTACTCTCTAGCCTCTAATACTTCCAGAGCATGACCAAACTGTCCTGACTTTGTCTCTATCTCTATCCACTCTAACTCAGCACTCCAAAGGAATCTCCATTTTTCTATATCACTGTTTATACTAAGCTTGTTTCTCATGTCTAAGACTTATTTCTCTCTTCATTGAGTTCATATCCCAAACCTCAAAGAGACCTAATTACACTGTCATCCAATCCAGAGCTATACCCAAATTCTAAAAGGAGAGATTCAATGAATTTCATTAGTTTCATTAGATTTAAATGAAATAGGAGATGGAGATCTTTTGACAGAGAAACCTTCAAAAGGCAGGACCCCTGTGCTTTCTCTGAAAGATAGTTAAGTTGGACTTAGGATTTGGTACAATAAATTATTCCTAACAACTGAGCATCTAAAGTTTTAGTAACTCAGTCTACTAAATGCTTGAGACTAAGGTTTCTGGGGCAGGAGATGTAGATACTTGAAATACTGGAAAGAAATGACCCACATTAAATTGATGTGATGCTTAATTGTTTATAACTTCAATTTCTTTTTTTTTGCATTTTTTCTTTATTTAAACTTCTTGATTACAAATATGATTGTGATTAGGTTTCACTCATGTAAAGAACACCCCCCTTCACCAGTGAAACATTTCCACCACCAATGTCCCAAATCTCCCTCCATCCAACCTCACACCCACCTGTACTCCAGAGAGGCTTTCCAGTTCCCTCATTCATTCACATAATTATGGTAGTTCTCTGTGTAGTTATTTCTATAACTGCACTCACCACTCCTTGTGGTGAGCTTCATGAAGTGAGCTGGAAGTTCCAGCCCTCCTATCATTGTCTCTGAGGATTGTTGCAAAAATGACTTTTATTTTTCTTAAAACCCATAGATGAGTGAGACTATTCTGCATCTCTCTCTCTCCCTCTGACTTATTTCACTCAGCATAATTGACTCCATGTACATCCATGTATAGGAAAATTTTATGACTTCATCTATCCTGACAGCTGCATAATATTCCATTGTGTATAGGCACCACAGTTTCTTTAGCCATTTGTCTGGTGAAGGGCATCTTGGTTGTTTCCAGAGCCTGGTTATTGTGAATAGTGCAGCAGTAAACATAGGTGTGAGGAAGGGATTTTGTATTGTATTCTTTTGTTCCTAGGGTATATTCCTAGGAGTGGTATAGCTGGATCATATGGGAGCTCAATTTCTAGTTTTTGGAGTAATCTCCATATCGCTTTCCATAGAGGTTGGACTAGACAGCATTCCCACCAGCAGTGGATAAGAGTTCCTTTCTCTCCACATCCCCGCCAGCACCTATTGTTCTCATTTTTTGTGATGTGTGCCAGTCTCTTTGGTGTGAGATGGTATCTTATTGTTCTTTTGATTTGCATCTCCCTGATGATCAGTAATGAGGAGCATTTTTTCATGTGCCTTTTGGCCATTTGTATTTCTTTTTTATCAAAGTGTCTGTTCATTTCTTCTCCCCTTTTTTGATGGGATTAGATGTTTTTTTCTTGTAAAGTTTTGTCAGTGCCCTGTATATTTTGGATATTAGCCCTTTATCTGATGGGTATTGGGTGAATAGTTTCTCCCACTCAGTGGGTGGCTCTTGTATCCTGGGCACTATTTCTTTTGAGGTGCAGAAGCTTCTCAGCTTAATATATTCCCATCTGTTGATCTCTGCTTCCACTTGTTTGGAAAGTGCAGTTTCCTCCTTGAAGATGCCTTTAGTCACAATGTCATGGAGTGTTTTACCTACATGTTGTTCTATATACCTTATGGTATCAGGTCTGATATCAAGGTCTTTAATCCATGTGGATTTTACCTTTGTACATGATGTTAACTGGGGGTCTATGTTCGCTTTTTTGATAGTGGCTAACCAGTTCTGCCAGCACCACTTGTTGAAGAGGTTTTCCCTGCTACACTTAGTATTTACTGCTCCCTTGTCAAAAATTAGGTGATTGTATGTCTGGGGAACATTGTCTAAGAACTCAAGCCTATTTCACTGATCTGAGGGTCTGTCTTTATTCCAATGCCATGCTGTTTTGATAACTATTGCTTTGTAATACAGTTTAAAGTTGGGGAAAGTAATGCCTCCCATACTCCTTTTCCCTAGAATTGCTTTAGCTATTCGAGGGTGTTTATTGTTCCAGATGAATTTCATAAGTGTTTGATCCACTTCTTTAAAGAATGTCATGGGTATTTTTAGAGGAATCGTATTAAATCTGTATAATGCTTTGGGGAGTATTGCCATTTTGATGATGTTAATCATGCCAACCCATGAGCACAGTATGTGTTTCCATTTCCATGTGTCCTCTCTTATTTCTTGGAGCAGGGATTTATACTTTTCTTTGTATAGGTCCTTCACATCTTTGGTCAAGTTGACGCCAAGATATTTGAGTTTGTGTGGCACTAATGTGAATGGGACTGCCTTCTTGACGTCCCTCTCTTCCCTATCATTATTGGTGTATAAAAAGGCCATGGATTTCTGTGTGTTAATTTTGTAGTCTGCCACCTTGCTATATGAGTCTATTGTTTCTAGAAGCTTTTTGGAATAGTCTTTAGGGTTTTCTAAGTAGAGCATTATGTCATCTGCAAACAATGAGAGCTTGATTTCTTCCTTCCCTATCTGGATTCACTTGATATCTTTTTCTTGCCTGATCACTATAGCAAGCACTTCCAGTACTATGTTGAAGAGGAGTGGTGAGAGTGGATAGCCTTGCCTTGTACTAGAATTTAGAGGAAAGGCTTTTAGTTTTTTTTCATTAAGGATATTTGTCATTGAGTTGTGGTAGATGGCTTTAACTAGATTGAGAAAGGTTTCTTCAATTCTCATCTTGCTGAGAGTTTTTATCAAGAATGGGCATTGGACCTTATAAAATGCTTTCTCTGCATCTATTTATATGATCATGTGATTTTTATTTTTCTTGTTGTTGATGTTGTGTATGATGTTGATAAATTTATGGATGTTAAACCATCCTTGCATTCCTGGGATGAAACCTACTTGGTTGTAGTGTATGATCTTCTTGATGATGCATTGGATCCTATTTGCCAGGATTTTGTTGAAGATCTTTGCATCTGCATTCATCAAGGATATTGGTCTGTGATTTTTTTTTTTGGCAGTATCTCTGTCTGGTTTTGGTATCAAGGCAATGTTGGCTTCATAAAAGCTGTTTGGGAGTGTTACTGTTTTTTCAATTTCATGGAAGAGCCTGGCTAGGATTGGTAGTAGCTGCTCCTGAAAGGTTAGAAAGAATTCATTAGTAAATCCATCTGGGCCTGGGCTTTTCATTTTGGGCAGATGTTTGATTACAGTTTCAATTTCCTCAATAGTGATGGGGGTGTTTAGATATGCTATATCCTCCTTACTTAACTGTGGAAGGTTATAAGTGTCCAAGAACATTCATTTCTTCTAGGTTCTCATGTTTAGTGGCATAAAGTTTCTTAAAATAGTCTCTGATTACCCTATGGATCTCTGCAGTATCTATCGTGATCTCCCTCTTCGCATTTCTAATACGGGTTATCAGGTTTCTTTCTCTCTCTCTCTCTCTTTCTTTTCTTTTTTCTTTCTTTCTTTCTTTCTTTCTTTCTTTCTTTCTTTCTTTCTTTCTTTCTTTCTTTCTTTCTTTCTTTCTTTCTTTCTTTCTTTCTTTCTTTCTTTCTTTCTTCTTTCTTTCTTTCTTTCTTTCTTTCTTTCTTTCTTTCTTTCTCTTTCTCTTTCTTTTCTTTCTCTCTTTCTTTCTTTCTTTCTCTCTCTTTCTTTTTCTTTCTCTTTTCTCTTTCTTTTTCTTTCTTTCTTCTTTCTTTCTTTCTTTCTTTCTTTCTTTTCTTTCTTTCTTTCTTTTTTTCTTTCTTTTTTCTTTCTTTCTTTCTTTCTTTTTCTTTCTTTCTTATATTTATTTCTTTATTACTATTTCTTTCTTTCTTAATATTTCTTTCTTTCTTTCAGTTTTGGCCAATGGTCTATCAATCTTGTTTATTTTTTCAAGAACCAACTTCTGCTTTCATTGATCTTTCAGATTGTTTTTTTTGTTTTATGTTTTTTCTACTTCATTTGATTTCTGCTTTCAGTTTTGTTATTTCCTCCTGGTCTCCCTATTTTTGGTTTCTTTTGTTGGTCATTTTCTAATTTTATGAGTCTGCGTCATTAAGTTATTCAGGTATGCCCCTTCTTCCTTCCTGATGTGTGCTGGGTAAGCTATAAATGTTTTCTCTCAGTACCACTTTTGCTGTGTCCCATAGATTCTGGCAGTCTGTGTCTTCATTATCATTCGTTTCCAGGAAAGTTTTGATTTCCTTTTTGATTTCATCTCAGACCCACTGGTTGTTCAGTAGGCAGGCTGTTTAATTTTCCAATTGTTAAAAATTTTCTTCTGTGTGGCTTTGTAGTTCATATCTATTTTAGGAGCCTTGTGGTCAGCATAGGTAGCCTGCAAGATTTCTATCCTCTTAATTTTGTGAAGGTATGTTTTATGTTTAAGCATGTGGTCTATTCTGGAGAATGACCCATGTACATTGAATAAGAATGTATATCCAGGTTTTTTTGGGTGGAGTGTCCTATATGTATATCTACTAGTCCTCTTTCTTCCATTACTCTTTTCAGGCTTAATATGTTTTTGTTGGGTTCAGTCTGGTTGACCTATCAAGTGTGTTGACAGGGCCGTGTTGAGGTCTCCCACATTTATTGTATTATTAATGTCTTCTTTTAGATTTGTCAGTAATTGTATTAGAAAATTTGCTGGTCTCTCATTGGGTGCATATATGTTTAATAGTCTGATTTCTTCCTGTTGCACATGTCCCTTGATTAGTACATAATATCCATCTTTGTCCCTTACAACGTTTTTGAGTATAAATTTGGTGTCATCAAATATTAATATGGCCACCCATCTTTTTTAAGGGTGTTGTTTGATTGGATGATTTTCCTCCAGCCTTTGATTTTAAGTCTATGTTTGTTCTGACTATTCAGGTGTGTTTCTTGTAGGCAGCAGAAGGTTGGATTCATCTTTTTGACCCATATGCCACTTTCTGTCTTTTAGGTTGGTGAATTTAGTCCATTGACATTGAGGGAGATGATTGTCATTGGATTTAATGTCATTTTTGTAAATAAGTTTGCTGTGTTTGTTGGTCTCTCTTGTCTTAAAGTAGACCTGTCAGTTTTTTCTTTAAGGCTGATTTTTCACCTGTGAAGTTTCTGAGCTGTTGTTTATCCATGAAGCTATGTATCCTTCCTTCAAACCTGAATATGAGTCTGGGCTGGGGGTGTATATTCTTGGTGAGGCATCCATTTCATTCAGTCTTGTCACAATATCCCACCACTGTCTTCTGGCCTTGAGAGTTTCTTGTGACATTGTCTGCTGTAAGTCTTAGGGATGCTCATTTGAATGTAATTTCCCTTTTTGATTTGCTGCTTTCAGTAATTCTATCTCTATCTGTGGGATTTGTCATTGTAACAATGGATGTGTCTTGGTGTGTTTTTCTTTGGGTCTCTTTTAGGTGGTACTCTTTGGGCATGCAGGATTAGATTGCATGTAGTCCTTTAAATCTGGGAGTATCTCTTTAATAATGTCTTTGACAGTTGATTCTTCTTGGAGACCTCCTACCTGAGCCCTGGGACTCCAATGATTGTTATGTTGTTTCTGTTGAGTTTATCAAAGACTTCTATTTTCATCTGTTCACATTCCTTGAGTACTTTTTCCATTGCCTATTCCTTTGTCTTAAGGTTTTTTTTTTTTCCAATTTCTTCTGCTGTGTTGAGTTTTTCTGCATCTCATTTTCCAGCATCTCATCTTCCAGCATCTCATCTTCCAGTCGATTCTTTCCTCAGCTGCTGTTACCCTGCTCGCGATGCCATCCACTGATATTTTTAGTTCAGATACCATGTTTTTCAGATCTGTTATTTCAGTTTGTAGTTTTATGATTTCTGTCTCTGTGTTCTGTTCATATCGATCTATGCTTTCTTTGAGTTCTACAAACATCTTCCTTATTTTTATTCTAAATTCCTTATCCGAGAGGTTAATCAGATGGTTGGAATTTTTTAGGTCATCTGCGCTATCGTCTTCATTCTCTGTGCATGGTGTTTGCCTGTGAAGTTTCCCCATTGTCATGCTTGTAGTGTGATTTTTTTTTCTGCGTGTTGTGGTGGGATTCATTGATTAGAAAGAGTGCGTGGCTGTGAAGCGAAGTGGAGCGGCCATGCTCTTCTGGAGCCTCTGGGAGAGCTATTTTTCTGGGCCCTTTCAGTCCACTCCTGGAGACAGGACAGTGGAAAAACATGCACAGGCAACACTCATAGTCGGGAATCACTGGGTGGGCGTAGATTTTCCCCAATGCTTTATTTTTGGTGTCAACTTGACTAGGCTTGGGTACCAGATGTTTGATAAGCATTACTATGGCCATTTCTTTAGAATGTTTTGGGAGAAGATTTATATTTAGTAGATTGGCCTGGAGTGAAGTAGATTGCCCTCACAAAGTGGTGGGCCTCAGACATCAATTGAAAGCCTGAATAGAACTAAACACAACCTGTCTTGGGGAAGGGGGAATTTTTTCAGCACCCGATCTTTAAAATTGAACTGAAGTATTGTCTCCTTCCCAAATTGCAGTCTGAAAGATTTCAGATTTGCCTAATTAAAGAAATTTGTTCCTTAAAACGAATCTCTCTCTCTCTCTCTCTCTCTCTCTCTCTCTCTCTATATATATATATATATATATATGTATATACACACACACATCCTGTCACTACTATTTATCTGAAGAAACTTGCTTCACTAATGTCATTTATATAAACTCCGCTGAATTTGATTAATATGTAAGTTCTCTCTAGGTATTTGGATCTCTCAGAGCTCTAAAAGCGCATCTTATACAAATTATGCTCACTTTCTACAGTGGCCTCTTTCTGAGACATCAAATGATTTATAGCATGGTTAGTTGAAAGTTCTTGAGATGCATATTTTCCGAAGCTGTATAAGTTGAGTTTTACACAAATCTCTAAATAATTTTTTAATATTTATTTTTTGGAGGGACACACCAAAATTGCTTAGGTTATACTCCTGGTTGTGCTCAGATGACAATAAGGTACTGGAGTTTGAGTGCAAAGAACAAAGTGCAAAAGTTTAGGGTTACAGTCAAGATTGAACCCAAAGGATTGCATGTCAGACATGAGTAACAAAAGACCAGGTGTACAGAAGACAGTTTTTCTCCAAAACTTATGGTTATTATATTCTTTTCTTTGTGAATCTTTTCAGACTCCCATTGAATTAGTGGCATAACATATTAAATTCTTGCCTTACTATTCTAAAAGACACAGATGTAGAATGGGTCTCAAGACTCTAAAATTAAGGTGTTAGCAGGACTGATTTTTTTTTCTGAAAAAATCTGAAGATTGTTTCCAGGTCTTTTCAGTTCACAGAGACTGACTATATTTCCGAACTTTTGGCTAGTTCTAGATGTAACTGTCTGGTTCATTTCCATCCATCTTTTTAGAAATATCTTACCTTCCTCTTTCAGATGAAGGAATTGTTCATTGATTCAGTAATTGTAGTGATCACGTTGATTTATAAAGATAATTCAGAATAAATTCTCCATCACAATTTAAGCATGGCTATGATGTTCCCCCATGATATGTAAGGTAAAGCTGTTTTAGGGTCTGGAGAGGATGATATAGACGTTGGAATGGGGAGGCCTTATTCTAGTGGCTATTGTTACTTATTTGATATTTTAGTAGTTGTAATGTATATAAATAATTTATAGAGTGCAAGAAGTCTAAAAATGGAAAACAAACACAATGTTTAGAACATTTAAAAATCAGCAGAAGTTTATGAAAATGTTTATGAAAAATAATCAGAGTATGGGATTGCTTGTTGGTAAGCAAATCTCTGACATAACCTCTTTAATATTGAATATCACGGCTAGAACTAAATCAAATTGAAGAGAAAGGAGGCTAATCTAGGAACACATTGTCAGTGCTCGCCCACACATTGAAAAGAGAGAAGAGACTCAGACACTGAATGTAGATTGTTTCACTTCTTACAGAGGCATGTCTCTGCAGATTTGAGTGTTGCATGTTGCAGAATGTTAATCCTTGAATCTCTGAAGCGCACTGGCAGTCCAATTTTTGGACAGGTTTATTTATTAGGTTCAGAAAATTTTGCTCAGTCAATCTTCAATTCTATTTGTAAAGTCATGCTGCTTCATAAAATACTGATACATATTTTGTAACAATAGGAGTCCAGTTGATTCTAGATCATTCATACTATATATCAGCAGAACCAAGGAAAGGTGTCTTAATGATAACTGCTTTATTTGACTGAATCCAGAGTTTTTCTAATTAATTTGGTTACTGAACTGTTTATTGATTTTAAAAGCTGTATTAAAATGTCAGACAGTAAATGATATATTTGGGGAATGTGTTATTGAACACTTGATTTATCTCCCTCCTGTTACTTTGCATCTAAGCACAGAAAACCACCTTTTTATTTTCATGTAGTTAGACCAGAAGAAATGTTTTCATCAGGAAAACATGATGTTTCTCATGTGTAGTATTTTAATTCTCACTATAAAGTAATATACAAGTCTTTGATATAGTTTTTTTCTCTCATGTACCTTTTAGTATCTGAGAGCACACTGATCTCTTTGCCACCAAAACTTTAATTTGTTTTCAACTGCCTGTTTACTCACCAGAATATCCAAAACGAAGGGCACATATCTAATTTACTGCTGAGTGATTGGTGGGAAATAATAATTCTTCAAATGCTTTTCCTTGTTTTGGGATATTATGGTAGTTACCCGGGCTACTTTCGGAGATAATGAATCTTAAGTATCAAAATGAAAGCCTAAAATTTCTGTGTCCTGTGGGAATCACTTCAGTATTTATATTTTTATCAACCAGTTAATAAATGCTCCACCAATGTGTAACACTGGGCTCCTAGCAAGTGCATTCATACTACAGATCATCAGTGTCTTCCAAAACTTAGGTTTTGGGTTTAAGGAGAGTAAAATACTCATATCAAGAGTAGAATGAAGTTTTGATTTTAAAATCCATCTGCTGTGGGGATAGAAAGATCTACTAGGAGTCAAGGTACTTGCCTTGCTTGTGAACAACCTCAGTTCAAGATCTCACACCACATGGATTCTCTGGGTACAACTAGACACCTCTGGATCCCCTGAACAATGAGGACTTCTCTTAAAAAAAACTAAAATAAATCTCACCTATAGCACAAAGATATTTTGTAAGAGCAAATTAATGTTTGAACTTTTGTAGCTTTCATTGTAATCAGCTATATCTAGACTCTATTGTGTAGCATGATTTTTACTAATACCCTTAACACATCAGAAAAGAAGAAAATTTTGGGAAAGTTATATAAAGCTATTAAGTATTGGACTGAGACTTGTGGAGAAAGGTGGCAGATGGTGACATTTGCCTTCAGAAAACAAAAACATAACTATTATTATAGAAATATGTAAGCTATTTCTCAATTCAATAAAACTCAGCATATTTAACTGAACTAAATTCATGGCAAAGCTTTTTTGTTCATAGCCTTTTAGATTCCATTCTTGCCATCCTTTCTCCTTGGAGTCCTTGATTTACTCAAGTAATAAACTGCAGTGATCTCCTACTCCAAGGCTTATAGACTATATTGTAATGATAGGAGATCTTGGCTTATGAATGCATCCTTCCTCAAGAAATGCTTTAAGAATGGAGAACTTTCAAACTATCAAAAATGGCTTACCATATAATCTAGTAGTATCACTCCAGGTATCCAAAGATTATGAAAACACTTATCTGAAAAGACAGATGTACACCTATGTTCACTGTAATGGATTTTTTAATAGGCAAATTTTGGAAATAAACAAGTACCCATAACAAATAAGTGAAGAAAAAGAATGTGTTAAATATCAACAATGGAATACTATTAAGCTATAAGAAATAATGAAGGCCCACAAATGAAGTTACCATGTCAATACCCAGTCAGCTCTAGACTCGCTCTTTCTTAAAAGATATGTGAACCAAGTCATGAAAAATTAAGGGTACATGGCCACACATTTAGAAGCTGGCAATTTCAGGGAGAAAGAGTGGGATATGTCCCCGCCTTTCTAAAGCTACACCTGCGGCTCCTATCACCACAACCACTGCTTTTCTAATGACCTTGTTTTTACTACTTCTCTATGGCTCCAATCTGACCAAAACTCCAGTTATGCCAATATTTGGTCTGACATCACCAGGGTTCTTTTGGAGTAAGTGTGGTTACCCTCCTTCTATTTTCTCATACTTCTGGAAGACCTGGCAAATGAAAACACTGTTTCACCATATCCCCTCAATAAAGGCATGCCAAGTTTGCCTCTGATGAGGTCCTAGTACCAATTGGCCCTAACAATGAATTTTCAGAGCCTGCATTTCCATGATGGGCATTGCCAGGAGCAATCACTTGGTTCCAGAGCACCTCTGGGGAGACCCTCAATATTTTTTAAAAGGGTGAGGAAAAAATAATAAAAAGAAAAGAAAAACAAGAGAAATAGTAAAAAAAATACTTTTTGCTTTTATTATTTGCTACGTTTTCATGTCATATTAATAGGATATTTTTAATTTACATTATTTTTAAGTTATAATTAAATCCATGGAAATCTATGTGACTTTCATAACCCCAATTATAATATAATTACTAAGTATAAATATCATTTTACATAATCTAAAAAATCATATAATCAAATGATTCTTGTTCAAAAATAGGGGGAAAGGCTGTCTTTAAAAATGCTTTTTTGTTTGATTTACTTGTTAGAACAATTTGACTGTTAGCAGGTGTAACTTGTATTAACCTTTGAAAATTTGGTTACTTAAGTTTTAGCACTTTGAAAACTGAACTTTTCTTACTCATCGAGAAGTGACTCTGGATTTAAGTGCGCATAGTTCTCCTTCCTATCTCAAAATGAAAAAAAGACACTAGCACCAAAGGCTATGCATACTAGGCTCTTGGTGCATAAGAAAATATTTCAGGAAGTGTGTCTTCTTTTTATTGTGGTGCTAGGGTTATTTGGACTACACTCATCAGATACAAAATGTACCATTTTTCTAGCTCCCAAGGAAAAAACATTTCTTCTTAAATCTAGACTTCCTTTTTTTGTTTGTTTTTGTTTTGATTTTGTTCTTGGGCCACACCCAGTGGTGCCGTGCTCTGGGGTTACTTCTGGCTCTGTGCTCAGAAATCACTCCTGGTGAACTCTAGAGACCAAATAAAATGCCCGTATTGAACCTGGGTCTGCCTTGTGTAAGACAAATGTCCTACACACTGTACTATCACTCTGGATCCTTCAATCTAGACTTCTGAGTCTATTACTCTTTTGTGTGTTTCTTGATGGTGGGTATTGGATACCTACGGTACATTCTTTCAGGAAACATGTCTTTGGATGCTGGCCTTTCTTTCAGTATTTCTGGACTATTTTAATTACCTAATACATTTATTTCAGCTCTTCAAAAAACTTTTTCCTTCATAATGCTGTCGGGATTGTAGGCAGCTTCTAAATGTGTATGTTGAGATGCTCTGGTGTGATTTGAGATATGCCCTAGAACAGAAATACCCAGAGTTCATAGGCAAGTACAGATAAAATCTAATGAAATTTTATTGAAGTTTCTATGTTATATATCAAAATAATATTTAGACTAGTGGATTAAACAACATTTGAAATTAAATGTATTCTTGTAAAATTTTATTTAATATATGTACTGTGTGATGCCAACAGTGACTCACATTTATTTCCATTGAACTGTGGTGACCTGGAGCCACTGTGTAGCAAAAATACTTGGTATGATTTTAATTTACAAATAAATTTAAATGTGAAAATGTTGCAAAATGTTGTGACATTGATTATGTATGGGAGTCTTCTTAAACTGTGCAGTGTTTGTGAATCTTTGTAATCATAAAAGATAATTTAATATAGTGTTTTCTTAATAAGTTGATGCTGGGACTGGAGTGATTGTACAGGAGTTAATGCACTTGTCTTGTATCCAGCCCATTTTGACACTGTGCTGGATGGAATTATATCTGAGCTCCAAGCCAAGAATAACCCTCAGGAACCACAGTATGGGACCAAATAATCCATATCTCTGCCCCCAAAGTTAATGTCATTATGAAGCACTGTTGTTACTTTGTTTTACTGTTCTCATAATTCAATTAAACTTGTAGGGCCATTGCTCTTATGTCCAATGACCTCTAGTTGATGCTTGGTACTGTGAGAATTGTGACTACATTTTTCATGTTCTCATACACAGCATTTATGCCATTTCTGATGCAAAATGTGTGTCACTTGAAATTTAAGAAAACTTAAGAAAATCTATCAGCATTCTTGAAACTTCAAGGCTGGGATATCATCGATGGGACTACCGAGAATTCTGTTTATGGGTGATTGGGCTTCCACTGTAACTTTACCCTGTCCTCTTTCTTTGCATCTTTGTTGTCATAATTAAAATAAAAAAATCTATCAGCGTTCTAGAGAAAGCAAACAGGCAGCTTAGAAGACTAAAAGGTTGTAAAAAAAATTTGCAGACCTTAGAACCCCTGGTATGTTCTGCTTTTACAGTAAATAAAATCTATGCTTTCTTCTTCTTCTTCTTCTTCTTCTTCTTCTTCTTCTTCTTCTTCTTCTTCTTCTTCTTCTTCTTCTTCTTCTTATTATTATTATTATTATTATTATTATTATTATTATAGCTATTTTTCTTTTAAGGTAGAGTTCCTTGACTTCTGGTGTAATGATTATGGATGAAATATCAAGCATTGGCAGATGAAATATCAAGCATCGGCAGATTTTATCCTACTAATTTATTATCTGTTGTGGATAACATTTTCAAATATCCACACAAATTTTTTAACATAAAATATTTTATTAAGGCATCAGTATTTGCAAATAACTTCTCTTTCATTTGAAAATTTCTTGAGAAGTTTTTTGATTATTGAGAAAATTATACAGCGTATGTAAGAAATTTATAGACGATAGCTAGAACTATTTTGTTGACGTCTGTTTCTTAAGATGCTACTGTGAGTCCTGGGCACAATGGCTTTAAGTGCAGCTAAAAGGCAAATGTGGAATAAACCTTGCCCATCTGAAGAGAGAGCGGGTGTTAGCAGGTGTAGCGATTGTTGTTGAGCTATTCATTGGGAGGCTTTCTTCACACTCCTTCCTGTCAGAGCTGGGGCTGTTTTGTGTTCTGCTGCTATTTCCCAGCAGTCTAAAACTCAGTTGCATTGCTTGATGCTGTGCTTTGCTGTGTTCTTAGAGCATTTATCCTGCTCTCCTTGCTTGTGATTTTTCCAACATCAGCTTTCTTACACAATAGCTCCTGAAGAGTCCTGCTGTCTTTCATTCTCTGCATACACACTTTCTAGGGTTATATCAATGTGAAACCTATTTCAATGCCAAGACTGACAGTATTCCCTTAGGGCAGCTGGTAAGAGATCGGATTTTTAAGTTAGCTTTCTTAGATTCAGGTGGTGGCATTTTCCCTTGATAATAGCCATTTATTATGGCCCAGATGACATTGCATTATGCAATCTACTTATTGGTAAGTTCTAGCATTCAAGTAAAGGATTCTAAAAAGCTCTGGGCTGCTCCTGTACGACTGTAACTATTCTGTTGTAGATATTACTAAAACAAATAGAACTGATTAAACTGCTCAAGAATCTCCATGTGATGTGTGGTAAACATATAGCTTAAAAATACTTAAAATGAATCTTGCTATACACTTCAGGTAATTCTAGAGTAGGAGAATAATATTGACTAAGCTTTGAACTTGGTCTATAAGACTCATAAGAGACATAAATTCATTATCATATACATTTTGGCTACTCCTTTGTCAATAACTCTCAGAAGTGAGTGGCTTTGTTAGGTTTATACCAGTTATTGTTCTCTCTATATAAATTATTTTATGATAATCTATGCCAATTGTTTCACCCTCCCTCTCTGAATTATTTGTTATGTGTAAGCTAGAAGTTACCCTTTACTAGACAATCTATTGACAGACTTGTACAACCTAAGACCTAGCATTACTTGGTGTTCTTGGTGATGTGGAACTACTCAGCCAAGACAATATTCATATTAAGTGATGAAGAAGATAATATTGCTGCATAACAAACAATGTAAAACATCTTACTTATCCTAATGTTTAGTCTCTTATTTATATACTTGTAGGTCATTATGGGTTTAGTTGGTGTTTGACTGAATTGGTTGAGCTCAGCTGGGCTTGGTGCTAGAATCAAGATTGATTATGTATTTCATAATTTTTTATTTTAAAATCAATGAATATTCAAGAAACATTATTCTAGTTATGGGTCACACATGAGCAAAAGACAAAAATAAGAGTAAAATTTATGTTTATGTAAACCCTCTGTTAATATATCATTGAGCACATTAACTCAAATGGCTAACTCCACTTCTCATGGGGCAAAGAAATAATTAACTCAAATTTTGGGGGGTAGTAATACAAAGCTACAAGATATTGGCATTTCAAGATATTATATAGTTAAAGGTTTAGTCAGTCATCTGCCAAACAAAACCAGTAAAAATATCTATAAAATTAATTATCTTAATTTTTAAATTGGAATGCAATGTTTTCAATAGTATTTCAATATAATATTTTTATTATAATTTTATTTATATTTTTAAAGAGTTTTTGTGGTTTTTGGGTCACACCTGGAAGTGCTCAGGGGTTTTTCCTGGCTCTGTGCCCAGAAATTGCTCCTGGCAGGTACGGGGGACTATATGGGACGCTGGGATTCGAACCAATGACCTTCTGCATGAAAGGTAAATGCCTTACCTCCATGTTATCTCTCCGGCCCAATTTTATTTATGTTTTTTATTTTTATTATTTTTATTATTTTTCTTTATTTAAACATCTTGATTACAAATATGATTATGATTAGATTTCAGTCATGTAAAGAACACCCCCTTCACCAGTGCAGCATTCCCACCACCAATGTCCCAAATCTCCCTCTATCCCACCCACCCCCACCTATACTCCAGACAAGCTTTCCACTTCCTTCATTCATTCACATGATTATGGTAGTTCTCTGTGTAGTTATTTATATAACTGCACTCACCACTCTTTGTGGTGAGCTTCATGAAGTGAGCTGGAAGTTCCAGACCTCCTCTCATTGTCTCTGAGGATTGTTGCAAAAATGATTTTTATTTTTCTCAAAGCCCACAGATGAGTGAGACTATTCTGTGTGTGTCTCTCTCTCCCTCTGACTTATTTCACTCAGCATGATAGATTCCATGTACATCCATGCATCAGAAAATTTCATAACTTCATCTCTCCTGACAGCTGCATAATATTCCATTGTGTAGATGTACCACAGTTTCTTTAGCCATTCGTCTGTTGAAGGGCATCTTGGTTGTTTCCAGAGCCTGGCTATTGGAATAGTGCTGCAATAAATATAGGTGTGAGGGAGGGGTTTTTGTATTGTATTCTTGTGTTCTTAGGGTATATCCCTTGGAGTGGAATAGCTGGGTCGAATGGGAGCTTAATTTCCAGTTTTTGGAGGAATCTCCATATTGCTTTCCGTAGAGGTTGGACTAGACGACATTCCCACCAGCAGTGGATAAGAGTTCCTTTCTCTCCACATCCCTGCCAGCACTGATTGTTCTCATTCTTTGTGATGTGTGCCAATCTCTGTGGTGTGAGATGGTATCTCATCATTGTTTTGATTTGCATCTCCCTGATGATTAGTGATGAGGAGCATTTTTTTCATGTGCCTTTTGGCCATTTGTATTTCTTTTTTTTTATATCAAAGTGTCTGTTCATTTCTTCTCCCCATTTCTTGATGGGATTAGATGTTTTTTCTTATAAAGTTCTGTCAGTGCCCTGTATATTTTGGATACTAGCCCCTTATTTGATGCGTGTTGAGTGAATAGTTTCTCCCACATGGTGGGTGGCTCTTGTATCCTGGGCACTATTTCTTTTGAGGTGCAGAAGCTTCTCAGCTTAATATATTCCCATCTGTTGATCTCTGCTTTCACTTGTTTGGAAAGGGAAGTTTCCTCCTCGAAGATGCCTTTAGTCTCAATGTCATGGAGTGTTTTACCTATGTGATGTTCTATATACCTTATGGTATCAGGTCTGATATTAAGGTCTTTAATCCATTTGGATTTTACCTTCCTACATGATGTTAACTGGGGGTCTATGTTCACTTTCTTGCAAGTGGCTAAACAGTTCTGCCAGCTCCACTGTTGAAGAAGTTTTCCCTGCTCCACTTAGGATTTCTTGCTCCCTTGTCAAAATGTAGATGATTGTATGTATGGGGAACATTGTCTGCGAACTCAAGCCTATTCCACTGATCTGAGAGTCTGTCTTTCTTCCAATACCATGCTGTTTGGGTAACTATTGCTTTGTACTACAGTTTAAAGTTGGGGAAAGTAATGCCTCCCATACTCCTTTTCCCTAGGAGTGCTTTAGCTATTTGAGGGTGTTTATTGTTCCAGATGAACTTCATAAGTGTTTGATACACTTCTTTGAAGAATGTCATGAGTATATTTAGGGGATCCCATTAAATCTGTACAATGCTTTGAGGAGTATTGTCATTTTAATGATGTTAATCCTGCCAATCCATGAGAAGGGTATGCGTTTCTATTTCCATGTGTCCTTTCTTATATCTTGGAGCAGGGCTTTATAGTTTTCTTTGTAAGGTCCTTCACGTCTTTGGTCAAGTTGACTCAAAGGTATTTGAGTTTGTGTGACACTAATGTGAATGGGATTGCATTCTTGATGTCCTTCTCTTCCCTATCATTATTGGTGTATAAAAAGGCCATTGATTTCTGTAGGTTGATTTTGTAGCCTGCCACCTTGCTATATGAGTCTTTTGTTTCTAGAAGCTTTTTGGTAGAGTGTTTAGGGTTTTCTAAGTAGAGTATCATGTCATCTGCAAACAGTGAGAGTTTTACTTCTTCCTTTCCTATCTGAATTCACTTGATATCTTTTTGTTGCCTGATTGCTATAGCAAGTACTTTTAGTACTATGTTGAAGAGGAGTGGTGAGAGCGGACAGCCTTGTCTTGTACCAGAATTTAGAGGAAAGGCTTTTAGTTTTTCTTCATTGAGGATAATATTTGCCACTGGTTTATGGTAGATGACCTTGACTATATTGAGAAAGGTTCCTTTCATTCCCATCTTGTTGAGAGTTTTTATCAAGAATGGGTGTTGGACCTTATCAAATGCTTTCTCTGCATCTATTGATATGATCATGTGAATTTTATTTTTCTTGTTGTTGATATTGAGTATGATGATAGATTTATGGATGTTAAACCATCCTTGCATTCCTGGGATGGAACCTACTTGATTGTAGTGTATGATCTTCTTGATGATGCATTGGATCCTATTTGCCAGGATTTTGTTGAAAATCTTTGCATCTGCATTCATCAGCGATATTGGTTTGTAATTTTCTTTTTTGGCAGTATCTCTGTCTGGTTTTGGTATCAAGGTGATTTTAGTTTCATAAAAGCTGTTTGGGAGTGTTACTGTTTTTTCAATTTCATGGAAGAGTCTGGCTAGGATTGGTAGTAGCTCCTCTTGCAAGATTTGAAAGAATTCATTAGTACATCCATCTGGGCCTGGGATTTTCTTTTTGGGCAGATGTTTGATTACAGTTACAATTTTCTCAGTAGTGATGGGAGTGTTTAGATATGCCACATCCTCTTTACTTAACTGTGGAAGGTTATAAGTGTCCAAGAATTTTTCCATTTCTTTTAGGTTCTCATGTTTAGTAGCATAAAGTTTCTCAAATTAGTGCCTGATTACCCTTTGGATCACTGCAATATCTGTCATGATCTCCCCATTTTTCATTTCTAATAATCTCCCCATTTTCATTTCTAATAAGGGTTATCAGGTTTCTCTCTCTCTTTGTGAGTTTTGCCAATGGGCTATCAATCTTGTTTATATTTTCAAAGAACCAACTTCTGCTTCGTTGATCTTTCAGATTGTTTTTTTTTTGTTTTCCACTTCATTGATTTCTGCTTTCAGCTTTGTTATTTCCTTCTCTCTCCCTATTTTTGGTTCCTTTTGTTGGTCATTTTCTAATTTTTGAGCTGTGTTATTAAGTTATTCAGGTATGCCCTTTCTTTCTTCCTGATATGTGCTTGTAGAGCTATAAATTTTCCTCTCAGGACCATTTTTGCTGTGTCCCATATATTCTGGCAATTTGTGTCTTCAGTGTCCTATATATTCTGGCAATTTGTGTCTTCATTATCATTTGTTTCTAGGAAAGTTTTGATTTCCTTTTTGATTTTATCTTGGACCCACTGGTTGTTCAGTAGCAGGCTATTTAATTTCTAATTGTTAAAGTTTTTCTTTTGTGTGGCTTTGTATTTCACATCTAATTTCAGAGCCTTATGGTCAGCAAAGGTAGCCTGCAAGATTTCTATTCTCTTGATTTTATGGAGGTATGTTTTATGTTTCAGCATGTAGTCTATCCTGGAGAATGATCCATGTACATTGGAGTAGAATGTGTATCCAGGTTTTTTTGGGATGGAGTGTCCTATACATATCTACTAGTCTTCCTTCTTCCATTAATCTTTTCAGGGCTAGTATGTTTTTTTTGGTTTCAGTCTGGTTGACCTATCAAGTATTGATAGGGCCATGTTGAGGTCTGCCACTATTATTGTGTTATTATTGATGTCTTCTTTGAGATTTGTCAGTAACTGTATTAGATAATTTGCTGGTCTCTCATTGGGTGCATATATATTTAATAGTCTGATTTCTTCCTGTTGCACATATCCCTTGATTAGGACATAGTGTCCATCTTTGTCCCTTACCACTTTTCTGAGTATAAAGTTGGTGTCACCAGATATTAATATGGCCACCCCAGCTTTTTTGAGGGTGTTGTTTGCTTGGATGATTTTCCTCCAGTCTTTGATTTTGAGTCTATGTTTGTTCTGACTATTCAGGTGTGTTTCTTGTAGGCAGCAGAAGGTTGGATTTATCTTTTTGACCCATTTTGCCACTCTGTGTCTTTCAATTGGTGAATTTAGTCCACTGATATTAAGAAAGATGATTTTCATAGGATTTAATGCCATCTTTGTAGATAAGTTTGCTGTGTTTGTTGGTCTCTCTTGTCTTAAAGTAGACCTGTCAGTTTTTCCTTTAAGGCTGATTTATCATCTGTGAAGTTTCTGAGCTGTTGTTTATCCATGAAGCTATGTATCCTTCCTTCAAACCTGAATATGAGTCTGGCTGGGGGTAGTATTCTTGGTGAGGCATCCATTTCATTCAGTCTTGTCACAATATCCCACCACTGTCTTCTGGCCTTGAGAGTTTCTTGTGACATGTCTGCTGTAAATCTTAGGGATGCTCATTTGAATGTAATTTCCCTTTTTGATCTTGCTAGTATTCTATTTCTATCTGTGGGATTTGTCATTGTAATGAGGATGTGTCTTTGGGTGTTTTTCTTTGGGCCTCTTTTAGCTGGTACTCTTCCAGCATGCAGGATTTGATTGCATGTAGTCTTTAACTCTGGGAGTATCTCTTTGATGATGTCTTTGACAGTTGATTCTTCCTGGAGATTACCACCTGGGTCTCTGGGACTCCAATGATTGTTATGTTGTTTCTGTTGAGTTTATCAAAGACTTCTATTTTCATCTGTTCGCATTCTTTGAGTAATTTTTCCATTGCCTGATTATTTGTCATAAGGTTCTTTTCCAATTTCTTTTGCTGTGTTTAGTTTTTCTGCATCTCATCTTCCAGTACTCTGATTCTCTCCTCAGTTGCTGTTACCCTGCTGGCAAGGCATTCCATTGAGGTTTTCAGTTGAGCTACTGTGTGTTTTAGATTTGTCATTTTAGTTTGGAGTTTTCTAATTTCTGTGTTTGTGTTCTGTTTAGATCTATCTATGCTTTCTTTGAGTTTTACAAACATCTTCCATATTTCTATTTAAAGTTCCTTATCCAAGAGGTTAATCAGATGGTTGGAATTTTTTAGGTCATCCAAGCTATCGTCTTCATTCTCTGTGCATGGTGTTTGCCTGCGAGGTTTTCCCATTGTCACGCTTGTAGTGTGTTTTTTTCTGCATGTTGTGGTGGGGTGTATTAGTTAGAAAGAGTGCGAGGCCGCAAAGTGGAGTGGCTGCACTCTTCTGCGGCCTCTAGATGACAGTTTTTTTGGGTGTGTGTGTGCTTCCTAGGCCTCTGAGAAGAGCTTCAAGTATTCAGGCAAGACAGACCAGCAAAGCAAAGAGTTCCCTTCAAGTCTTCAGGGTCATCCAAGGCACAACAGGAGGGCAGAGCCAGCTAAGATATCTCTGTAGTAGACAGGATCGCTGGCAGCAAAGCTGATGAAATCCACTCTCAGGTGGCTGAGAGCACCATGGCCCATGATGGCTTCTGCACCCTTCTAACACCCAGCAGAAGCCAGCAGGAATCAGTGTGTGCACGTCCCGACTCACCTCTGACGCAGGCAGGATCACTGGCAGGAACGCTGATGAAATCCAGTCTCAGACAGCTGGAAACCGCTGGGCCCAAGATGGCTTCTGCGCCCTTCTGATTCCAGGCAGAAACCAGGCAGAATCAGTGTGTGTATGTCCTGACCCATCTCTGAAGCAGGCAGGATCACTGGTAGGAACGCTGATGAAATCCAGTCTCAGGCAGCTGGAAACCGCATGGCCCAAGATGGCTTCTGTGCCCTTCTGACTCTCAGCAGAAACCAGCAGGAATTAGTGTGTGCATATCCTGACCCACCTCTGAAGCAGGCAGGATATAAAAAATATAATATTTTTAATTTTCATATTTCGATATGATATTTTTATAATCCCTCCACCACCAAAGAACCACTTTCTCTCTACCACTTGAATACAAATGTTAATGTTAACTATTTTAGGTCCATAGAAATTAAGAAAAAAGACAATAATTGAGTAATGTTTATTCTTTTTTACACCTAGTATTGTTCAGGGATGATTCCTGGTGGTGCTCAGGGAACTGTATGTGGTGCCCAGGATCAAATTCAGGTTGGCCATGTGCAAGGCAAATGCCTTATTCCTGTGCTATATCTCTAGCCCCCAAATGTTTATTCTTGGATAAAACACTACAAGTTCTTTGAATAAGAACTATGGGAATAAGCAACATCTTTGCTTAGAACTGCTTCCATTTCTCCCTAGCTGAGGCTGGTTAGTGAAAACTATATTATATTTAGGGGAGCACTGACTATGAATACCGATAGTGTACTTCTTGGGTAGACAGAATCAAGTTGGGATTGGAGGGAAAAGCCCATGACTTTACTAGTAGGAAACAAATGGGAAAAATATACAGCTTTGTTAGCCTGAGGTTCTGATTTTATTGGGGTCAAGTGGCAGGCTAGCTAGTAATTTTAAAGGAAGATATTGGAAGTGAGAGTGCCTTCTAAGGGCTCAATTAGTTTTTCACACATTCCTAGCTGACTGGATCTATGAACCATGGCCTTGCATAGCAGAAATATAAAAAAATCTAGAGGAAAGTAGAATTCCAGGCAAAATCAGAACTAGTTGTGTTTTTTTAATGTATCTCTCATCCTATACATTGATATAGATGTATATCTGATATAGAAGAGGGTGGGAATACTTTTAGATTGAGATATTTGGGCAGAACATTATATAAATAATTAATTGATATTAGGCAATCACCATAGTGTGCTTTCTATTGAGACAAAGTAAAGAATAATTAAAACAAACAAGTTATTTTTTCATATGTAGGACTTAAAGATACATAGCAACAAGATTCAAAGGCAACATATTGGGGAACTGATCCACATAATTGATTTGGGAGATAATGAAAGGGAGGAGAGTTGGGTCCTTCAGGAATGGGAGGGAAATGGTACACTAGTGATGAGTGTGGTGTTGGAATTATGCCCATGAAAAACCATTATTAATAGTATTGTAAACAAAAAATAGAATAAAATACTTAAAAATGCAATTTAAAACTCTAAGTAGCTACATGGATGTGGGGTGGGTAGTTCAGGTTCATCCACGTTATAAATATAAAAGTAAAAACTTTTTAGAAAGATAAAACAATTTGACAATTGTTACATTATGCCAAATTTCCAGTTTCAAGAAGCAATTTGAAAAATTTAAAGAAAGAGAAAAATAAATTCCATACTGAGGATAAGCCTATAGAAACTAAAAAGGTGTTCCAGGCATTTGAATTTGACTTACACATCAAAGCAGCTATTGTAAGTATATTGAAGAATTAAAAGGAAGCATGTTCAAAGACTCAACAAATAGGAAATCTAAATACAGATCAGAAACTATAAAGAAGAACCAAAGAGGAGTCCTAGATCTTAGAAATACAATAACTAAAGTGATAAGTTTGCTATATGGGCTAAAACATTTTAGAGAGAAGTTTTTGAAGAGAGACCAGCAAACATTATCTAGTAAATAGACCAAAGAAAACTAAGCTTGAGGAAAATTTTTTTCAGTCACATGTCATAATGGCAGTCCCAGGAAAAGTAAAGAGAGACAAGGAGAATTTAAGACCATAAGTTTACAACTTTGATAAAAATAGCTTAACGTATAGGTCAAAGAAATTCTAAGTAAGAGAAATACAAAGAGACCTATACCAAGATAAATAAAAAAGGCCTAGATTTTTATAAGCAACCCTCCAGGCTCAAAGGAATGGACAGGAGAGAAGGACTCAACTCAACAGGAATAAAGAGCTCTGAAATTAAATAGTGTCTGCTGGTTTACTTCCCTGAGTTCCAACTATATATTATTTATAGGAAACATAATTTATAGTCAAAGGCTATTCCTGCTGTTAGAGAAATAACTATATTGAGAACTATCCTAACAAGGTGAATGAATGAGGGAAGTAGAAAGCCTGTCTCAAGTACAGGCAGGGGTGGGGTGGGAGGAGGAAGATTTGGAACATTGGTGATGGGAATGTTGCACTGGTGAATGGGGGGTGTTCTTTACATGACTGAAACCCAACTACAATCATATTTGTAACCATGGTGTTTTGGGCATTGATGATGGGAATTTTTCACTGGTGAAGGGGGGTGTTCGTTACATGACTGAAACCCAACTACAATCATATTTGTAATCACGGTGTTTAAATAAAGATATTAAAAATTTATATATAGGTCTAACACAACTCATAAAAATTTCCAGCAGACTTTTTCTTAAAAACTTGGTCTGTTGATCCTATAAATATATACAAATTGTAAAACAGAAAAACTAAAACAATTTTGAAAAGAAAAATAATATTAGAGATTTACACTAGCTGATTTTAAGTTTATTACAAAGCTGTATTCATCAAAATGGTACTAGGATAAAAATATGGATCAATGAAATACAATAGAAATGTTTGAGTCTAACATTTATGTTTATTTGAGTTTCAAAAAGATAAAAACTCAGTTTTCCCAGGGAAATAATTGTCTTTTTAACAAATCGTGCTGTGACAATTGGATATACAGTTTTATGAAAACCAAAAAATATTCTTCTTAGTTTGATTTAATCTCATTTGTTTTTATTTACTTCTTTATTTCTTTTGGTCAGAGGCATTGAATCATTAAAGATGTCTCTAAATTTGATATCATGAAAGATTTAGAGATATTTTCCTCAATTTAATTTATAGATTCAGGTCTGATATATTCAGAGGTTTATAATCCATTTTGAATTGACTGTTGTGCATGACATGGGAAAAAAATGAGCTTAGATCTTTACTTAACACTATATACAACAAATTAACCCCAAAACAGTCAGAGATCTTCATATAAAATTAAGAACAATAACATTTCTGGAATATTTAAGAGAAAAAATTTGTGATTTTTCAGATAGGCAAAGTTTTTTGGGTCCTATATGAAAATAAACTATAAATTGATAAATAAGATGGATTTTGCCAAAATTAAGATATTTTAATTTTTAAAAGATAACAAAAGAGCAAGATATTATTAAGACAAAATAACAAGAGATAAACCACATCACTTGGAAAATTTTAAGTATCACATATATGATAAAAAAACACTTTTGAAGTGACTGACTCATTTTAGCAGATCAATAAAGAGGAAAGTATCTGTTGAGACTCAGAACATACCCTACTGGCCAGAGATGCATGCACTGGTACCTGAATTTGTATCTTAGCAACATGACTCCCCCAAGTATTAATAAAAGTTCCCAAGTACTACTAGACCTTGATGATCCCTGATATCAGAGACCCAGAGAACAGAGCATCCCCAGGTCTCACATTAAATTGTTGCCTGTTTGGCCAAGTATTACAGGGAAGACCTCTTAGGAGTTCCTTCTCTCCTTCTCCTACCCCCACACACAAACGAGACAAGTGTTACAGTTGAAAATAAGCATAGCATTTAAAGAAGTGCTTTACCAAAAATGTGCAGACAAGTAATATAACATGAAAAGATGAAGATGTTGGGGCCGGGAAGGTGGCGCTAGAGGTAAGGTGTCTGCCTTGCAAGCGCTAGCCAAGGAAGGACCGCGGTTCAATCCCCCAGCAGCCCATATGGTCCCCCCAAGCCAGGAGCGATTTCTGAGCCCATAGCCAGGAGTAACCCCCGAGCGTCAAACTGGTGTGGCCCAAAAAACCAAAAAAAAAAAAAAAGATGAAGATGTTTAGGGATATTAAATAATTACATAGAAATGCTGTTATAGACTAGTCTGGTTATTATGAAAATTTCTCACAATACCAAATGTTGACAAGAATATGGACAAACCTAAATCTTGTATCATGTTTATAAAAATATACTATGCTATATGCACTATGAGAAAATAGTCTGGTCATTTCTTGACAAGTTTTTTTTTTTTTTGATGTCTGGATATTTTTTTAATGTTGTATTTTTTTTAATTTATTTAAACACCTTAATTACATACACGATTGTGTTTGGGTTTCAGTCATGTAAAGAACACCACCCATCACCAGTGCAACATTCCCATCACCAATGTCCCAAGTGTCCCTTCTCCCCACCCGACCCCCGCCTGTACTCTAGACAGGCTCTCCATTTTCCTCATACATTCTCGTTATTAGGACAGTTCAAAATGTACTTATTTCCCTAACTAAACTCATCACTCTTTGTGGTGAGCTTCCTGAGGTGAGCTGGAACTTCCAGCTCTTTTCTCTTTTGTGTCTGAAAATTATTATTACAAGGGAGTCTTTCATTTTTCTTAAAACCCATAGATGAGTGAGACCATTCTGCGTTTCTCTCTCTCTCTCTGACTTATTTCACTCAGCATAATAGATTCCGTGTACATCCATGTATAGGAAAATTTTATGACTTCATCTCTCCTGACAGCTGCATAATATTCCATTGTGTATATGTACCACAGTTTCTTTAGCCATTTGTCTGTTGAAGGGCATCTTGGTTGTTTCAAGAGTCTTGCTATGGTAAATAGTGCTGCAATGAATATAGGTGTAAGGAAGGGGTTTTTGCATTGTATTTTTGTGTTTCTAGGGTATATTCCTAGGAGTGGTATAGCTGGATCGTATGGGAGCTCGATTTCCAGTTTTTGGAGGAATCTCCATATCGCTTTCCATAAAGGTTGAACTAGACGGCATTCCCACCAGCAGTGGATAAGAGTTCCTTTCTCTCCACATCTCCGCCAACACTGTTTATTCTCATTCTTTGTGATGTGTGCCATTCTCTGGGGTGTGAGGTAGTATCTCATCGTTGTTTTGATTTGCATCTCCCTGATGATTAGTGATGTGGAACATTTTTTCATGTGTCTTTTGGCCATGTGTATTTCTTCTTTGTCAAAGTGTCTGTCCATTTCTTCTCCCCATTTTTTGATGGGGGTAGATGTTTTTTTCTTGTAAAGTTCTGTCAGTGCCTTGTATATTTTGGAGATTAGCCCCTTATCTGATGGGTATTGGGTGAATAGTTTCTCCCACTCAGTGGGTGGCTCTTGTATCCTGGGCACTATTTCCTTTGAGGTGCAGAAGCTTCTCAGCTTAATATATTCCCATCTGTTAATCTCTGCTTTCTCTTGCTTGGAGAGTGCAGTTTCCTCCTTGAAGATGCCTGTAATGTCCTGGAGTGTTTTGCCTATGTGCTGTTCTATATATCTTATGGTTTGGGAGCTGATATCGAGGTCTTTAATCCATTTGGATTTTACCTTCGTACATGATGTTAGCTGGGGGTCTAAGTTCAATTTTTTGCAAGTGGCTATCCAATTGTGCCAACACCACTTGTTGAAGAGGCTTTCCCTGCTCCATTTAGGATTTCCTGCTCCTTTATCAAAAATTAGGTGGTTGTATGTCTGGGGAACATTTTCTGAGTATTCAAGCCTATTCCACTGATCTGAGGACCTGTCCTTATTCCAATACCATGCTGTTTTGATAACTATTGCATTGTAGTACAGTTTAAAGTTGGGGAAAGCAATTCCTCCCATATTCTTTTTCCCAATGATTGCTTTAGCTATTCGAGGGTGTTTATTGTTCCAAATGAATTTCAAAAGTGTCTGATCCACTTCTTTGAAGAATGTCATGGGTATCTTTAGAGGGATGGCATTAAATCTGTATAATGCCTTGGGGAGTATTGCCATTTTGATGATGTTAATCCTGCCAATCCATGAGCAGGGTATGCGTTTCCATTTCCGTGTGTCCTCTCTTATTTCTTGGAGCAGAGTTTTATAGTTTTCCTTGTATAGGTCCTTCACATATTTAGTCAAGTTGATTCCAAGATATTTTAGTTTGTGTGGCACTATTGTGAATGGGGTTGTTTTCTTAATGTCCATTTCATCCTTATTACTATTGGTGTATAGAAAGGCCATTGATTTTTGTGTGTTAATTTTGTAGCCTGCCACCTTGCTATATGAGTCTATTGTTTCTAGAAGCTTTTTGATAGAGTCTTTAGGGTTTTCTAAGTAGAGTATCATGTCATCTGCAAACAGTGAGAGCTTGACTTCTTCCTTTCCTATCTGGATTCCCTTGATATCCTTTTCTTGCCTAATCGCTATAGCAAGTACTTCCAGTGCTATGTTGAATAGGAGTGGTGAGAGAGGACAGCCTTGTCTTGTGCCAGAATTTAGAGGGAAGGCTTTCAGTTTTTCTCCATTGAGGATAATATTTGCCACTGGCTTGTGGTAGATGGCCTTCACTATATTGAGAAAGGTTCCCTCCATTCCCATCTTGCTGAGAGTTTTGATCAAGAATGGGTGTTGGACCTTATCAAATGCTTTCTCTGCATCTATTGATATGATCATGTGGTTTTTATTTTTCTTGTTATTGATGTTTTGTATTATGTTGATAGATTTACGGATGTTAAACCAGCCTTGCATTCCTGGGATGAAACCTACTTGATCGTAATGGATGATCTTTTTAGCGAGGCATTGAATCCTATTTGCCAGGATTTTGTTGAGGATCTTTGCATCTGCATTCATCAGTGATATTGGTCTGTAATATTCCTTTTTGGTAGCATCTCTGTCTGGTTTAGGTATCAAGGTGATGTTGGCTTCATAAAAGCTATTTGGAAGTGTTTCTGTTTGTTCAATTTCATGAAAGAGTCTTGCCAAGATTGGCAGTAGTTCCTCTTGGAAAGTTTGATAGAATTCATTAGTGAATCCATCTGGACCTGGGCTTTTGCTTTTTGGCAGACATTTGATTACTGTTTTAATTTCATCAATGGTGATGGGGGTGTTTAGATATGCTACATCCTCTTCCTTCAACCGTGGAAGATTATAAGAGTCCAAGAATTTATCCATTTCTTCCAGGTTCTCATTTTTAGTGGCGTAAAGTTTTTCAAAGTAGTTTCTGATTACCCTTTGAATCTCTGTCATATCAGTAGTGATCTCTCCTTTTTCATTCCTGATACGAGTTATCAAGTTTCTCTCTCTCTTTCTTTGTTAGGTTTGCCAGTGGTCTATCAATCTTGTTTATTTTTTCAAAGAACCAACTTCTGCTTTTGTTGATCTTTCGGATTGTTTTTTGAGTTTCCACTTCGTTGATTTCTGCTCTCAGCTTTGTTATTTCCTTCTGTCTTCCTATTCTTGGGTCCTTTTGTTGAGCATTTTCTAGTTCTATTAGCTGTGTCATTAAGCTACTCAGGTAAGCTCCTTCTTCCTTCCTGATGTGTGCTTGCAAAGCTATAAATTTTCCTCTCAGTACTGCTTTTGCTGTGTCCCATAAGTTCTGATAGTTTGTGTCTTTATTGTCATTTGTTTCCAGGGACCTTTTTATTTCCTCCTTGATTTCATCTAGGACCCACTGGTTATTGAGCATGAGGCTGTTTAACTTCCAGGTGTTAAAGTGTTTCTTCTGAGTCCCTTTGGAGTTCACAAATAATTTCAGAGCCTTGTGGTCAGCGAAGGTAGTCTGCAAAATTTCTATCCTCTTGATCTTATGGAGGTATGTTTTATGTGCCAGCATGTAGTCTACCCTGGAGAATGTCCCATATACATTGGAGAAGAATGTGTATCCAAGTTTCTGGGGATGGAGTGTCCTATATATATCCACTAGGCCTCTTTCTTCCATTTCTCTCCTCAGGTCTAGTATATTCTTGTTGGGTTTCAGTCTGGTTGACCTATCCAGTGTTGACAAAGCCGTGTTAAGGTCCCCCACAATTATTGTGTTGTTGTTGATATTATTTTTCAGATTTGTCAACAGTTGTATTAAATATTTTGCTGGCCCCTCATTCAGTGCATATATGTTTAGGAGAGTGAATTCTTCCTGCTCTACGTACCCCTTGATTAATATAAAATGTCCGTCTTTGTCCCTTACAACCTTCCTGAGTATAAAGTTTGCATTATCTGATATTAGTATGGCCACTCCAGCTTTTTTATGGGTGTTGTTTGCTTGGATAATTTTTCTCCAGCCTTTTATTTTGAGTCTATGTTTGTTCTGACTAGTCAGGTGCGTTTCTTGTAGGCAGCAGAAGGTTGGATTGAGTTTTTTGATCCATTTAGCCACTCTGTGTCTCTTAACTGGTGCATTTAGTCCATTGACGTTGAGAGAAAGAATTGTCCTAGGATTTAATGCCATCTTTATTTCAAAATTTGGTGTGTCTTTTGGGTAGTCTTGTCTTAGATTAGGTCTTTCAGTTTTTCTCTTAAGACTGGTTTTGTGTCTGTGAAGTTTCTGAGTTGTTTTTTGTCTGTGAAACCATGTATTCTTCCGTGAAACTGGAAAGTGAGTTTTGCTGGGTATAGTATTCTGGGTGAAGCATTCATTTCATTCAGTCTTGTCACAATATCCCACCACTGCTTTCTGGCATTGAGTGTTTCTGGTGACAGGTCTGCTGTAAATCTCAGGGATGCTTGCTTGAACGTGATTTCCTCTTTTGATCTTGCTGTTTTCAGAATTCTGTCTCTATCTGTGGGATTCGTCATTGTGACTAGGATGTGTCTTGGGGTGGTTTTTCTGGGGTCTCTTTTGGTTGGTACTCTTCGGGCATGCAGGATTTGATCACATATATTCTTTAGCTCTGGAAGTTTCTCTTTAATGATGTTCTTGACCGTTGATTCTTCCTGAAAATTTTCTTCCTGGGTCTCTGGGACTCCAATGATTCTTACGTTGTTTCTATTGATCTTATCATAGACTTCTATTTTCATCTGGTCCCATTCTTTGACTAATTTTTCCATTGTCTGCTCATTTGCTTTAAGTTTTTTGTCCAATCTCTCCTGCTGTATGGAATTGTTATGTATCTCATCTTCCACAGCACCAAGTCTATTCTCAGCTTCTGATACCCTGTCCCAGAGCTTATCCATTTTGTCATTCACTTCGTTTACTGACTTTTTCAGTCCTGTTAGTTGACATGTTATTTCAGTTTGGAGTTTTGTGATTTCTGCCTTCATATTTTCTTGGTTCTTATTAGTGTTCTGTTCAACTCGATCCATGGTTTCTTGGAGATCTTTGAGCATCTTCCATATTGCTAGTCTAAAGTCCTTATCTGAGAGGTTGATTAGTTGGTAGGTCATTATCTGGTCCTCAGAATTGTCATCTTCATTCTCTATGTCTGATGCTGGCCTGCATTGTTTTCCCCATTGTCACACTTGTATTGTGGGTTTTTCTACGTGTTGTGGTGGTATTCATTGTCTATATGATGCAGGCAGCACACTCCTCTGGCTCCTCCCTTTCTGGATGGGCTGACTTGCCTCTAAGGGAGGGGAGTCCTCCGTGGATGAAGCCTCACACTGGGTCAAATCTTAGGCCCGAGCATGCAACAGAGAAGACAGTCCGGAGAGAAATGTTTGCTTCTGTGATATAGCGCCGTTCTTAGTGTGATTTTTCCTTTTTGTTGCAATGGTGTTCTTTCCTTAGAAAGAGTGCACAGCCGCGTAGCGAAGCGGAGTGGCCGTGCTCCGCTGGAGCCTCTTTTTTCCCCACTCGCAAGAGTTTCACGCAAGAGGACAGTAGACAGACATAGACAGGTCACACTCACAGTTTTTCACAGTTGGGCCCCACTGGGCTGGTGTACTTTCGCAGATTTTCCCCGCCTGGTGTCACACACAGGGAGCCGGCTTTTGCAAAGCCTTGCTGGTTTTCATGCTCTGTAGTCCCTCCCTGAAAATGGCGTCTGGGCGAGCGAGGTTTCTGGAACCTCTTTTTGCCCCACTCGCAAGAGTTTCACGCAAGAGGACAGTAGACAGACATAGACAGGTCACACTCACAGTTTTTCACAGTTGGGCCACACTGGGCCGGTGTACTTTCGCGGATTTTCCCCGCCTGGTGTCACACACAGGGAGCTGGCTTTTGCAAAGCCTTGCCGGTTTTCATGCTCTGTAGTCCCTCCCTGAAAATGGCGTCTGGGCAAGTAAGGTTTCTGGAGCCTCTTTTTGCCCCACTCGCAAGAGTTTCACACAAGAGGACAGTAGACAGACATAGACAGGTCACACTCACAGTTTTTCACAGTTGGGCCCCACTGGGCCGGTGTACTCTCACAGATTTCATTTCTTGACAAGTTAAACACATAATTTTTGCATTCTAACTTCTCAGTATTGCTCGAGAAATTAAAATAAGAGAAATTTGCATGAAATATTTTAATAGCATTTTCTACTGGCCCAGAATTGGATGAAATTACAATGTTAATTAGTTATAAAATGGATACACAAAAAGTTGTTTGTTTATAAAATAGAACATTACTTAACAATTTAGAAAAATGGACTTTGATACAGGCAACACCATGAAGAAATCTCAAAACCATTACACAAAGCAAAAGAAACCAGGTACAGAAGACCAAATATTGTGTGTTTCCACTGATATAAGTTTTTTTTTGTTTGTTTGTTTATTGGGCCACACTTGGTGGCGATCAGGGATCAGGGGTTACTCCTGTCACTGTGCTCAGGAATCACTCCTGGTGGGCTCAAGGGACCATATGGGATGCTGGAGATTGAATCCAGGTTGACCAAATGCAAGGCAAGCATGTTACCTACTGTGCTATCACTCTGGCTCCTGACAAACTTTTTTTTTTTTAATAAGGAAATGACTATCTGAGCTGCATTGGGAGAAGAGACTGCACATAGCAGGAGAGGATGGTTTTAAAACTGGATTCTGATGATGGTTCTATAACTGTTTCAGACATGGTGACTAAGTGGGAGGCTACAGTTTGATCTTAGTACTGCTTTATAAGTCTAACTTATGGCACTGCCATTGCTTATCCATGTCACCACTGCAACCACCATATAAAAATATGTAGTCTCCTATGCATCACCACTTAGTATGTACAAGTATCACAATTTAAATATGTGAGCCTGGAAAGCACTGTAATAAAGTGTGAACACCACAACCACGTGTATATAACCCTTAGTCACTGAGATAACAATGAAGTTAAGGAGAACATTTTTTTAATTTTTTGTTTTTGTTTTTGGGCCACACCCGGCGGTGCTCAGGGGTTACTCCTGGCTCTCTGCTCAGAAATAGCTCCTGGCAGGCACGGGGGACCATATGGGACACCGGGATTCGAACCAACCACCTTACATCCTGCATTGGCTGCTTGCAAGGTAAACACTGCTGTGCTATCGCTCCGGGCCCTTAAGGAGAACTTTTTAAAAGAAATTTACTAAGTATATTAAATTATGCACCTAAGAGTAGGAGAATTTTGTGGTGTATTATACATCAATAAACTGAATAAAAGCCACATGGTGAAGGCTCTTTAATTTATGTTTTAGATAAAGGGTGTAAAAATTTTAAAATAAGGAAGTGAAAAATTTTAGAATAATTTAACCTATAAAAATAACCAAACATGTTTTATTTATTTATTTATTTATTTTTGTTTTTTGGGGGAGGCGATACCCAGTGGTGCTCAAGGTTTACTCCTGGCTCTGTGCTCAGAAATCAACCCTGGAAGGCTCGGGGAAACATATGGAATGCTGGAGATTGAACTTGGGTCTGCCTTCATGCAAGACAAATTCTCTCCCCACTGTGCAATTGCTCCGGCCTACCAAACATGACTTTTTAAAATAAATATAATGTTTCTGAATTTTCTGGGATAGTAAAACTTGAATTACTAGTTTCTAGGGTCCATAGCTAATATTGGTTCCAACTTGGTATGTCCTTATTTATTGTTTATTGCTCTATCCTTAGCAATTAGCACTGCACTTATAGAAGGTGCATTAGAAATATTTTTGAATGGGCCCGAAGAGATAGCACAGCAGTGTTTGCCTTGCAAGCAGCTGATCCAGGACGAAAGGTGGTTGGTTCGAATCCCCGTGTCCCATATGGTCCCCCGTGCCTGCCAGGAGCTATTTCTGAGCAGACAGCCAGGAGTAATCCCTGAGCACCGCCGGGTGTGGCCCCCCCCAAAAAGAAATATTTTTGAATAACTCAACGTATGATGTCATGAATTTCTATAATATTTGGCTTCTATTATGTAGAAATATACCACACTCCAATTTCTCAGTAGGGTTGCATCACAATTTGGGATCAGCCTCTGAGTGGTTTTTTTTTATGATACAATATTTACATTGAAATATTCTTGCCAGAAAAAATGCACATAAAACTCAAAAATTCCTACTATGGACCTACCAGCCATGCCATTAAACCATATAAAGCACTGCTGTTCTTCCCTTCTCTCATGTTCCAGCTGCAATGCTCAATTGTCCTGTATTATCCTTAATGCCCACTGGCCAGACTAGCTTTTTGGCTGGAGCCCATTTTCCTTCTTCCAGCTTGGAACAAGGACACTGCTTCTTTGTAGGTCCTGGTCATTGTCTGGGCAAATGCCACATGACTGTAGTTTTACTCAAAAGGACCCAACAGTAAAGAGGTACTGCACTTCTCATTGCTGCTGCCACCACTGGGAATGGACTATGGGTTGTGTGCATGGGTTGAGATATCAAACTCTCAACATTCAGAGCTATGAAGTCATCCTGCATTGGAACCAGAGAGGATAGCACTTGCCTCTAAGGCTTCAGCATGTAGATGTGGCAAGCTGCTTGGGCTACAGCTGTTTTTAGAGTTTAGAGAGACATTTCCAGCTCACTCATAGCATATTTTTTCAGTTGCTCCAAATCTTCACTAAGTGAGATTATTGAGTGATCTGCTGTTCTCACACAACACGTAGGCTCATTGGAAACCAAGCCCTCAGGCAGCCACCTTTAAACCAGATATATATATTCCCTACCCTAGGGGTGGGGGGGGTGGTGGCAGCATGTGTAAACTCAGTTGATTCTCAGAGCCAGCTACTCTGGAGTTAGTTATTCACTGGACAGTACTTGCAGAAATCAGAACAACATACAAGTATATCAGTCTGATCACAGTCTCATTCCCTGAGAATTCCTCTGGAGGCCCTGAGGTGTGGGATGAGCCTTCAACCTCCTACTTAAGGCTTAGCTTGAAGACAAGCAAACTCTACTCTTTCATTGAAATATAAGAATATCTCAGTCTGTTGTCTGTATGGTGTTTTTGGGATAAGAACTGGTTCTGCCAAGAACTGGTTTTCCAATTTTGAGTCCCAAGAGACTCACACATAAGCCTCTGGGCTTCTGGGTTCAGATAATCAAGGGCCACCCCTTATCAGAAGTAGCATATGCAAGTTTACCAGAGGTAGACCCTGAGGTACAAAATGTTCAAAAGAGAAGTTATTTAGAAAGTGGTGGAGGGGCAAATCCAAGATGGAATCTGCTTTTCTTTTCTTGGCCACAGATTATAGAAATCGGGAAGAAAAGAAATGGGGGCTAAGATGGGGAGTTAGATGAGATGGGTGTGAGAAAACAGGGGTAGCTGTCAGGGCCTTGAGCTTAATGGTGATATAGAAGTAAGGCATATGTATATATCTGAACTACAGGGCAAGCAATATTGTAAGCATGAGATCCAAACTAACAACTAAGTTTTAAAATGTACATAACAGGAGGTCTGGGTGGTGGGAAGGAATCTGGTTAAATGGCGGAGGGAAATTGATCCTAGTGATAGGATTGGTACTGGAACACTGAGCCCCTGAAACTCAAATATGAATCATTATGTAAACATGGGTGATTAATACTTAATTTTTATTACTTTATTTAAACACTGTGGTTTACAAAGTTGTTTCTAATACAGCTGTTTCTGGCATTCAATGTTCCAACACCAATCCCACCATCAGTATAACATTCCCTCCACTATTGTCCCCAGTTCCCTCCTCCTCTAAGCCTGCCTCCTTGGCAGTCACAAAATAGCTTCTTTTATTTTGCTTGTTACAACTAAATGGCCAGAGAAATTATTGAAAAATGCTTCAGTCAATGAAAATTTGTGAAACTTGTAATAGAATGGGGTCATTAAGTCAATGTCTGAAGGCTTACTCTGGTATTTGTTGCTAGTTAGTTATTCTGAGTTATTGTTTTAGTTTATTGACATTAGATAGTTCTGTGCTACTTCCCCATCTATCAGCTGACATGGCAGCTTCTGTGGAATGTGAGTGTGGCTGCTGAGCCATCTGAAAGTACAGGGCGATGGAGGAGGATGCCTGCCCCATTTCACGAAAACTCTGGAATTTTCAGCCCCCAAACCTATCTACCTGGAAATTTTGTTGGCTAGGTGTCTCTAAGGAGTTTAGTCATGAAGCAGTGAAGTTAGGCCTCTGGCAAGATGGTGGCTGGGGAGTGTGGATAAAGTTTCCTTATGGTTGATGATGGGTATGGCCAGCATTCAGTCCATCCTTCTCATAAAGGTTCCCCAGAGTTTTCAATGGGAAGATCAGTGTTCCTGTGATATTTTTTATGGCTTGACTTGCATTTAATAATACTAGTGAATCTGTGGAGCTTCACTGGTTAGCTGACATGGTGGCAACAGTTAACTTTTGAAAAAGGCTAGGAAGAAAAGATGATGCCTACTGGGTATAAGGCACCTGCCAGCAGAAAAGGAAGTGAAACGGATTTTAATTCCAAAGCCAATGTTGCCTATGATCTTATTTGCGATCATCTTTCTTGTCACAGTACTTGGCAACAAGCGCACATTCTTAAAATTACATCCTATGAGTTCCTTAAGTTTAATTAAACTCTTGCACTCCTGCACTTCTGTGTTGGTTATTTCTTTTCTTTTCTTTTTTGTGGTTTATGGGTCACACCTGGCAGTGCTCAGGGGTTATTCCTGGCTCCATGCTCAGAAATTACCCCTGGCAGGCACGGGGGAACATATGGGATGCCGGGATTCGAACCAATGACCTTCTGCATGAAAATCAAATGCCTTACCTCCATGCTATCTCTCTGATTCCTGTGTTGGTTATTTCAATCATCATCCAAACTAATTTCTTGGACTTTAAGAGGTACAGGGGAAAGAAGATAGTATGTATAGACTGTATGAAGACTCTATTTGTATTTGTGGGTGCATATAAGCATGCATGTGTGAATGCAATTATTTCTGCTCACACAAAATATCTTCTGGTGCAGTTTTGCGCTCATTTTCCTTTATTCTGCCCTAACGGAGTGAAATAAAGCTCTGACTAAACATATTGTATTCTTGAATACTGTTATAAGACTAATCATTGTGCAAAACATTCTACTTCCTTTCATTTGTCTTCATCCCATTTCCTAACCAAGAAATAATTTGCTTCTGAGAAATTCTGTCTCATTTACGATAGGCTTCAGGGGTACAAAAATGGAGGTCCCTACTTCAGAAACTAACCCTTAAAAATAAATGAGAGAAAGATGTTTCTCTTCCCAGGATTTCATACCAGAAGCTTATATTTATCCACCTATTAAGATAATGGCAGCAATAATAGTACCATTTTGAATGGCAGATGTCATTTTAAGAATTTAAAAACACTTAAAATCTTTTGAACAGAATAATAGGAGCTGGTTGCTTGAACTTCAGAAAACTGCAAATCTAAAAAATCTGAATCTTGGCATTTTTTCCTGAAGTGACAAAGTCCCTGGCTTCCATGGTGAATTGATGTGGCATCCTTGAAATACAAACCCAAAAGAAGGGCCCATTTTCCTCTAGGATTGCCTTCCAGCCAGCATTCAAATGTATTTTTATTAGACAAATGTACTTGCAAGGATTTTTATATCTTTGATTAGCTCCAAAACCAGAAATAATACTTGACTCTCCAAAAAATATTTTAGTTACAGTAGTACTTTCTCAAAAAGGCGAATAGATTCTAAATGACAGGGCCCCTTACAATGGAAAGTCTGCCACCTCAGCTCTGCACTGTGACTCATCCCAGAGAGTGGAAAGAAGGATCCTTTATACTAGTGGGAACTGTCAAGTATCAGGCTGGAATTTACATATTTGAATTTTTTACTCTTCATGTGTGACAAGGGCAATAGTGCTGAAAGAGAAAGACTACTTCTTTATGGGCCATATATCTTGGAGTCCAGATCCTAACTGTGAAGAGGACAGGGCTTTTGCTCTTCTTTATACTTGCCTACTAGAACACTGAAACACCCCATTGACTGGCCTGAGGAGTAAAGGAGCTAGAGAAGAAAATAGTCTTTGTGGTTCAGCCCATCTTCTGAGTAGTTGGTCACTGTCTATGCTAAGCTTTCCTAATAGTTATACATGGACACTTTGCTAAAGAGAAGAGATTAATATGAAAGAGATAACATAAAGACTTTTATAATCAATAGCTCTAAAACCATTCATTCATTTTATCTTCCCTAAGAAGATGTGAGGATGTTGATAAACTCATTTAGTTTGGGGAATGTGGACTCCAAATAACTTGTTTTTAGATATTTGATCAGAGTTTTATAAAACATCCTGTTTTGGGGTCGGAGAGATAGCATGGAGGTAAGGCATTTACCTTTCATGCAGAAGATCGGTGGTTCAAAACCCAATATCCCATATGGTCTCCTGAGCCTGCCAGGGGCGATTTCTGAGCCTAGAGCCAGGAGTAACCCCTGAGCACTGCTGGGTGTGACCCAAAAACGAAGAAAAACAAAACAAAACAAAAAATACCCATCCTGATTTAATATTTAACAAGCCATTTTTGGGTTCACAAGGATTGTGAAAACATAATTTGGTGCAATAAAGCTTTTGAAGATTCCCTTTTACTTTTTTTTTTTTTTTGAGAGATACCAAATTTAATATTTTCTATGCCCCTTATCATAAAATTTGCAATATATGATCCCAAAAGAGTGAATAATGGGGTGAAGGGGAAATTTTATAACGATGATGAGAGTAAAATGAGGTAAGCAAATTTTTCTTTTTTTTTTTTTTCCCATTTTCTAAGGCTATAATTTTCTTTTTTTTTTTTTTGCATATTTTTTTTTATTTAAACACCTTGATTACATACATGATTGTGTTTGGGTTTCAGTCATAAAAGGAACTCCACCCATCACCAGTGCAACATTCCCATCACTCTAGTCCCAAATCTCCCTCCTCCCCACCCAACACCTGCCTGTACCCTAAACAGGCTCTACATTTCCCTCGTACATTCTCAATATTAGGACAGTTCAAAATGTAGTTATTTCTCTAACTAAACTCATCACTCTTTGTGGTGAGCTTCCTGAGATGAGCTGGAACTTCCAACTCTTTTCTCTTTTGTGTCTGAAAATTATTATTACAAGGGTGTCTTTCATTTTTCTTAAAACCCATAGATGAGTGAGACCATTCTGCGTTTTTCTCTCACTCTCTGACTTATTTCACTCAGCATAATAGATTCCATGTACATCCATGTATAGGAAAATTTCATGACTTCATCTCTCCTGACAGCTGCATAATATTCCATTGTGTATATGTACCACAGTTTCTTTAGCCATTCGTCTGTTGAAGGGCATCTTGGTTGTTTCCAGAGTCTTGCTATGGTAAATAGAGCTGCAATGAATATAGGTGTAAGGAAGGGGTTTTTGTATTGTATTTTTGTGTTCCTAGGGTATATTCCTAGGAGTGGTATAGCTGGATCGTATGGGAGCTCGATTTCCAGTTTTTGGAGGAATCTCCATATCGCTTTCCATAAAGGTTGAACTAGACAGCATTCCCACCAGCAGTGGATAAGAGTTCCTTTCTCTCCACGTCCCCGCCAACACTGTTTATTCTCATTCTTTGTGATGTGTGCCATTCTCTGGGGTGTGAGGTGGTATCTCATCGTTGTTTTGATTTGCATCTCCCTGATGATTAGTGATGTGGAACATTTTTTCATGTGTCTTTTGGCCATGTGTATTTCTTCTTTGTCAAAGTGTCTGTTCATTTCTTCTCCCCATTTTTTGATGGGGTTAGATGTTTTTTTCTTGTAGAGTTCTGTCAGTGCCTTGTATATTTTAGAGATTAGCCCCTTATCTGATGGGTATTGGGTGAATAGTTTCTCCCATTCAGTGGGTGGCTCTTGTATCCTGGGCACTATTTCCTTTGAGGTGCAGAAGCTTCTCAGCTTAATATATTCCCATCTGTTAATCTCTGCTTTCACTTGCTTGGAGAGTGCAGTTTCCTCCTTGAAGATGCCTGTAATGTCCTGGAGTGTTTTGCCTATGTGCTGTTCTATATATCTTATGGTTTTGGGGCTGATATCGAGGTCTTTAATCCATTTGGATTTTACCTTTGTACATGATGTTAGCTGGGGGTCTAAGTTTAATTTTTTGCAAGTGGCTATCCAATTGTGCCAACACCACTTGTTGAAGAGGCTTTCCCTGCTCCATTTAGGATTTCCTGCTCCTTTATCAAAAATTAGATGGTTGTATCTCTGGGGAACATTTTCTGAGTATTCAAGCCTATTCCACTGATCTGAGGACCTATCCTTATTCCAATACCATGCTGTTTTGATAACTGTTGCTTTGTAGTACAGTTTAAAGTTGGGAAAAGTAATTCCTCCCATATTCTTTTTCCCAATGATTGCTTTAGCTATTCGAGGGTGTTTATTGTTCCAAATGAATTTCAAAAGTGTCTGATCCACTTCTTTGAAGAATGTCATGGGTATCTTTAGAGGGATGGCATTAAATCTGTATAATGCCTTGGGGAGTATTGCCATTTTGATGATGTTAATCCTGCCAATCCATGAGCAGGGTATGCGTTTCCATTTCCGTGTGTCCTCTCTTATTTCTTGGAGCAGAGTTTTATAGTTTTCTTTGTATAGGTCCTTCACATATTTAGTCAAGTTGATTCCAAGATATTTGAGTTTGTGTGGCACTATTGTGAATGGGGTTGTTTTCTTAATGTCCATTTCATCCTTATTACTATTGGTATATAGAAAGGCCATTGATTTTTGTGTGTTAATTTTGTAGCCTGCCACCTTGCTATATGAGTCTATTGTTTCTAGAAGCTTTTTGATAGAGTCTTTAGGGTTTTCTAAGTAGAGTATCATGTCATCTGCAAACAGTGAGAGCTTGACTTCTTCCTTTCCTATCTGGATTCCCTTGATATCCTTTTCTTGCCTAATCGCTATAGCAAGTACTTCCAGTGCTATGTTGAATAGGAGTGGTGAGAGAGGACAGCCTTGTCTTGTGCCAGAATTTAGAGGGAAGGCTTTCAGTTTTTCTCCATTGAGGATAATATTTGCCACTGGCTTGTGGTAGATGGCCTTCACTATATTGAGAAAGGTTCCCTCCATTCCCATCTTGCTGAGAGTTTTGATCAAGAATGGGTGTTGGACCTTATCAAATGCTTTCTCTGCATCTATTGATATGATCATGTGGTTTTTATTTTTCTTGTTATTGATGTTGTGTATTATGTTGATAGATTTACGGATGTTAAACCAGCCTTGCATTCCTGGGATGAAACCTACTTGATCATAGTGGATGATCTTCTTAACGAGGCATTGAATCCTATTTGCCAGGATTTTGTTGAGGATCTTTGCATCTGCATTCATCAGTGATATTGGTCTGTAATTTTCTTTTTTGGTAGCGTCTCTGTCTGGTTTAGGTATCAAGGTGATGTTGGCTTCATAAAAGCTATTTGGGAGTGTTTCTGTTTGTTCAATTTCATGAAAGAGTCTTGCCAAGATTGGCAGTAGTTCCTCTTGGAAAGTTTGATAGAATTCATTAGTGAATCCATCTGGACCTGGGCTTTTGCTTTTTGGCAGACATTTGATTACTGTTTTAATTTCATCAATGGTGATGGGGGTGTTTAGATATGCTACATCCTCTTCCTTCAACCGTGGAAGATTATAAGAGTCCAAGAATTTATCCATTTCTTCCAGGTTCTCATTTTTAGTGGCGTAAAGTTTTTCAAAGTAGTTTCTGATTACCCTTTGAATCTCTGTCATATCAGTAGTGATCTCTCCTTTTTCATTCCTGATACGAGTTATCAAGTTTCTCTCTCTCTCTCTTTCTTTGTTAGGTTTGCCAGTGGTCTATCAATCTTGTTTATTTTTTCAAAGAACCAACTTCTGCTTTTGTTGATCTTTCGGATTGTTTTTTGAGTTTCCACTTCGTTGATTTCTGCTCTCAGCTTTGTTATTTCCTTCTGTCTTCCTATTCTTGGGTCCTTTTGTTGAGCATTTTCTAGTTCTATTAGCTGTGTCATTAAGCTACTCAGGTAAGCTCCTTCTTCCTTCCTGATGTGTGCTTGCAAAGCTATAAATTTTCCTCTCAGTACTGCTTTTGCTGTGTCCCATAAGTTCTGATAGTTTGTGTCTTTATTGTCATTTGTTTCCAGGGACCTTTTTATTTCCTCCTTGATTTCATCTAGGACCCACTGGTTATTGAGCATGAGGCTGTTTAACTTCCAGGTGTTAAAGTGTTTCTTCTGAGTCCCTTTGGAGTTCACAAATAATTTCAGAGCCTTGTGGTCAGCGAAGGTAGTCTGCAAAATTTCTATCCTCTTGATCTTATGGAGGTATGTTTTATGTGCCAGCATGTAGTCTACCCTGGAGAATGTCCCATATACATTGGAGAAGAATGTGTATCCAAGTTTCTGGGGATGGAGTGTCCTATATATATCCACTAGGCCTCTTTCTTCCATTTCTCTCCTCAGGTCTAGTATATTCTTGTTGGGTTTCAGTCTGGTTGACCTATCCAGTGTTGACAAAGCCGTGTTAAGGTCCCCCACAATTATTGTGTTGTTGTTGATATTATTTTTCAGATTTGTCAACAGTTGTATTAAATATTTTGCTGGCCCCTCATTCAGTGCATATATGTTTAGGAGAGTGAATTCTTCCTGCTCTACGTACCCCTTGATTAATATAAAATGTCCGTCTTTGTCCCTTACAACCTTCCTGAGTATAAAGTTTGCATTATCTGATATTAGTATGGCCACTCCAGCTTTTTTATGGGTGTTGTTTGCTTGGATAATTTTTCTCCAGCCTTTTATTTTGAGTCTATGTTTGTTCTGACTAGTCAGGTGCGTTTCTTGTAGGCAGCAGAAGGTTGGATTGAGTTTTTTGATCCATTTAGCCACTCTGTGTCTCTTAACTGGTGCATTTAGTCCATTGACGTTGAGAGAAAGAATTGTCCTAGGATTTAATGCCATCTTTATTTCAAAATTTGGTGTGTCTTTTGGGTAGTCTTGTCTTAGATTAGGTCTTTCAGTTTTTCTCTTAAGACTGGTTTTGTGTCTGTGAAGTTTCTGAGTTGTTTTTTGTCTGTGAAACCATGTATTCTTCCGTGAAACTGGAAAGTGAGTTTTGCTGGGTATAGTATTCTGGGTGAAGCATTCATTTCATTCAGTCTTGTCACAATATCCCACCACTGCTTTCTGGCATTGAGTGTTTCTGGTGACAGGTCTGCTGTAAATCTCAGGGATGCTTGCTTGAACGTGATTTCCTCTTTTGATCTTGCTGTTTTCAGAATTCTGTCTCTATCTGTGGGATTCGTCATTGTGACTAGGATGTGTCTTGGGGTGGTTTTTCTGGGGTCTCTTTTGGTTGGTACTCTTCGGGCATGCAGGATTTGATCACATATATTCTTTAGCTCTGGAAGTTTCTCTTTAATGATGTTCTTGACCGTTGATTCTTCCTGAAAATTTTCTTCCTGGGTCTCTGGGACTCCAATGATTCTTACGTTGTTTCTATTGATCTTATCATAGACTTCTATTTTCATCTGGTCCCATTCTTTGACTAATTTTTCCATTGTCTGCTCATTTGCTTTAAGTTTTTTGTCCAATCTCTCCTGCTGTATGGAATTGTTATGTATCTCATCTTCCACAGCACCAAGTCTATTCTCAGCTTCTGATACCCTGTCCCAGAGCTTATCCATTTTGTCATTCACTTCGTTTACTGACTTTTTCAGTCCTGTTAGTTGACATGTTATTTCAGTTTGGAGTTTTGTGATTTCTGCCTTCATATTTTCTTGGTTCTTATTAGTGTTCTGTTCAACTCGATCCATGGTTTCTTGGAGTCTGTTGAGCACCTTCCATATTGCTAGTCTAAAGTCCTTATCTGAGAGTTTGAGTAGTTGTTCAGTCATTATCTGGTCCTCAGAATTGTCATCTTCATTCTCTATGTCTGATGCTGGCCTGCGTTGTTTCCCCATTGTCACACTTGTATTGTGGGTTTTTCTACGTGTTGTGGTGGTATTCATTGTCTATATGATGTAGGCAGCACACTCCTCTGGCTCCTCCCTTTCTGGATGGGCTGACTTGCCTCTAAGGGAGGGGAGTCCTCCGTGGATGAAGCCTCACACTGGGTCAAATCTTAGGCCCGAGCATGCAACAGAGAAGACAGTCCAGAGAGAAATGTTTGCTTCTGTGATATAGCGCCGTTCTTAGTGTGATTTTTCCTTCTTGTTGCAATGGAGTTCTTTCCTTAGAAAGAGTGCACGGCCGCGTAGCGAAGCGGAGCCTCTTTTTGCCCCACTCGCAATAGTTTCACGCAAGAGGACAGTAGACAGACATAGACAGGTCACACTCACAGTCTTTCACAGTTGAGCCCCACTGGGCCGGTGTACTTTCGCGGATTTTCCCCGTCTGGTGTCACACACAGGGAGCCGGCTTTTGCCCAGATAGCATTGTTATCTCTTCCCGAATGTAGTTTCTTTGGAGTTAGCTTCCCAGGGCTCTGAGGAGAGCTTCCAGAGTTCAGGAAAGACAGAGAAGGGTAGGACAGGGCTCCCTTCCGGTGCTCAGTTCCTCAGAAGAAGCACAGCCCGGTGGAGATTCTGCAGGTAGAGCAGTCAGCACTCTGCCTGGAAACCCCCACCTGCAGCCATTTCTCACTCACTCACTGGCTCGCTGGGTAGCTTCTGAATGTAGTTTCTTTGGGGTTCGCTTCCCAGGGCTCTGAGGAGAGCTTCCAGAGTTCAGGAAAGACAGAGAAGGGTAGGACAGGGCTCCCTTCCGGTGCTCAGTTCCTCAGAAGAAGCACAGCCCGGTGGAGATTCTGCAGGTAGAGCAGTCAGCACTCTGCCTGGAAACCCCCACCTGCAGCCATTTCTCACTCACTCACTGGCTCGCTGGGTAGCTCCCGAATGTAGTTTCTTTGGGGTTCGCTTCCCAGGGCTCTGAGGAGAGCTTCCAGAGTTCAGGAAAGACAGAGAAGGGTAGGACAGGGCTCCCTTCCGGTGCTCAGTTCCTCAGAAGAAGCACAGCCCGGTGGAGATTCTGCAGGTAGAGCAGTCAGTACTCTGCCTGGAAACCCCCACCTGCAGCCATTTCTCACTCACTCACTGCTCCCTTTTACTTTTATAAAATGATATGAAAATAACCTCTCCCCTACCTCCAGGTTCCCTCTATTCTCACCTAGGCAGCAGTTATTATTGTGATTGGTGAATTTCCTCCCAACTGGCCTTAATCCCAACCACACATACTGGGGCACGGTTTCAACCTGTCTAATACCCTCAAATTTTTTACTCCACTTTACTTAGACACTGTTAATCACACAACATCGTCATTAAAGATTTACTGAACTGTTTGTTGCTAGTTGAAACTTCTGTGTTATTGTTTTTGTTCATTAGTGGCTTAATTAGTGGGCTTCTATGCAACTTTCCCATTTAATTTGGTATGTTCCTATTGAGCAGTCAGTACTGTGGAATTTGTAGGTGTCATGTGATCAGTTATGTGGTTAGACACTCCAGGAACTGAAGAACCGGGACTATCCTTTGGCTTGGTGCCTCTTCTGAGATTAGTTATGAAGCTGTGAAACAGGGCTGTTTATATGTCAGAGGCTGTGGGATGTGGGTATATATGGTTTCTTGGACCTCCAGTCATATAGGGAGGTTGAGGGGAGACAAGACTGTTTACCTCCACTCCTAGAAGATCCCAGAGTTTTCAGCCTAAAGTTTTCAGCTTTTTGTTTGGGAGCCATACCCTGGTAGTGTACAGGGTTTACTCCTGTCTCTGTGTTCAAAAGTTAATCCTGGTAGAATTCTGAGAATCCTGTGGGATATAACTGTATCTCTGCCTACAAGGCAAGTATCCTCATTCTGTACTCTCTGGACCCATATTTTCTTAGCTTCGGTTGGGGCCAGCTAGTTAGGTCCAGAGGATTCCTAGCATGCTCTCCATCTCTTTGAGGAAGGTGCTTCTGGATGTTTGAGAAAGATGATGAGAAGGTGAAAATTCATAAGTTCCTAGAAGGCAAAGCACCTCCTCAGTTAGAAGGGTGTAGCCCCAATCCTCTGGTTTCTTAAGTCACAGCATTCACTATTATGACGATAAAAATATAAATATTTTTGGGAAATGTTTATGCATAAATTTTATATTTATATTCAAAAATGAATAATAGGATGTTTTTGTTTATATTTTTGTCAACTGTGAAATTTAAAACATTCCTTTTTTTCAAGGCTACAACCCATTTGCATTCCTCAACCCTAATGTAACCTGGCTGAAAAACAAAAGATGTGAAGAAAGCAGTCACAGAGAATAAAATCTCGCCTGTCTAACAGCTCCCCATATTAAACTCAATAAAGACTTTTATTTCTTCTGCTAAAGGGGGACATAAGATATTAGGAAAAACTATTTTGGGCAAGATAGTTTTGAGTCTTATATGTTTTTAACCTGAGAGTTCTTCTGAAAATTGTTAATTCTATTCTGCAAAGGGTAGGAAGGAAGCAAGGCAGAGACATGTTTTAGGTAGGGTAAATGCCTTGGAGAGAGGCTACAGCACATAGAGCCAGAGAATCATTGATATGGTTAAAAGCAAGTTTCACCCTTAGTGAGCCAGTCCAGATCTACTTTTGTAGACAATCCTAGAAGGATGGTCACTAGAGTCAATGAATTAGGGAGGCATGTCTACGCTTGGGAGGAATTTAAATTTACTGTTTAAGGTTGGAACCGATAAACTGGTCACTGTTTTTAAATTGCTATTCACAGAGCAAGGGACATCAAAAGATCTTATTGTTTTTAGGTATTTAGATAAAGCAGCCAGAAAGAGTTGAGTGTGTGTGTGTGTGTGTGTGTGTGTGTGTGTGTGTGTGTGTGTGTGTGTGTGTGTTGGAGGTACTGTATGTCTAGGACTTTTTATTTTGGAGGTGAGCAAAAAGTATGAGAGGATTCAGAAAGGAATAATTATGAGGTGAATTTACAATGGAGTAAGACTTTTCTGACTGAAAAAGTTTCTTTCTTCTGGCCTTTTCGTTTGAAGAACTTTAGAATTATATAGCATTAGAAAGATAGCGCTGATAATGGAGTTTTGTCAACCCTCCACTTTTCTCAGAAGAAAGAAAATCTAGGTAATTCTGTCCAATTCTCTGTTTGAAGATACCTTCAAATTGAAAGTAGGCATAATGGTTTCTCTCAGCCATTAACAAGAACAGTACCAACATCAGATTTTCTGTTGATGCTTCTGGAGTAATTGTACATGCTGTTCTATTATTAAAAATGATTCTTTTGTTTTTTAAACATGGCCTTAAAAATGGAACATGAGTAACAAACTTAATTTGTGGACTTTTTGAACACCATGTTGAAACCTTGTAATTTAGTTGACAGGCTCCAAGCTGTCCCTTTAACCAATTGTTTTATTTAGTCACTTGTTTTTTCAGTCTTCCTCTTATTTTAAATTAAATATCAAATTTACTATTACATGTGGAAATTAAAAAAAGAAGACTGCTATATAAACTGTGTAAACTTAAAACATTTATTTTGAGAATTAATGTTTCTGTTGGGCTTTGTTATATTTGTTGCTTCCAAACTTGGGGTTGATTTACAAACATGGGGATTTCCTTTCTTCCTATAAACTCTTTCAGTCAGAATTATGCTAAAACGCTTTAGCATGTGTAGAATTGGAATGCTGATAGACTATAACATATATTAGTTATGTTTCAGATAACATCTGTGTTGAATAGAAGGATAACCTCAGACCTGAAGTAATAATTTAAAAAGGCTTTTTTTTAATTGAGGTAAATTTTGTTTGCATATTTTAGAACAGTGTTAAGATGACACCCACCTTCCACCAAAACCCCACTGTCAATCCACCATAGTTTGTTAGTGGACCCTTTCAGGCCACTCTTAGCTCATTTGGTAGTCTCACTGTGGTCAGATTCTAATGATGTGCTTATGAGATCATCTAGTGTTTGCTGAGAAAATCAGGTTGCAAAGTGACAGAGACTAATAATACTCAAGACCAAGGCATGATTCCCACTGTCCTTGTGTACATTTATTTGCCCTTTTAATGAAAATATGGCCTTTGCTCTCAAAGAACAGCTCCAGCTTTTGATATAATTTTAAATGACATCTTTATTTAAAAAATGGGTTCCTGGAGGCTGGAGTGATAGCACAGTGGTAGGGCACTTACCTTGTATGCAGCTGACCCAGGATTGACCTGGGTTTGATCCTTGGCATCCCATATGGTCCTCCAACTAGGAGCAATTTCTGAGAACAAAGCCAGGAGTAATCCCTGAGTGTCAACAAGTCTGGTCCACCCTCCAAAAAGGGGTTCCCAAGTCATTATCTGGGAGGAAAATGGAAGTTTAAAATAAAACAATGATGAAAGACCTAGCTAAAATTTTGAGATTTCCCCCCATCCAAGTAGAAGGAGGAAGAGAATGCACCTCAGTGGTGGAATGAGGATAGTTTCTTCTCCCTGAGGAGGGAAACAATCCTCCTGTCCCTTCATAAAAGGTGATGGAAGAGGGGATGCAAAGGATAATGTCACTGTCTGGACAGGCTGCCTTTTCCTGAATTTTCAACTCTTTCAGATCTGTCACTTGTTAAAGTAAGCACAAGGAAAGAAAGATAACTAAACTAAAGAGACCCTTAGAAAATATAAAATTCCAGATAGTTTCTACTATGCATCTTTCTTTTTTTAAATATATTTTTTATTTAAACACCTCGATTACCTACATGATTGTGTTGTTTGGGTTTCAGTCATGTAAAGAACACCACCCATCACCAGTGCAACATTCCCATCGCCAATGACCCAACTCTCCCTGCTCCCCACCCAACCCTCGCCTGTACTCTAGACAGGCTTTCTATTTCCTTCATACATTCTCATTATTAGAATAGTTCGAAATGTAGTTATTTCTCTAACTAAACACATTCCTGTTTGTAGTGAGCTTCATGAGGTGAGCTGTAACTTCCAGCCCTTCTCTCTTTTGTGACTGAAAATTATTATTGCAAGAATGTCTTTCATTTTTCTTTTCTTTTCTTTTCTTTTTTTTTTTTTTTTTTTTGGTTTTTTGGGCCACACCAAGCGGTGCTCAGGGATTACTCCTGGCTGTCTGCTCAGAAATAGCTCCTGGCAGGCACGGGGGACCATATGGGACACTGGGATTTGAACCAACCACCTTTGGTCCTGAATCGGCTGCTTGCAAGGCAAACACCACTGTGCTATCTCTCTGGGCCCCTTTCATTTTTCTTAAAACCTATAGATGAATGAGACCATTCTGCGTTTTTCTCTCTCTCTTTCTCTGACTTATTTCACTCAGCATAATAGATTCCATGTACATCCATGTATAGGAAAATTTCATGACTTCATCTCTCCTGACAGCTGCATAATATTCCATTGTGTATATGTACCACAGTTTCTTTAGCCATTCATCTGTTGAAGGGTATCTTGGTTGTTTCCAGAGTCTTGCTATGGTAAATAGTGCTGCAATGAATATAGGTGTAAGGAAGGGATTTTTGTATTATATTTTTGTGTTCCTAGGGTTTATTCCTAGGAGTGGTATAGCTGGATTGTATGGGAGCTCGATTTTCAGTTTTTGGAGGGATCTCCATATTGCTTTCCATAAAGGTTGAACTAGACAGCATTCCCACCAGCAGTGGATAAGAGTTCCTTTCTCTCCACATCCCTGCCAATACTGCTTGTTCTCATTCTTTGTGATGTGTGCCAATCTGTGCTGTGAGGTGGTACTTCACAGTTGTTTTGATTTGCATCTCCCTGATGATTAGTGATGTGGAACATTTTTTCATGTATCTTTTGGCCATTTGTATTTCTTCTTTGTTAAAGTGTCTGTCCATTTCTTCTCCCCATTTTTTGATGGGATTAGATGTTTTTTTCTTGTTAAGTTCTGTCAGTGCCTTGTATATTTTGGAAATTAGCCCCTTATCTGATGGATATTGGGTGAATAGTTTCTCCCACTCAGTGGATGGCTCTTGTATCCTGGGCACTATTTCCTTTGAGGAGCAGAAGCTTCTCAGCTTAATATATTCCCATCTGTTAATCTCTGCTTTCACTTGTTTGGAGAGTGCAGTTTCCTCCTTGAAGATGCCTTTAGTCTCAATGTCCTGGAGTGTTTTGCCTACATGTTGTTCTATATATCTTATGGCTTCAGGTCTGATATTGAGGTATTTAATCCATTTGGATTTTACCTTTGACCATGAGATTAACTGGAGGTCTAAGTTCAATTTTTTGCAAGTGGCTAGCCAGTTATGCCAATACCACTTGTTTAAGAGGCTTTCTTTGCTCCGTTTATGATTTCTTGCTTCTTTATAAAAAATTAGGTGATTGTATGTCTGTGGAACATTCTCAGAGTATTCAAGCCTATTCCACTGATCTGAGGTCCTGTTTTTATTCCAGTACCATGCTGTTTTGATAACTATCACTTTGTAGTAAAGTTTAAAGTTGGGGAAAGTAATTCCTCCCATATTTTTTTCCCAATGATTGCTTTAGCTATTTTAGGGTGTTTATTGATCCGAATGAATTTCAAAAGTGCCTGATCCACTTCTTTGAAGAATGTCATGGGTATCTTTAGAGGAATCACATTAAATCTGTACAATGCCTTGGGGGAATATTGCCATTTTAATGATGTTAATCCTGCCAATCCATGAGCAGGGTATGTGTTTCCATTTCCGCATGTCCTCTCTTATTTCTTGGAGCAGAGTTTTATAGTTTTCTTTGTATAGGTCTGTAGCATATGAAAAAGTTTCCATAAGATGATTCTTGGAATTGTATATAAAAGTGTTTCCTTAGGATTGTTCTGTGACTTTTGCCCCACCTAACCCTTCCAGGTGGGGCGCTGTGGAGTTGGCAATAAATAGCTTGAGGGACAGGAGTGAGGGGTCCTTCTGTGAAAAGCTGCTGGCTGCAGGAGGATTCTCTGGCTCTCCTTGCCCGATCTTTTAAACCCTATCGTTCTTGTCTGTGTGGATTATTACTTGCTGCGGATAAATATTACCAAGGTCTTCCCCCGAAAGGGGACAAGGGGATGGGAAGTAATTTCTCATTCTGGGGACTGTTCTTGGATTCACAAATACCCAGCCAAGATAACGGCGAAGATATCTTGCATAGGTCCTTCACATTTTTGGTCAAGTTGATTCCAAGATATTTGAGTTTGTGTGGCACTATTGTGAGTGGGGCTGTTTTCTTAATGTCCATTTCTTCCTTATAACTATTGGTGTATAGAAAGGCCATTGATTTCTGTGTGTTAATTTTGTAGCCTGCCACTTCTATGCATCTTTCTGTGCATATTGTTAGGACAAATCATTTGAAAGATACCTTTGAATATCCAAAGTGTGAACTTTTATTTTAAGCCCAAGGAGAATTTTATTCTAATCCTTGGATGGGACAGTTTTATTTATTTCTTTTGGGGAGATATATTTTAAAAGAAGAAATACTGGGTTGGAAAACAAGTGCAGAGGTTAAGGTATGTAATTTGCATGTCCTCAACCCTGGTTGGATCCCAGAAATACATATTTCCCTGAGAACTCTAAAAGTTGCCCAGGTAATTTCGACCCAGCAAAGCCTGAGTAGTGCCATATCCTTGTTACATAATTTTCTCATTAAATCATCATCATCGGTACAATGGAGAATTGCAGGGAGAAATCCCAGGCTCCTTGAGTACCACTGAGGAACATCCTCTCTGCCTCCAAATTGATAAATGTGTTAAGGTCGAAAATTATCCAAGTACAAAAGAACAGATTAAATCTTAGTGTGATCTTGGAATAAAGTTTAGTGAAGATAAAATAAGTTTTACTATACATAAATTAAGATTGTATTTATTTTATTATTGAGGCAACATGATTTATAGTAATATTCATATTAAGCTTTTAGACATGCAGTGTTACTTTGACATTGTACTATTCCCTGCTCTTTCGCTCTAGGTTCATCTTAGCCTCCTTGGCCTCGCAGACTCACTTCCATAAGCAGAATCTCAGGGTCTGTTTTCATTGATTTGTTTTTAGTCTCTTCCCTGTCTCTTTATACTTCACAGATGAAGTATTTGTCTTTATTATTCTCACTCACTTTGCTTAGCATGGTGCCCTCCAATTTCATCCAGGTTAACAGCAAACTGCAAAATTTTATCTTCCTCATAGTTAAATTGTATTCTATTGTCTATATATGCCAGTTTCTTTATCCACTCATTTGTTGTAGGTCTTTGGGTTGTTTCTTCGCTATTAAAAATAGGGCTGTACTAAATACATTAGTGCAAATAAATATATTTTTAAATGAATGATTTGTGTTCTTGGGACAAATGCCAATGAGTGGATGACTGAATAATATGGTAGTTCTATCTTTATAAATTAAGATTTTAAAAGAGAACTTTAGGGATTGGAGCAATAGAACAGAGGGTAGGGCATTTGCTTTGCATGCAGCTGACCTGGGATTGATTCCCCGGCATCCCACATGGTCCCCCAAGCCTGCCAGGAGCAATTTCTGAGTGAAGAGCCAGGAGTAACCTCTGAGCACCACCAGGTGTGGCCCCCAAACTTAAATAAATAAATGTTTAAAAATAATAAAAGAGAACTTTACATATATAGGTAATAATATAATTGTAAAGGGCTTATTATGCAAATACAAATAAGTTGACAAATCACAAGTTAATCATTCAAAAAATAGAGTCACTCTAGGGCAGGAACAATAGGACAGTGAGAAAGATATTTGCCTTGCATGTAGCCAGCTAGGGATTCAAACCCTAGAATCTCATATGGTCCCCTGAAAAACATCCTGAGCTACACCAGGTGTGGTCCAAACACACACACACACACACACCCACACCCCATAACATGGTTACTCTCATTGATATTCAGTCCAATTTCTGTATTACTTAAACCCTATGATACTAGAAATCACTAGAGCCATACCTGCTCTTGGGGGCTATGCAGAATAAGAGGACTTTGTGCATGCAGGCTCTGCACTGTACCCCATTGGTTTATCTCCATAGCCTTAATCAATTTTATAAGATTAAATTTTTTATTTTATATTTAAATTATGATCTAAAGATTCATTGACTTTGCTTTGTTCTTATAGTTAGTAATTTTTTTTGTGTTGAGTAGTTTTGCTATTAGCCAAATAACATTAGGAGAGGTCAATATGTTTGTATTAGCATTATAATATTCTATAAAACCCAGTATGTTATAACAATGATCCAATATTGTGTTAAAATAATTATAATTGACATAATACTTTTTAATATTTCTAGTCCTATGTTATAGACATTGGGTTAGAGAATATAGCTATCTACTCTTAAGGTGAGACACACACACACACACACACACAAAAACCCTCTTCCCTAAATTGAAATTTTACTTTCACTTAACAATATCAGATCTATTCTTCATTATAGGAAATTCCATATTATAAGGAGATGAGTAAATCATCAACATTGTAGAATTAACAACCCAGTCTTCATCTATACTTTGGTGGGATTTTACAAATTTTAAGTCAAAGCCATACCAACCCCTTTTAGCATTATCCTATAAATGACAGGAAATAAAAGCTTTTGAAATGGGAGCTACCTTGCCAAATGTATGTCCATAAAATATCCTTCTGAGATAGTGTTCTGGGTGAATGAGAGTAAGTTGGGTCTTTAAATTTCAGTAGCTCTAGGAGGAGCTATAGAAATTTAATAGTGAAATAGTGAAGATTGAGAAAGGATGAGATAGATGGGGATATATTTACAATAATGACTTACTATGTTTATATTTATTATTATGTTTATAAGAATGACTTATGTTCAAAATAATATTGTTGATAACAATTGGAAAATGTGGGCTGGAGCGGTGGCTCAAGCAGTAAGACTTTTCTGCCTTGTGCGCGCTAGCCTAGGACCTACCGAGGTTCGATCCCCCAGAGTTCCATATGGTCCCCCAAGCCAGGAGCGATTTTTGAGCTCATAGCCAGGAGTAACCCCTGAGTGTCACTGGTTGTAGCCAAAAAACAAAGAAGAAAACAATTGGAAAATGATTATGATATTTGATTATTTAAGAATATCAATGGGAAGCCATATTTTTTAAAAGAAATGGGGTTAATGTAAAACTTTTTGGGGGGCCACACCCAGTGACACTAAGGGGTTACGTAACTTCTTGCTATGCGCTCAGAAATTGCTCCTGGTTTGGGGAACCATATGGGACACCGGGGGATCGAACCGAGGTCTGTCCTAGGCTAATGTGGGCAAGGCCTTACCGTTTGTGCCACCTATCTGGTCCAAATGTAGAACTTTTTAAGTGCCTGAAAGACCTAAGCACCATCAAGAGAGCAAACCAGTGCATTTGAAAGTGGATATCAAGCCCCGAAAAAAGATTTTACCTGGGACCACCATCACCATCTGGTATTTAAAACTAAGGAAACAGGAGATCAATAGGAAAATTCTGAAAAGGTAATATATTACTTCAGTGAATTTCCTAATGTTGTCTCTCATCCAATCAAACACACCTTTCTTTTACTTGTAATACGAATGAAGCTCAGAAAGCATAAGGATTTTCTCAACATGAGGCTTTTATTCCTTTGAAGTTGTTATAAGAAACATGTTCCTTTCCTCAGCAGTATTCAGTCTTCGTGAATTTTTATTTCTGTTCCTAATTGAATTTTGGACAGAATGCTGTTAAGAATGATTTCTTAAAGCACTGACCAATTGTATTCTTGGAATAATAATGTAGATTTCATTTGCTAAGTGATACCACAAATTATGTAATCTTTACTTCAAGGATATATATATGTATATATGTATACATACATATATATATTTTCTGACCCTGTATTTTCTAACTCTATAAAAGTATAAACTCTTACTGTGTGTGAGCTTCAACCTTACTCAGCAGCTTTTTATACTGTTTTGCTTGGATAATCCAGGTTTAGATAAAAATTCACTTAGGCTGAGGTGGATTATGTTCCTACGAGTTTCGAGTATGATATAAATATTTATAAGTGATTCTAAGAAAAATGTTGTCAATATTTTATATTAGGGGAATACACAAAATATGACAAACATAATTGAGTATGCAAATTTAAAGAGAGCACTTACAAGTACATTAAACTAATATTTATTCCATGCAGAATGATTGGCCAAAGAAGAGGAGTAAATTGCACACAAGAATAAAACAATAAATTTCAACACTGCTGAAAGACACATAAAGTGGTTCTTCATAGTTATTATATAAACATATATAAATAAAATAATTCAAGCCTATCTTTCAGGGAAGTAAGTGTAAGTAAACTTTTACAAAATTATAAAATTATCCTAAAAATATTGGAAATGAAAGCAAGAAACAAAACAGAATACAATGATGAGTAGTCCCATTTATGGGAATGCAACCCAATAAATATTTCTAATAAAAATATCTTATGTGTGCAGAAACAAATTGTTAATTTTTCATCATACTGAAAAAGTTAAAATAAAATTTGATGGATCAAATTTTCATAAAACATTTCATCTAAAAGTTAGCAAATGGTATCCTATATCTTTAAAAGTTTTAGCTTCATGAATATCATATTCCAACACTATACCTCCCACTAGAGTGTCTATTTCTCTCTACAATTGTCTCAGAGTCTTCCTCACTCTTCCTTCTTTTTCTACAAGGGGAGGTTGGATTTTTACTTCAACAATCTCCTTCCTCCCTTGTCATATCTCAATGCCATGATTCTATAGATCAGTTCTTAGATTTTGTTGCTTTTAGTCTTCTGTTACTCCTTTACTATGCTTCTTTATATCTCATTTGTGTGAGAGATCATTCTGTATCTGCCCCTCTCCTTCTGACTTTACTCAGCACAATCCCCTCCAGTTCTAACCATATAGATGCTAATTGCATAATCTTGTCTTTTCTTATAGCCTAGTATTATTCCATTGCTTTGTATTCCATTCTACAATGGTTTCTTTATCCAACCAACTGTTCTTGTATACTTTGGTTGTTTCCAGATTTTGACTATAATGAATAGTGATTCACTGACATAAGAGCACAAATGTCCTTTCTGATTAGAATTTTTGGGTCCTTGAGGTTGATGCTCAGAAATGAGATTGCTGGATCATAGGAAAGCTCAATTCTTCTCTCTCCCCTCCTCCTCCCCTTGATCCTCTCCCCACCCCCTCCTACTTCCCCTCCTCCTTCCTCCTCTTCTTCCTTCTCTTCCTCCACCTCCTCTTCTTCCTCCTCCTCCTCTTCCTCCACCTCTTCTTCCTCCTCCTTCTCTTTCTCCTCCTCCTCCTCCTCCTCCTCCTCCTCCTCCTCCTCCTCCTCCTCCTCCTCCTCCTCCTCCTCCTCCTTCTTCTTCTTCTTCTTCTTCTTCTTCTTCTTCTTCTTCTTCTTCTTCTTCTTCTTCTTCTTCTTCTTCTTCTTCTTCTTCTTCTTCTTCTTCTTCTGACAGAGTGAAAAAGTTGAAATAGTTGAATTTCAGTCATACAATGTTCCAACATCATCCCTTCATCAGTGCTAATTTCCTGCAACCAATCCCCAGATGTTGTGTATGTAAATATTTTAGGGGATTATTATGTTTCTGATCCGTGATTGTGCCCTACCCTAGGGTGTGACCTGGCATTCTGATCCCACCCTAGGATGGTACCTGATTCTGCTTCCACCATTGGGTGGTATCTGATCCCACCATTGGGTGGTACCTGATTCTGGGGGATAAAAACAAGGGTCTGTGGAAGGCTAGAGGCTTTTAGCTGGAACTTATGCTGAGTCTTTGGACTTCAGTCTGGTCCTCCGAATAAAGCTAATATTTCCACAAGCCTGACTGTCTGCAAGCTGTTTACACGCCGTTTCACCTCAGAACGTTGGCTGGACAGGGTGGAAGACGCGTGCTCCGAACTGAAGGGGAAAGACCTCATCCTCCATCCCTTCATCAGTCAACCTCTTCAGGGGCTGACTTGCAACACCCAGATACCCTCCTGTCCCCTCCCTTTCATCCACACTGCAGAATCTCTCTCTCTCTTTCTCTCTCTCCCTCTTTCTCTCTCTCCCCCTTCTTTTCCTTTTAGGCACTGTGGTTTGCAATACTGTTACTGTATGGGCATCATGCACATCTCATTAATTCCTTTCAATTCCCAGTTCTTATCCAGAATTATTATTTCTAACTATTATTATCTTTGGGTATTATTCTCAAACTATGTATTTTTTAACTATTATTGCCTTTGGGTATTATTCTCATGCTATTTATTTTTACATATCCTGAGGAGCACAATCATTTTATATCTTAGCTAAATTACTAGTGATTTTTTTTTTTTGAGTAGTGTTAAGATTAGTTTCTCAAAAGCTTGGACTGGTCAATATTCCCAACAGCAATGGATGAGAGTTTTTGTTTTCCCACATCCACACCAATACTAATTGTTTTTATTCTTTGTGATGTTGTCAATATCACCAGTGTGAGGTGAAATCTTATTATTATTTTGATTTGAATTTCTTGATGACATGTGATTCAGAGTATTTTAATGTACCTATTGGCCTTCTGTCCTTTTTAATGATTTTTTAATTCTTTATTGAAAAGTTTAAAATTAATCTCCTTTCCTATCATCTGTTTTTGGGTGGATATGGGGGCCAAACCTGGTATTGTTCAGGGTTAACTCCTGGCTTTGTGATCAGGTATCACTCCTATTAGTGCTCTAGAATTAAGCCTAGATATGTGGTAGCTAATATTAAATTCAGTTATATGAGAACAAAACAGATGCCTATTCTGCTATACTATCCTTCTGACACATTTTTTTTGTTGTTGCTTTGCTATTCAATGGGACATTTAATAATTTTTAATGGCTGAGGGTCAGCATGAGACATGAGTGTAGATATCTGTTTAAGCTCATTTGAAGGAGAATATGGGATTACATTTGGTTTTTCTAGGGGCCACGATTCCAGGAAGTAAACCCTACACACACGAGGAAAATGCTCTACCACTAAGCTGCAGTCCTGACCCCTGCAGAAGCAAATTTTAAGAGTCTCAATATTAAGGGTATATGTGTTAATTTCAATAACCAGAAAATCTTCAATGTAAAAATGTGTGCCCTTGAAAAGTTTTACTTAAATAAAACCAATCTAATGTTGTTTCTTCAATTGTTAGTTTATTGTTCTCTCTTATTCTTCCCCAAGGTGTAGATATTGTTAGATCATTGTTAGGCTTTTAATTCCAACATTTACCATGCCATCAAATATGATTCCAGAGCTCAGGACAACCTTATTACTTTGACATTAAAATCTGTGCTAATTTAGAGAAGATGTGTTCTAGTTCTCTATATAGAAGCATCCTACTGATTGATTTCCTAGATCAGACATTCTAGTGAGAAGATCTTTTAGGGACAACTTAGTTGGAAGTTCTTCTGCAGTATACCTTTTCTCTTTTTCTCTTGAGTTGTCTCTGACTGGAACTTCATGAGTGAGACTTTGTCATTAACATAAACAAATCTATTCCTACGGGAAACTCTCTAGCCTCAAGTCATAGCCAAGACACAACCAAGTAAATGTTCTATGTTTGCTGCAGCAGTGGATATTTTCTTTAAGAAATTAAATAGGTGTTCTTGATGGAGCATCTATTTCCAATTTATGGTAGTTATCATCATCCTTTTATTTGACTATTTTATTCATTTAGGTTCATCATTCCTTTAACTGTTAGCATTCTCAGAAAATCATTGCATTTGGTTCTGCAAAAAAAAAAAAAGGAAAAAAGAAAAAAGAAAATCATTGCAAACCATTTTGCATATTTTCTCTGTGATATTTGGAGTGGTAGTTTTTTAGTATGTCTATCAGAAGTGCTCTCAATTACATATTTTCTACTACTTTTGTTAACTTTTCATGAACATGGTCTGTCTTCTGATTAATCTTTTGTAACTTCTTGAAATCAGGATAGGTTTTAAATTATATTTATCTGCCACAGTGCCTTTGGTCTAGCTATTAGACGACTGAGTAATGTGTATCTGAGATAAATAAGTACTCTAGTATTAGAAAAATATCCTTCCAAAGCCTTTAGAATATGCCATTTGGTCTTTTCAATCTTTCTGGGAGGAATGGCAGTGGAAACAATGAATCATCATTTCCTGTTTATCATTTCCCTAGATAGACAGGAAGTAGAAATGAGGATATATAGTGTACAAATGCCTATCAAAATACAGTTAAAATTGGTGCTTTCATCTTGACTTTGAATGGTAATACTCAAATATCTATCTAATCACTAGAGCTGGAGAGACAGTAAGGAAGATGAGGCTCTTGCTTTGTAGGCAACCAACCTGGGTTTGATCCTTCTGGTACAACACATATGTCCTGAGCACTTCCAGGAGTAATTATTGAGCATAGCTGGGTATGTCCCCAAACCAGAAACTAAAAAAATATATGTTTAATCAATGCTACAAGAGGTCAAGTAGTTGCGGAAACAGGTATCAACAATGATAGGATTATATATTCCTGCCCCCATGAAGATGAGTTTGGCCACTGGAATTGTCCTGACAAGTAGGTATAACAGCAATGAGCTCTATCACTTTTAGGACAAAGTATCTGTCAGTGAAAGATATGTCACCCCTCTCCTTCCTCCTGGTTGCATCTGGTAGCACATGTTGCTGAAGATTTAACACAAGATTGAGGCCACAGAGGATGTTTCATCAGTGCCAGGAGACATCTTAATGGTTTGCTTGAATTACAGTGTGTTATGAGAGATGAAAAAGAAACCTTTTGTGGTGTTAATTCTCTGTGGATTTGGGGTTCTTTATTGTGGTGTAACCGTGACTCTTCTAATACCACAATGGTTGGAACTGGGGCCAGACATGGTTGAAGAACCTTAAAGTACTTATTTCAGCATGTGGTTACCAGGAATACAGCATTACAGCCAGATGGCCAGTGTCCATATCCAAGTACCATGATTCCTTGAACAAGTTTTTCAAATTCTCTGTTCTTTGGTTTCCTTATTAATAATATGGAATAATAAATGCATTTATGTCAAAGTGATAATATATTAGTGCAAAGCACTAAGATCAATGTCTGAGAAGGGTGCTTATACAAGAGGAGTTATTATTATTCTCAGTCAGAAGCTTCTAAGAGGATGATTGAACTTCCTGTCTTTGGTTTCTGACCATCAAAGCTGCTTATTCTGTATCCCCAATCTTAATGGCATTGCAACATTTTAGCAAGTTATTATAAAAAATGCAAAATATTATGATGCTTCGTGACTACACATATTCAGCCAGTTGCTATAACCTTGCCATTTTACTTTGGCAATATAAACAAACAAGTGCCACTGTATAATCTCTTTAAAATATATTCCCTCTTCTCTTTTCTCATTGCCACTGTTATTATTCATTACAACTATCCAAAAGAGAGCAGTATCTACCACTGGACTTGCTTGCTTGCATTTAATATTTGGGAGGCTGAATGGTCAAAGTAGGAATAGTGTGTGTGTGAGTGTGTGTGCGTGCATGCGTGTGTGTGTGTGTGTGTGTGTGTGTGTATGTGTGTGTGCGTGTTTTAATCCTGCATCTTGACCTTGAACTTTGGTTGTATTCCTTGCAGATGTTGGATTTGGGAAAAGTTACTTAATCTCACCGTGTTTTATTTTCTTCATCTGTATATGAGGTTACCAGCATTTACCTCATAGACTTGTTGAGAGATGATATGGCATAATTAAGGAAAAGCACTCAGTCCATAGTAGGAAATCAATCCCTCTTACTTTGATTCCTTTTTCTCCATTGCATTTGGCCCAAATGGTTGCCAACATTTCCTTCCAAAAGTCAAGGCTTGATCAAATTCCTCCTTTCAGAATTAAGAGTGTAAAATAAAAGGCAAATTTCTTAGTATGAGATTCAAGAGCCTCCAGAATATGCCTCACCATGTTTCTAACACTCCTCTTTATTCTCAGTGTCTCATTCCTTGATTTACTTAAATTAACCTTTGATACTGCACCTATGCTTTTTCCTTTACCTCTTAATGGTTTAACTTCTTTCTAACCATAAAAAAAACTACTCCAAGTTCCTAGTAACATATCCTCTGAAATTTATGTTCCCAAATCCACCTTCTGTTTGTGTGTCAGATAGCTGTTGACATAAAATTCTGGTCACAAGCCACCCTAAAACTCACTGGCTTATCATACTAGGCGTTTTTTTCTTCACCTATCTGTGAATTGATTTAAGGTTGTTTGAAGTCAGCTGGGCTCAGTGGGGGCATCTCAGTTTTGCTCTACTTGTTTCCTCTTTCTTCCAAGCCAGCACATGAGCCCAGACAGGTTCCTCTCATGGCAATTGAACAACTTCAGGAGCTCAGGCAAAACATAAAGGCTTCTGAAGATCTACATGTGGAGCCTGCATACTATCAGTTTACCTTAGTAAGTGTGCAAGAGAAGAAGCTGCATGGCCAAATCCAAACTCCAAATGTGAAGGGGATACTTTGCCCACAGGGGGAGGGTGCTGTGAAATTGCTTCAAACAGGTTGCGAGTTTATAAAATATTAAGAATTGGGATCAATAAAGCAGTCTTCCATTTACTAGAAGAAAAGAATGTCTTACTTCTGTGGTCTTGGCATATTATCTTTATTAAAGGAGGGAATAGGTCTGTATTTTATTGCTGCTTTGCTCAATACTTTATACTCAATTCTTTAGATTATCAACTCAAAATCAGGGATGGATTTTACTTATTTGTTCTTTCAACAATACTTTGTGTTGCTCTTTACGGTGTTATATTAATGTTTTGTGAATCATTTTATAAATGTTTTAGAGATTTAAAGTAAACTAACTTAGAGACATGATTGAATCTTATAAAAATGAATGAGAAAATCTTTTTTGAAAGAAGAAATCCTGAAATTTCTCCAATTTGAAGTTAAGAATTCTCAGCAGAGCAACTAAATTATAATGAATCCATGTTTAATGAAATAAACCATCAGATAAGCATTTTATTTTTGTTTTTGTGTTTTTTTTATTTGCAAAGAAGAGATTTAGAAGGGGTATGAAATACCTTAGTTAATTTGGATGTACAAGAAGAATATTTTCTAAGGTAAGATGGAGTAGACATTTTGAAGTTTTTAAAAGGACTATAGTAATTCTTGCAGTGTAAGAATGAGGGCATTGCCAATTTGTGGCTTGCCAAAAATTATCATCAAAAAAGCTCTTCTTAGTTTCCCTGGTGAAAAGTTTTTTCCACTGGATATTGTGAAATGGTGATCCTTTAATTCTATCATTTTAAGACTTTAGAAACAAGGATACATACAAGGAAGGATTTTTACCTCCTTTCCCACTCTTCTTCATTTTCTTTGAGTATTGTTATTGACTTTTGGGGGAGTATTTTAAAACCATTAAATGCATCTTACTTACTATTGGTCATTATTCTTTTTCTATGCTAAAATAAACTCATATTTGGCCAGTTGATGGTTTTGTAAGCTGCTTCTCTGTTCTTTGAGTTTGTCCACATTAATTTTAAAAAAATATCTTGCTTTTTGTCCAGATATGATATTCTGAGTCCATTTGTATTTCCCCTGACTGGGATCTGGAACTTGCCATGTATCAAATGGTCTCATTCCTGCTAGCAGAGAATGGAATTTAAGCATCAGGATGGAGATTCTAAGTGTGTTCTTGTTTCTTGGATGTCATTTCTTTTAGGACTTTTACTGAACAAGGCATTAATACATAAAATTTATGCACCATATATAATTTTAATATTATGTATTATAGGTCCAGAGTTATAATACAGCATACAGTTGGTCTAGGTTCAATTACCAGCATCCCAGCATATGGTCCCCCAACTCTGTCAGGAGTATTTTCTGAATGCTGAGACAAGAATAACCCCAGGAAACTATTGTGTATGGCCCAAGAAGCAAAAATTAAAAAATTATGATATAAATAAAATTTCAGCCTTGTTTATAATTATTATCCTACCAATAGCAATAGAACTATCAACTATAGATACATTTAGATTTCTTATTAGCCCTTATAGAATATATACCTGCCTCATAGGGTCAATGTGTGGATTCAGGACATATGGGAAATAAATACCTACTACCTCAGATGAGCGCTCAGAATTCTCACAAATTACTGTGTGTGTTCATGCACATTTGCACATACCTGTGTCTCTTTTATGCATACACATTATGAATTATAGTTTAATTCTCACACCCTTTGGCTTATTTTAGGGGACATCTTCGCCACAGGTGTTTGTCTTAACCTTGAGATCCACTGTTCTCTCCCCAATCTGTTCTGGTCTCCTTGCCCACTCATCTGTCCTCCCAACTCATATCAGAGATCCTCCATTTCTTTGTCCTTAATTTCCTTTAATGTTTGTCCTGATGTCAGGTTACTTGGCTGTTAATAGGAAGGGTATGAGGCATAAAAGAGGGGAGACTCTAAGTGGGCATAAATCAGGCATGGGAGTTAGCTCAGGATGGATATTTGGCTTTTATTGGTGAGACCTTGGGTTCTGTCACTGGCATGAGCATGGAGAAGAAAAGTGGATAAACTCAATGTAAGTGGAGGCTATTTTGGAGGCAAAGGTTTCTCTGGGGCAGTGGGAACCTGACGTGGTTATTTCTCTGGAGGAGAAAGATGAATAAAGTTCTAGGAGAAAATGCCATGGAAGGAGGCCATTATAGAGGAGAAACACAATCTTGGGAGTATTGATACCTAGTCATCAAATGGAATCTCAGATATGGGCGTGAAAGGAAGAGGGAGACAGAGAAAGAAATATATCTCCATGTTGTTTTAGCATCTGTATCATTATTAGACTGCTTCTGTAGTAAGAGATCACTATGGTTTCAAATGGAAATAGAATCTCTCATCTCTATGTCCTATAAGCCAAGAAAGGAGGGCACCTTTATCAAGAAGAACATTGGAAAAGCTTGTCTTCTCTATAAACTGGTGGTGATATTAGGGACAGTTTTGTTCTAAATAATCTAGATGGGGAGTGAGGTTAGGCAGGAGAAGATCTATTCAAATAGATAAAAATCAGAATTCTCCTAGAAAACAGCTGGGTCAGATACAGTGTTGTTGTCTCTTCACTGTGTTGAAGGAGGAAAGAAACAATTAATAAGGCAGTGCCAGCTCTCACTGTGCTTAATAGGGGGTTATTTCCATTCAGGGTGGGTTCTTGCAGGAGTTGAGTGATGCTAGAAATAACACCATGCAAATTCCTTCCTTTATGTGTTTCAGAGAACCCTTCTAGCTCAGCCTATCTTCTATCTTCTGCTTTCAAAATCCAATCATTCTTTTCTCCCAAACTGTCTTGTTTATCCCTCCCTTCTCTTCTCTTCTCTTCTTTTCCTCTGCCCCATTATAAAAGGAAAGGGCACATTTAAGGAGTGCTAAAGATGTGTTTCTCTGGGCGGACAATGTCATTGTCTACTTGGCATTGTTACGAGCACATGCCAGGCTTAGTAAAATGTAGTGGGCAAGGCAGATTTTTCTTTTTCATGGTTGAAGGACAGGCAGGTCTTGGAGCAAGGGGCATGAAGGTTGTTTAACCATATCTTTGAAAAAGGCTTCCTGGGTTGAATAATTAATATCAATATGATAATAAAATAGAGTTTCTTTTGAAAGAGTAATGATGGGCGGTCAGGATCTTAGTATGCTTGTGAGAGTTATTAAAATTGAATGCTCTGCCTGTGTTTCCTGTACACTCTAGGAATTGCAAGCAAAAGAAGATGGATTGGGTTTAGCAGAAGGCATTAATATGCATGTTGTCAACTAGGCCCTTAATGAATTATTTTTTCAAAGACCAAAACATTTGGTTATTTTCTCCATGAACCAGAGCCTATTTTACATTTGGTAGCAAGTGGAGGCAGACTGATTTGGAAGCTAATGCAACTTCAGAACTTAGCCCCTCGCATGGGGCCTTTTCGAGGGCTCTGGGAAAGTCCCTAATAATGTGTCCAAATGCTTTAGTAAAATTTGCAAAAGTAGCATAATTTTAATTGCAATCATTGAAGATTGCCTTTCCACTCCAACATTCTCTGATTTCCTTTCACCCTGGGTGTCGCTGGAGTGGTGTGAGCGATTTTGAAATGAAGTTGAGCTGGGAATCATTTATTTGGGGTTTAGTGGGCTTATGTGGCTTGCAATCAGTTTCCTGTAGTGTCAACTTACTGCCAACTGTCCTCATGAAGAAAAAGCTTCCAGGGAAACCCCCACCTATCCTTTCCACCTACCCAATCTGCATGTGACAAGGAAGTGTCAGAAACCTGATGCTCTGTAGGTCATTTGCCATCGCCTGCACCTTACCTTACCTGAGTTAATCATGTTTGCATTTTCTAAAACCTTACTTTTAGATAAATAGGCTTGCCTTATAATTGGAGTAGGTGACAAGCAAAAATTTTTCTTTAAAAAATCATTATGGAGCAGAATCTTTTTCTACTCTTCCAGGTGTGTAGAGTTGGAATAAAAGAAATGAATATAAACACAGGGTTGAGAAATAGGAGTAAAAGATCAACTTAATTTCTTCAATGTGGAGCTCTCATATAAATATGAGAGGTGTGATGTGACAGAGCAACAAATCTAAATAAAAATTTAGAAGATTTATTCAATTATTTGGATATTAATGAGTTAGTAGAACTTATTTATATAGAAAAAGGACCCTAAAACATTGTCTACAATGATAAAATAATCCCACCCCTCCTAGGAGATGCACCCTTCACACATTTTTTAAGAAAAAAAATGTCAGCATTTGTTACTTTCCATCAGTGTATTTCTGGCATTTTAGGAGTGGGGGAAGCTTAACCTACATCCAATAAGTAGAATAAACCAAAGTATAACAGGTCTCTTTAGAAAAATTCTCAAACTTTTTTTTTTTTTTTTTGGTTTTTGGGCCACACCTGGTGGTGCTCAGGGGTTCCTCCTGGCTGTCTGCTCAGAAATAGCTCCTATCAGGCACGGGGGACCATATGGGGCACCGGGATTTGAACCAACCACCTTTGGTCCTGGATCAGCTGCTTGCAAGGCAAACACCGCTGTGCTATCTCTCCAGGCCCCAAACTTTTTAAGATGATACATCAATGTCAACATTGATGTTCTTTCCAAAACAAACATAGAAATATATAAATCGTTTACTTAAAGTTGATCAAATGTGGGGTCAGAGTGATAGCACAGTGGATAGGGTATTTACTTTGCAGGAAGCCGACAAGGGTTTGATTCCTGGCATTTCATATGGTTCCTCAAACCTGCCAAATATTTCTGAGAGCAAGTCAGGATTAACACCTGAGTGCTGCTGGGTGTAGCCCAAAAACTAAAACTAAAACCAAAACCAAAAGCAAAGTAAAGCAAACCAAAACAAAACAAATCACCAAAGTTGATAAAACATGAGTGTACCACTTTATTTGCATATGGAACGCTGGGGCTGGAACAGAAATCTGTCCTGGGTCAGCCTCGTGCTAGGCAAACAGCATACCACTGTGCTATCACTTTGGCCCAGGCCAAATTTTCTTACTGTTGGTAGGTACGGTAGTCTCTAGTACTTGGATTATACATGCTAATAACACTTGTTAATGGGTCACAACAATTTTTCTACAAAATCCAAACAGGGAGGGTAGGAGTCGGGGCTTAACAGATATAATTTCAAATCCTTGAAGTCTGTACAAAAGTCACTTCTGACTTGGTAGACTGAAAATTATCATTCAAGGAATCTGAACCAGAAACTGGAAGAAAAGGTGGACTTAATTTAGGAATAAAGTTCTAATCATTTCCTGCTCCACTTCAAACATCCAAAATTCTGAAATGACGTTCCAACAGAGCAGTGTAAGGAACAGAAAAGACTAGTTGGGTTTTGGTGGAGGAAGTTGGGGATTAGAAGAAAAAGCAGAACTTTAAAGGTTAAAAATGTGAAGTAAAGGCTAATTTTGCCAGAGAGCCTGAACCTTAGTTGGAAGATAACGAGTGTTCCTGGAAAATCAGTGATGGATGTTTCTGAAAAACCCACAGCTTTCTTTCTGAATTCTCTATTTGTCCCATCTATGCTCTTTTTAAACATTTAAAACATATTGAATCACAGTGATTTACAAAGATATTTATGATTGAGTTTCAGGCATATGCACAATGTTCTAACATCAATTGTTTCACCAGTGTATGTTACTCTCCACCAATGTCCATGTTCTGATACTTGCAAACCTGCACCTGACAGGGTTGGGCTACCGTACCTCCAATAAATAACTGTGGGATGCTTCAGTTCTCCGTGGAGGAAGAAAATCAGCTTTGTTCCTTAGTATTGTGTGTTTGCAGGCTTCTTAAAATCCAGATTCAAAGATTAAGTCTAACAAAAGCCAGGAGATCTGAAAGAATGGGTTTAGGTGTGCCTTGAGGGCTGTTTGCTCAAAAGGATGGAAGCACATGAGTGAGGAATTCTGCCTAGATCAAAGCTCCCTGGCCTCAGAACTTCAAATGCATCCTTGTTGCCTAGTGTTTCTATGGCTGCTTCTCAGCAATGTTAGTGAGAAGCACAGGTCAAAAATATTAAGAAAATGCTCAGTCACTGCATTAGTCTTGGTTATTGAAAAGACAGTGAATCAGAATAAAGATAAAGACATGATATATTAAAAAGAAACAAGAATATGGTAGTGTTATTGCTCTTAAAATAAACAGCTTAAGAGAGAAATGAATGGGTGCTTGCTTTTACAAGAGGGTGTTTTGTAAATGCCATGATGTAGTTTAATTTAGGGATTATTCACTTGCCTCTTCATCTTCTTCCTTCAAGGTCTTTAAATGAATGGATCTACCTTAAAAATATTTAACACACATGCCACACACTTGGACACACACACACCCCCCTCAAAACCAAACTCTTCAAACAATCAGTAGCATTCAGCAATGCATTTGGATCATCTTTACCTATAAATCTAATTCTTAATATATATTTGCCTTCCTTGGTTTCCTCTTGTACCAGTTGGTTTCCTGAGCTCAAAGTTGATCTCAAGCTCCTTGAAGGCAAGAACTCCGTTCTAACGGAAACCTTGGAAGTAGAGTTGCTTTAGGGAAAATCAAGGGAGGGCCTCAACATTTGGAGACAATGTCATGGGATTGAGTTTTGCCGCCCACCCAAAGACACTGATGGCTCTCTCCACCCACCTCCACCCCGACTAAACAGCCCTTCCTCGTTGTTGTTCCCCATGGCGGACAGCAGGAGGCGCCACAGACTCGGGCTAAAACTCTTCCCCCTTCTTACCCCAACAGTCCCCAACACATGACGTGGGAAGCTGGCTCCGCCAGAATCCTAGCAATAGGAGGAGTGAGGCGTTGAAGGGGTTTGGGGGTGGGGTGGGGTGGGGGGTGTGGAGAAAGAGGACCAGCGCGTGTACTTCACACCGGGGGGGGGGGGGTTGCAGAATCATCTTTCCTAGCTTCGAGGGTTTCTCCTCCCATTTGAGCTGGATGGAGTGTGAAAGGTAGGTGTGTGTGCGTGCGCGCGCGTGTGCGCGCTGGTGGGGGAAACGTCCTGTGATCTCCAACCCAGGCTCACCAACGCCCCCCAATCCGACCCCGCATCCCCATCCGATGATGAATACTCAATTTTCCTCCTTTTCCCTTCTTCCTCCTCCTCCTCCTCCTCCTCCTCTTCTTCTCCCGCAGCCAAGCCATTGACTTGCAATCGCCTGCCCCCGCCCGCTTCCCCTCCCCCGGCTGGGCTCGGAGCATCACCAAATGGAATCTGGGCTCTTGCCTCTTGCCTCTCTCCACCTCCCCCCTCCACCTTTTATTTATTTATTTATTTATTTATTTATTTATTTATTTTTTATTTTTGAAGGTTCCCCACACCTTTCCAAAATTCACTTCCTGGGGCTTCATCACCTCTAGGAAATCTGGGGGCTTTGCACTATTGCAAAGTGTTCTCAACGTGGTTTATTTGGGGGGCTCCCCACGATCCCAAAGTCCTGGCGTCTGAATGCATTTTCTTTGGGCTTTCCAAAGAAGAATCGTGAACTTTAAAACCCCCCGGGAGACGAATTATTCATTAATCCTGCTTGACAGAAAAAAAAGAAACCCCCTCAATCACCGGCCATTGAGCACCCCTTCTCCTGGAGAAGCTGCAGTCTCCGAAAACGCTCTGAACCTGTGAACGTCAAGATTCGCCTGGGAATCTTTGGGTCTCCCGGTGTGGGGGTGGTGGTGGTGGGAGCTCGGTCGTGCCAGGCAGGTAAAGAAAAGGGTGGAAGAGGTGGAACCGTTATTTAGTCTGGTACTTAGGCGAGGTGGTACCGTTCCCCAGTCTGGAACCGTTATATTTAGTCTGGGAATTAGGTAAAGCTCCTATACCCGCAGCAACCAGCTACTTTGCACATTTGGATGTGGCTGGGGTTTCCCCTTTTTGTAAAAAAATGGGGGTTTAGTGGGGGGCGGTTGGTAAGCAGGGGGAAGGGATAGACAGATAGATAGGGCTTCCTTTGGGTCTGCTTGCGGGAGCGGAATCCGATCTCTCCAATAGAGAGGCTGGGCATCGGTGCCACGCGCTGCGACCCTCCTCCGTCCAGCCGACACGTTGCAGGTGCATACATGCAGCTGGATGCGCGGCACATCCATCCATCCATCCCTCCATCCCTCCATCCATCCGTGCGGCGGCCAAGGCGTGAGTGTGCGCGGGGGCGAGTGTGAGTGCGCGCGGGGGCGCGTGCGCGCCGGGGGCGTGTGTGTCTAATGTGTGAGTGTGCGCGCGCCCCTTCCAAGAAATGCCCAGTGTGCACACCCCGTGCACCCTCAGAGCCCATTCAGCACCCAGCCCGGGGCGGGAGGAGGCGCTGCTGTTGGAAGGCGATGGGCAGAGCGAGGCCCGCGAGGCAGCAGCAATGCAGATGGGGCTGGGGGCCGCGCTCGCGGGCGAGTTAAGTGGGGGACCGGGTTTCTATGCGTGTGAGTGTGTGTGTGCGCGCGCGCGTGTGTGCGTGGCTTTGGGTACCGCTTATCCCTTCCCCTTCCCTCTCCTTCCCTGGCTCCCTCCTTCCTTCCCTCCCTCTCTCTCTCTCTCTTTCTCTCTCTCTCTCTCTCTCTCTCATTCAGGTTGCCTTTCCCACCTCTCATCCACGCGTGTCCCAGGAATGGTAGAGCCAGACCTTTTTTCTGAATTATTTATAGATCGGTGCCAGCTGTTTGCAATTCCTCTCGTGTGCACTCTGTGGGAAAAGCGGGGGGCTCCTCCCCCTTTTCCTTAAATCGAAACGAGAGCTTTTTCGGAAAAGCATTTTTTTTTCTTTCCTTTTTGGGGGCCACTCGAATCTAGCCTGACCGCCTCTCTCTCTCTCCCCCCCCCCCCCTTAGGAAGGGGACGCTTTGGGAATGATCATGCTCCGAAGAGGAGGAATAGAAGAGCCGTCCCTCAGCTTTTCAATACAGAGCCTTCTTCTCCACTGAAGCTTCGCAAACCCAAAAAACCTTAATTGCCAGAAGAATCATTAGGAAGAAGAAAAAAAAAAAAATCAAACCAACCAGCCAGCTGCTAACCTCACATGCAGCGGGGAAGGAGTGCTTGGGATTCTGCATTGTGCTGCTGTCCAGACTCTTGAATTACCTTTGAATTCAATATATATATATATGTAATATATATGTTATATATATATACACACACACATATATATATATATATATATTTCCTCCCCTTTGAATTTTCATCTCTTCAAGACACAAGATTCCAACCAAATTCAAGCCGAACTGGATTTTAAATGATCTTCCTTTCATCTACCCTCCGTCTTTCTTATGTGGATATGCCAGCAAGCCGAGGAGTCTGGCCATCCCCAACATGCTCACTCCCTTAATCCAGCCGGCTAGAGGTTTGGCTTCTACAGACCAAGGTAGGACAAATTCAGATTATTTTCTTCTCATGGGGGTATAGATCCTGATTTATGCCTCTCTTTTAGTCCCTCAAGTGGTATAATTGTGTATGTGTGTTGGGGGTAGCAAAGGTAAAAGGGTACTAAATATTGCAATTGGGTAGGGGGGAAAGCCTTCTTACAAAGAGGGGCACCTCCTATGTTCTTTCTTTTCCTTTCTCATCAAACAGGTTTGGAATTTGGGGCAACAGTAGGGGTAGTTGTATGTAGGGATAGCAGATCATGGGTGGTAGGAGGGCTGCCTGTTTGCAGTCATGGCTGGGAGACCTGTGTGATTTTTGAGTTAAATAGCATTTGGTTCATGGGGGCTAAAGCTCTGCCCCCCACCCTTTCAGGCTGGCTTTTCTGTCTTGCCACTCTGAAGCTTCTTTCTTCATCCTCTCTCCCTATCTTCCCAGGCATCCTTTCAATGCCCTTTAAAAAATAAAAATAATCCCTGAGATCACTGTGGCTGCTGACTGAAGTCCACTTACTGGTTAGGTTGCCACTGTGCTCTGGGATCCCCCAAGGCCTACTGCAGCGGCGGGAGTGAGGGGCTGGGGGGGGGGCTCAGGCTGCTCTCAGAACACCTGGCATGGGAGGGTTCTGCAGGTTAAGCGGACTCACAGCTTCAGCTGGGAAAGAAGGGCTTATGTCAATATTCGGCCTTTAATTTGTATTTTTTCCCCCGTGTGCTATTATTTTTGAGCTGTAAATTTCTCCTTCTGTCTACACATCTATTTATACCCACACATCCTCCAAGCAAACTGTTACTTCCACACTCTTGCAAAATGGCTATCTTGCAGAGTTCTAAAATGCTGTGCGTGGAAAGGGTGCAGAATTTGACACGTGAGTCTTTGTGTAAAACAAAGAGATGTGCCGCTTGCAGGGCTTCGTCTTGGACCCCCGAAAGAGGCGAGGACTTTCACTCCCCCATTATCCTTTCTTACCATCGGTGGAGTGTGGGGAAGCAGTATTTTTATGTGCTTAGAGAGAGAAATAGCAGGAGGAAAGGAAAAGACAGCTAATGACTTCTTAGCTAGTCACTCAAGCAATTCCAGCCAAGTCTGGGGGCAACCGGAGGACCTGGGGACAGAAGGGCCATGTTGCAGTGTGTGTGTGTGTGTGTGTGTGTGTGTGTGTGTGTGTGTGTGTGTGTGGGCGGGGGTAGTTGCTTCTCTGCACATTCCACCAACTGCAAAGTGGGCCTGGAACTGCAGTTAGCTTGAGGGGAAGATCTTCAAAATCTGGGAGCAGTCATTAGCATCTGGAGTCTGTTTGAAAGTGTCTCCCACAACCTTCTTTATTCTTTCTGGCATTTCCAATGACAATTCTTTGAAACAATCCAAAGTACATTGGTGGGAGTGGTGGTGGTGGTGGGGTCAATGTGGCGGAAGGGATTTGAGTCTTCAAGGTCCAGACAAATGAACACAGCCATGTCCTCCAGCCACCTTTTTTTGTGGGGTTGGGGGCACAAACTAAGTGATGATCTGGGGTTATTCCTGATTTTGTACTCAGGAGTCACCTGGCGATGCTGGGGAGGAAGAATTTGTGATGCTGAGGATCACACATGGGTCAGCCGCATGCAAGGCAAGCGCCTCTCCACTGTACTATGGCCCCCTCCACCAAGTTTCCACCCTCTGAGCCTTTAGAGCTTCTGGCTCATCTACAAGAATGGTAAGAAGGGTGGAGAGCTCTCATCTCTGCCTTGAACTGCCTTCTCCCCAGCTCTTCAAATAGCTGAGGTTGTCTGGTGATAACCTGAGACACCTGAGCTGGTGCTCCATCTGCCTCTATTCCTTCATGTGGGAGGGCGAAGTCTTCATTTTGCTTCAAAATAGAACTGAGGTTGGGGTGGGGAGATATTTGCTCCATGTGTGGGTGCCATGTTATCTGAACAGACAGACAAAGCCAAGTGGGGAACCAGGATGGGTGGAGGCTCCTGGAGCCTGTGGTCCTGCTGCACCCCAAGGATATTCCTGGTCATGAGAGTTGGGAGGCCTTTGGATAGTTCTCATTCTGCAGTTGCCCATGGGAGTAAGGCAGGTTCTAAGACCTCCTTCCTGGCTCTGGATTCAGGTCATGGCGATGAAGGTACTAGCTAGAGGAGGTGAGGTAGTGGGAGGGTATCCAGAAACAGAGAGAAAGGTCCCCAAGGGGAAAGTCTAGGGTGGATTCAAGGAGCCCCTACCACTAACAGGCTGCACCTCTCCCACAACCAAAGACACCTTGGGGACTCAGGAAAGAATTCAGGGGTTCCCTGGACTGATTATAAGGGCTGTGATTCAAGGTGGTTATGACCTGTCTGCTCAAGCCCAGTCCTTTTTTCCAATACCAAGAACCAGGAGGTTTTGTAGGTCTCTCCTCTCCCGCATCCTTTCTTTTAGTGGGGCTACCTGGCCAGAAGTGGGGCTGTAAGAACATACTGGATTTCAACCCCAGAGTCTTCATAAAGAGCAGGGAGGAATCAAAGTAGAGGCAGAAATGGCTTCCCACAAAAACTGGGTGGAAGGACCTGGCTAGGCGATTTCAAAAGAAGCAGAACATGAGGGGTATCTTAATTCTCAGGATCTGTGGACATGGATGGCCAGGCAGCTCAGAGATAGATGTGACCATGCCTGGGCTGGCTCCACTCACCTCTGTTCGCTCTGTCCCTGGAAACCTGTGTGGGGAAAAGTCTCTTTTTGCCTCAGTCTGTGTGACATTTATGATGGTGGTGAAGGAGATGCAGAGAGAAACAAGAAGGAGGCAATATCCAAAAGAGGAGAAAGACAAAAAAGAAAAAAAAAAACCCTCCAAAAAATCCGCCTCCCAGCCCTTGCATTGTCAGTGTCTTATATTCTACTGAGCAAGAAGAGCGCCTTTCTCTGGCAAAGGGTTGAACGGCAGGCACTTGGTTCTTGTGGCCCTCCTGAAAGACAGTTAAGAATCTTGACCTTCTGGTTGGCTACATGCACTCTCTCCCAGCCATTAAGGGTTACAGGCAGAGATTTTAGGAAAATTGGGCTCAGGAATTTTAATAAATTCATCAGAAAGAGACAGGCCCTGCCCTTGGCCCCATCTTTCTTTCCTTTAACATATTCTCGCATCTCAGCATACAGGGCAGCCCTATCCCTCCCCAAGATTGTGAAATGAGAGACCTCTCCAATTCCATAACTGGGGGTAGAGTGAACAGTTAGTGTGCCTTGTATGGTCTATGAAATTGGGAAGAAGACAGGAGAAAGGCAGGTTATGAAAGAACTAGAGTGAAAAACCAGACAGTAGGAGCCAAAGGGAGAGAAGTTCTTCTGGAATTGCCTGTCCTAAAGGTCGAGCGGGAGCTATCACCCTGAAGGTTTGGCTGGTCTCTCCTGAACATTTAGCCTGCAGGCTGGCAAAATGACTTCTCTCGTGGAACTTCTTGGGTTCAGGAGTGGCTAAGTTGGCACGATTTTCCCCACTGCCAGTCTCTACATGTCTGAAGAATTCTAGAAATTTTCTTCCTCTCAGTAACCCACAGTCCTCAGTCTCTGTTCCTATGCACACAATAGGCTACAAGTATTGTCTCACTCAATACATACAGAGCAGAGGAGTTTTCTGGTCTAATGAATTTGTTCGCATTTATTAAAGTGCATCCCCCTCTTTGCAACCACAAAAAGTCTCGAGGGAGAGAAGATGCATGGTGGAAGGGATATTAGCTTTCAGAAGGAGGTAGGTGTAGAAAACCAGAATGGAGTCAGGCTTGGGGGTGGAGAAAGGTCTAACTCAGAACTGGTGGGGTTATGAGACTCCTGTGGGTTGTTAGTGGCTCTGATCCAAGAAGCCACTGTGTGGAACAGCTGCTCTTGTGGTCTTGAGGACCCAGAGGAGCATGTCTGTTTAGGAGCTTCATATTGGTTGTGGAATGCTCTTGGAACATCTTTAATTTTGTCACACCCAGCAAAGCTTGGGGGCCCATGCAGAGTTTCGGAACCAAGGTTCCTATTTCAAAGCCTGTACTCCATCCTCTGAGTAATATCTTCGGCCTCAGCCATCTTATTTTTGTCTTTATTGGTGCTTTCAGCTGAGATTGATAGGACCCAGTGTTGCTGGTTCTCCTCACTGTTACTCTCTGTAACCACCCCACCCCAAGCTAAGAGATCACCCTACCTTTCATGCAACCCTGGATCCTACTTTGATTTGCCCAGTTTTCAACTAGAAGATTGTGAGCTCCTCAAGGCAGGGTGTAATATTTTCTTCACATAGGAATCTTTGCATTGACTATTGTATCTAGCACAAAGTAAGGTATTATAAAAATGATAAAAGGAATGAGTGGTAGGGGGAAGTGAGAAATGTAGTGCTGCTTTAGGTCATTTTGGTGGGGATTGGTATAGTTATTATGTTAGATCAAAGGTCCTGTTAGATCAAAATGCCTGAGAGAGCATTCTTCTGAGGTACTCATTTAATCGAGGAAGCTTCAAGGATCCTAAGTGATACCCGTTAAGTTTGGATGGTTGCTTTGTGCCTGGTACAAGATTAGAGGGAACCAGAGCTGCACATTTTCAGATGACTTCATTAGTGCTTTCCAAGCTTCACTGGAATTTTATTCAACAGAGAACTATGATAAGTAGCATTCATTGTGGGGCCTGAAGTTTGGGGTGGAGCAGAAGTTAACCCCATGAAACCAACATTCAGATGCTAGAGTTGCTGTAGCAAGAGTTGTTCTCTCCCTCTCTAACCTGTTTCTTGTGTCAGGGTCAACATGGACAGTTCCACAGAAGTGTTCTCTGCTTTTGAGTCTTCCAGCATTTCTGCTTTCTTCTTAAACATGATACTAATTTAGAAAAGCAAGAAAAAACCTGTGTGCTTAAATTCCCCCCACCTCCTCCTGTCTCCTTTGGCCTCCCACGCCATTTCTCAGCTGTGCTTCCTCTGTCTACTGCTCCTCAATGATGATTCTTCCCTTCCTTCCTTCCTTCCTTCCTTCCTTCCTTCCTTCCTTCCTTCCTTCCTTCCTTCCTTCCTTCCTTCCTTCCTTCCTTCCTTCCTTCCTTCCTTCCTTCCTTCCTTCCTTCCTTCCTTCCTTCCTTCCTTCCTTTCTTCCTTCCTTCCTTCCGATGCTGCCATCTCTTTTCCTTCTCATGACATATGTAGCTTTATTTTGATGTATTTGGCACTACCCCTTGTTTCAGAATACATTTATTCAAAATCAATGTTGCTCAAACATTGGCTTTGGTCAAAAAAGAAAAAAGAAAAGAATTGGCTTTGGTCTATACCTTCCTATAGCCCACAGTTCAGAAAGATGTACTCAAGAGTCTGTCAGATACTGTAAGTCTATAAACTATAGTTGGGGAGAATGGAGTATTTCATGACTTGGTTGAGAGTTCTTTTCCATCTTCTTTTCATCTTTAAAAATGGAAAGGATTTGAGTCAGAGAAAGAAAGAAAGAGAGAGAGATAAAGAAAGAAAGAAAGAAAGAAAGAAAGAAAAGAAAAGGAAAGAAAGAAAGAAAGAAAGAAGGAAGGAAAGAAAGAAAGAAAGAAAGAAAGGAAGAAAGAAAGGAAGAAAGGAAGGAAGGAAGGAAGGAAGAAAAGAAAGGAAGGAAAAAGGAAGGAAGGAAGGAAGGAAGGAAGAAGAAAGTCTTCTAGGAAGGCTTATTGGGTCCAGAAGCAAGCCTCCTTGCATGCCTCACTTGTGAGGAACAACAATAGGTAAGATGCTAGTGCACTGATGAGACATTTCAGACCTCAATGGAAAGAGTCAGAGAATAAATTAGGACCTTCTTTTTTTTGGGGGGGGGGTGAGGGTTAGGGTTAAGATTCAAGGTAGGACCTTCTTAAAGGAGAGGGATCAGGCTTCCAGGTCTGTAAGTGAGTGGCCAGAGATTAAATCCTAGCCTTGAGTTTCCAATAGGCCGCTGGGACAAGCCAATGGTTCCATTTTCCTCTTTGACCATGGGATGACAATTAACTTTGTTGATGGCTGTTATAAAGAAAGGGACAGCTGTGGGTTGGCTTGTAGCCAAGGAGAGAGAGCTGGATTCATGCCCAGGCCAGCTCCTTGGAACTAGGGACCGCCTCACCCCATGTGTTTCAGGAAGGGAGTAGGGCTAGCCTCTCAGTCTATGACCATGTGCTTTGTAATGGAAGGGACCGATGAAGAGGAGGCTTGAGTTTTGCTAGGAGTGAGAAGTAAACTCCTCAGTGACCTGCTTCTGCAAAGCACTTTTCATGGGAGCACTCAAGTGTAGAGGGATGGATATCTCTAATCAGTCTCTTCCATTAGAATGACATTTGTCTCTCTGGGGGGGGGGGCAGAGTGCACATGGCCCAGATGTTCTACTTTTTTGTTGACCTCTTTTTATATTTACTTCTCTCTCACATATCTCTAGTTTTACCTAGATTCTCCTTTGTATTTATTTTATTAGCAAAAGGAGCCTAAACTCTGCCTTAAAGTGTGGTCAATCAGAGTCACCCAATGAAAGAGAATGTCCTGGGTCTGAGGAGAGGTGAAGGAGCAGATGATGCTTTGGGCTGGGTTCAATGATCTCCCTTCCAAGGTGACTTGAGGGGCTGGGCATTGTAGATAGACACCAAACTGTGTCCAAGACCTACGGGCACAGAGAGAGGCAGAAAAGCAGCACAGCTGACTGGGAAGGAGATACAGGCTTCCGGCTATGATCCTGTGAGGAGACCAGATGTCTGAGGAGGAGAAAGTCTGCTGTAGAGAACAGCATAGATGAGGACAATTTAAAGTTTCGATTAATTAACTCAGTCTACTCCCCAAAGGCCAACTGTGCTCTCCATAACTACCCTCCTCACTTCTTTACTCACTGCCGATCCAGATTGTGCCTTTCTTTCTTTAGACATAAATTTCTAGTCTACTGTCCCCATTCATCTCTCTAGAGACCCTCTCAGGGTTTCCTTCCTCAGTTTTTTAGATATTACCCTATTTCTTTTGGAGAGGTGGGACTTAGAGACAATTATAGGAGGAATACAGTTTTTCATGGGGAGTGGCATGAGAAATTTAGAAAAAAATTGAAACTGGGGTGAATTTCTTCATCTACCTCCCTCATCCCACAAGCTAATTGCAGACTGTGGAAGTGCTCCAAAGAATCTTCTGCAGCACTCTTCCAACTTTTTGGGTACCCTGGCCAGAGACTACCACCACTTTTGCAGCTGGTGTCTTTGGATTACAGATTAGTGTATTACATGTGTCTCCAAACATATACACTTTCCATGCACCCAGCACTCCCTTGTTGTGTATGTGCAGAACATTGTTTGGGGACTTCTCTCCCTTCTGATTCTGACTTACATGCCTTCATTTCATGTGTGTGACTTATGTGCAGCCATGTGTGTATGTGTGTGTAAGAGAGAGAGACAGAGAGAGAGAGAGAGAGAGAGAGAGAGATCTGTGTGGTTTAGCAGGACCCTAAATCTCCTCTCTTTTCCTTCCCAGAACTCAACAAGCATGTCTCTCACATTTGCTGGCCCTCCTTTTTTCAGAGCACCGGTGTGTCAAGAGGGTTCCCAGATGGCACACGAACCTAGGCATCCATCTAGGAGCTGCCTTGGTGGCTGAGAGGTCTGGTGGGCTTGGATGTGAAGCTTTCTTTTGTTTCTGTGTATGTCCTTTCCCTTAGTCACTCCCTGCTAGCACACTAGAGGAGCTGCCTAGGGGCTCATCAGAAACACAAACAGCCATTGGTAGGTAACAAAAGCTATGTGGCCACTCAGGCTGCCTCCCCACCCCATGTAGCCTGAAGTTGGTCTATGAGGGAAGGGTCCAGGCTGTGTCCATTGGAATTCTCCAGAGGATTCTGAGGTCATGCTGAGCTCCCCCTAAGGGGCTAGTATCTGTCAGCCAATACCCCTCTCAGCTCTGAATGTGACTCAGCTTTGTGGGAAGGTGGAGGGGCTGGAAGGCTGTCCCTGTGCCCCTACCTGAGTCATGGGTTAGCAGGAAGTGGGGTTACAGGTAAAGTGAGTGGACATAATGTGGCTGGTGCACACAGTGGTGGGGATTTGTACCCTTCCTCTGGTCATAGTGCTATGGACCAGTTTTGGAGGGTTGATAGGGAGCAGCTGGCTCCTGGCAGTGGGTGTGGCTTGAAGCCAAGTAGTGGCCTTGGGTTTGTTCTGTAGGCCCACCATGTTAGCTTTTGATAAGGGCACCCTGGTTTTTCATTCCTGGGAGAGCCTCCTTTTTCTGCTCTGCCACACTGTAAGTGCAGGAATGCTATTAATAACTGGGGTAGGGAGCAGCCCCCAAAGTTCTGGTGAGGGGAGTGAATGGTGCAATTATCTTTATGCTGGTTGGGCTCACCAGCCCTGTTCACCTCCCTCTGGGGGTTGGATCCCGAATATTAAAGGCTGGAAGAGGAGGCAGAGGGTGGGAGGCATGAAGCCTTGCTCCTCTTTGACTGTAACTTGAATCACTGATCATTAGGTTGGCTGGGTGAATTCCTTTTTTCTCCTTTGTGAGGGGAGGTTGGACACACCCAGTGGTGCTCAGAAGCTACTTCTGACTCTTACTCAGTGGGTCACTCCTGGTTTAGCTCAGGGGGTCATGTGCAGTGCCAAGGATTGAATCCAGTTTAGTTGCATGCAAGGCAAGCAATTTGCTCACTATTCTCTCTCTACCTCCTGAACTATCTCTGTAGTCCCAGAATCCTTTTCTTATAAGATTTTGTGTCCTTTCTTTCTCCTCCATTTTAAGATCAATGTAGTCCTAAATGTAGAGGTAAGACTCAGGGGGCTCTGAAATTATAGTTCTTCCCAGAGAGAAATTTTAAGCACATAGAAACACATCTTCACCACTTGATGCTCCTTGTGGTTCATTGGTGGGAAGCTGCTGGGGTGTGGGATGTCAGGGAGAAATCCTGGTTGAAGTGCATTCCTACAGATATAGAGCTGGGCTTCAAGGACAGCCAGTAGCCTTATGGTCAAATTGCTATAGTCATCTTGATCAAAGAGTTCCATTTCCCTTTTGGTATTTTTATGGGTCACAACAGATTTAGCTAGGGCTCATAGGTCTTTTCAGGTGCCCAAATTGGAAACTTCAGGTTGATCCTGGACTTAAAGGGGCAGGGAGAGCATTCTAGTCCTTGCTCAGGTCACAGACATTAGCAGGCTGGCAGGAGAAATTCCATCCCAGCCATGCAGAGGGACCTAGTCTGAGGAAGCCCTTTCCTGGCTTTGGAGGTTGACACTGTGACTTTATAAAGGCGAAGTTTTGGACAGATTTTCTTTGAGCCCACCTATAGAAGATAAATTATTTTTGTTTGTTGATGCAGTTGTCAGTGCTCTGTGAAAACAAGATTCATGCTTTCTGTCACTTTATCCCCCTTGGTGCTGGGCAGAATGCTGCCTGCTTTTGGCCTGTGCATGGAAAATCTTGCTTGTCGATAAAGATGATGCTAGAAATGAATGTGCCCTGGGAGGAAAGGGAACATATTTATATTCTTTATCTTTCCATCTCTTAACCAGCCAACACCCCCTTGATGCTCCTGGTGACTTTTACTAGGACCACAAGGATGGGAGTAATTTCAGTATGAGTTTAAGGCTGGTTTAATGGCATAGCCTTAATTTTGAAAGTGGTCTTTCACTTTGTGTTCAATATGAACATTTCTTTCAAGAGTTCTTGCTTGCCCCTGATTAAATTTTCCCATTTGTGTCTAATTCCCTATCACAATAGTTTGATCCTTAGGGCACCTTTCAGATGGTTCTCAACACTTGGAATCTTGCTCTATCTCTCCCACTGGGACACACTTTTCCCCAAGATATTTATTCACATTGTCCCATAATTTTCTTTCTGTAGCATGTTCTCTTCTGGGCTTAGGGAACACATCCTTGAGGAAGTTTTTTTTTTATTATTTTTTCCATTGGCCACTTAGGTGGACTTTCTGAAATTAACAGTCTGCTCACTCACCCTTACAACTCTGTATTTGCCCACAATGATGCTTTGCTGTCAACGTGAAATTCCAGGCTATTCCTGAAAGCTTGTGAAGGACCTTTTCATCACTATAATAGACACTTGGTTCACTTCCTGACCTCCAGGGCATTAGAAATGGAAGTTAGGGTTGGGAATAAAAGCATTCTTGGAGTATCCTGAATTTGTAAATAATTGTAGAGAAAAATTGATAAGATAAAAATGGTGAGAATCATTCAACTGTAATGGCTGTCTAGAAAAAAAATCACTTCACTTTTATTCTTTTTTAAATATATATTTTATTTAAACACTTTGATTACATACATGATTGTGTTTGGGTTTCAGTCATATAAAGAACACCACCCATCACCAGTGCAACATTCCCATCACCAATGTCTCAAACCTCTCTCCTCCCCACCCAACCCCCGTCTGTACTCTAGACAGGCTTTCTATAACCCTCATATGCTCTCATTATTAGGATAGTTCAAAATGTAGTTATTTCTCTAATTAAACTCATCCCTGTTTGTGGTGAGATTCATGAGGAGAGCTCTAACTTCCAGCCCTTCTCTCTTTTGTGTCTGAAAATTATTATTGCAAGAATGTCTTTCATTTTTCTTAAAACCCATAGATGAGTGAGACCATTCTGCATTTTTTTTCCTCTCTCTCTGACATAAGACAAGCTTCTGTTGACGGCAGAACCTGGAATTGGCAGTAGGGGTCATGTTGTGCCCATTCTATTCTAGGTGAGCTCAGGCTGATGTCATCACTTCTGTTTCTTCGTGGTCAGAGGGAGAATCCAAGAATGCAGGGCACACACATAGGGCACATATGATGACCCAGTTGCCTGATCTCTTTCTAACCCCCAGCTCTTTAGACAAACCTTGCTAGGGAATAGGCTGGAACTGCCAAGTTCTGTCAAATCCCAACTAAAGCATCTTTCTTCTAGATTCCTGTACTGAGGGGTTTGTTCTTGGCAAAAGACAATGTCATTTTCAAGTGGGAACAACAGATTCCTGCAAAGGAGTCGATTTCTGCCCAGGAATTCAGTTCAATGAGTACAAAAGGTGAGAACTTCAGGAAAGTGCAATCAACATTGCTTTTCTTTCTCAGGGCGGGTGCCTTTTGCTCAGTTGAGGTATCCTTCCTGTGAGCTGTCTGTCTCTTCTTGGAGGGGAAATCCAAGTGTCTGTCTGTCTGTCTGTCTGTCTGTCTGTCTGTCTGTCTGTCTGTCTGTCTCTCTCTCCTCTCTCTCTTTCTGTCTCATCTCTCCCTCTCTCACTCTCTCTCTCTCACTCTCACTCCTCTCTCTCTCTCTCTCTCTCTCTCTCTCTCTCTCTCTCTCTCTCTCTCTCTCTCTCTCTCTCTCGCTCTCACCTCTCTACCATCTCTCTCGCTCACCTCACCTGGAGCATTTTCAAGATGAATTGGAGAGAAGCATCCATTTTCTTGCCCTTTCTTGCAAACCTCTTTGGAAACACCATTTGAAGTGGAGAGCAGTGATCAGAATATAAGACAGTGGCCAGGAATGTGGCTTTGTGATTTTTTTTTTAAAATTACCTACCAGAATATTTTGATTATACTTGGCAGTTACACTCACCATTATAAAAAGCATAGCAAAGAACAGGTTTTATTTAGACTACCTTTACCCATTGTAAACTTTGGGGATCATTTTACAAGAATAAATTTATAAAAGATGTAAAGATATTTACTAACCTTATTTTTTTCTCAAAGAAAATAGGCTCTCTTGACACACCTAGTACAGTAGTGCCTTTGGCTTTAACACACACATTTAATGCTGATGCCAGGCATTTCCAAGGCAGGTGCTCCAACTATATGAACTAACTTCCCAGCCTCACCAATCACAGGCATCATTTTTGTATTTTTTGAATCACACCTGATACAGAATTTAGAGTCTATTTCCAGCTAAAACCATGTCGTGCAAGGGGGTCAAAGCCAAACCCAGGGCTTCTACATGCGATGACTGTGTTCTACCTCTTCAAGCAATGTCCCCAGCTCCAATTGAAATTGAGAGGTCCTAGAAACAAAGTGCTGGCCCAGGGCCTAGGCAACTACCCAGGCCAGTCAGAAAATCTCCTGGTTTGTTGCCTGTTCTACAGAATGAGTATGTCAGGGAAGCTATGGTGACTTGAATCCAAAGAAGAACACATACAGGAACTCTTTAACTCCTTTTAAATCTTTTAACTCCTCAGTGTGACTTTGCACACAATATGATGGGAGCATGTCCATCCTGCACAGAAGAGAAGATTGAGTGACCTACAGGGCAGAAACATAGCTTGCATCTGGGCCATCACAGACAAGCATGTATGGACAGAGTGGTGGGCATGGGGACAGCAGCATTGTCTTCTGGGCACTGATGGGTGTCCAGATAGCACAGCCTTTGCTCCATTCTTTTGGATGCCAATTTCTTGGGTTACTTGTTTTTATCTGGGAAAAATGTATTTATCTGTGAAAGCAGAGGAGTGCTGGTTAGAACAGCAAGCAGGGATGAATCTTGCAGCCTAGAAGCACAGCATTATTGGCTCCAGGACAAGAGGGCTGGGAAGGGAAGGTGAACCCCAGACATTTCCCAACTCTAGCTCCCTCAGCAGTGGCCTCCTGCCACCTCTCCCTACCTCTGCTGCTTCCATTTGGCAATGGTGTGGAGTCACTGCTCCAGGTCTTCCTGTAACTTCACACTGGAGTCACTGGCTTTTTGAGCCTCAGGTTGGAAAAAACTCTTGGGTACCCTCCCACCCCACTGCATAATATGACTTTCTCCAGACACAAATGGCCTCTCACCGATACTCTGGTTTTCCCACTACTAGTCACTGGTTGTCATAGGTGCTACTACTATTGGACTATTCCAACCATTCCTTGCATTGTCTGGAGGGAGGACAGGAAGATGGTGACCGTGCTTGCCTGGGACAAGGGTTGTGCCAGGAGTTGAATCCTGCAGCCAGACTCAAGCTTACACTCTGCAGCGTTATGCTCCACTACTGTCTGGCAGTAGAGGTTAAAGGGTGGCTGAACAGTCAGAGAATAAATAAACATGCTGAATCTGAGTCTCCAGCAGGAGGCTGGGGAAAGGGAGGAGAGAAGATAGGGTGGGTGTAGACTGAAGACATTTGCGAACATTAGGATCATTAGGTGGGCTTCCTTCTCTCCCTGCTATTTGCTCTGCTGTGTACCCAAGAGCAGTTTCCAGGAGCTCTTAGCAGTAGGCATCGTGTTCAGCAAAGATGATGGTGCTGGAGCCTCTCAGCTGCGCACTCCTTCCTTTAAGCTCCTTATGCTTGCTTGGTGGGTTTCTTTGGCATTATGTCAGGGATGCTGGGGGCCGACTGACCCTCAGACCCCTTCATCCTTTCCTTCTGTGTCCCTCTTCATGGCAGTACAGGGATCAGCAATAGGAATTCAGGCATCAGATTGCTGGGTATCTGTTCTGCCTTTTACTAGTCTATGGGGCTATTCTCTTTACTTCTTGACACCCCTGGATTTTCTTACAGAAAATATGATAAAATGTTTGACTACTTAGTCTTGTGAGAATTAAGTTATTTTACAAAGATGGCAAGTAAGATAGTAAGTATCCAGTATGTATTGCTGCTCTGACTGCCCTAGGTTCCAGTCATGAGTCATTGGGGGTGGGGAGGGAAAAAGTTATCATTGTATTTTTGGATTTAAAGGCTTCCAGAATTAGGCTTTCCTTTCCTTTTTAGGCTTTTTTAGTCCAATCATACTGGCAAGGGAAGAAGATATGGCTACGAGTTGACAAAGTTCTAGCATTTCTAGAGATTAATTTTTTCACTTAGTAAAAGAAGAAAATCAGCAGAAGATATCCATTACGAAGAACAAGTAATTCCTGAGTCCATTGGGTGTGACTCAAACCCCCTACTCCCTCTTGCAAAAAAAAAAAAAAAAAAGAAAAAGAAAGAAGAAACGTGTGATTTTTTTTTTTTTGTTTTGGTTTTTGGGTCACACCAGGCAGGCCTCAGGGATTAATCCTGGTTCTGCACTCAGAAATCACTCCTGGAAAGCTCAGGGGACCATATGAGATGCCGAAATTTGAACCAGCATCTGTCTGTGTGCAAAGCAAATATCCTACCACTGTGCTATCTCTCTGGCACCTGAAAAGTGCCATTCCTGTGGGAATGTGGCTACAGTTAGAAATAGAAAAGACTGTGGAACTTGAAAAAAAAAAAGCCAAATATGATACAAAAAAGAGGGAAGATGTGACTGCAGAAATATTTTTCTTTGAATTCTTCACATCTTTTTTATTTCCCCGAACTTCTACACTGCAGTTTATCATTTTCATATTTAGATAAGAGAAGCTTTGTTGGGAATGGTCAATGCTAGAGGTGTAAAAGGAGGCATGAAGCTGAAGGGCAGGGGTTTTCTTGCTTTCTCAGTAGTTTGCCTGGAACTGATTGGTAACTCACAATTATCCATGCACATGCATGTATTTGTGTGTGGATACATGGAGCCAGGCATGGGAATAAAAATTAGGAAAAGTTGGAGAGGATTTTTCAACAATATTTAAGAAGTGTAGCTTCAGATTTCAATAGCAGAGTTTTTCTCAGCTGTATCAAAGACTTGGTCACTAATAAGGGGGATGCTTCTTGGAAGAAGTCTCAAACCTGGAGAGACAGCAAAGCTTGGAGTTTGGAGCCTTGTTACTGTTCTCAGTGGTGCTTGGAACATTTCCTAGGGATGCAGGTGCTTGGGCTCAGTGGTGTTGAGGCCCCCAGGCTACACCTGGCATTGCTGGGGCAAAGCAAGTGGAGCTGAGGGTTGAACTCTGGGCTTCACATAACCATAAGTGTGCTCTGCCAGTTGAACTCTTCCCCACACATAGACTAGTTGTGTGGCTTTTGTTTTGCTTGTTTTTTGCAAAAGGAGACAATAGATAGAAATTACAGACACATAAACATCCATGTTAAGGTAGAAAAATAATTGTAATGGTTTTGTTTTTTAGGACAACTCCAGCAGTTCTTAGATTTATTTCTGGTTTGGATCAGGGAGCGTTATGAGGTGCAGAAGTTTGAACTGTGGTTGACCAAGTGCAAGGCATGAACCTTAATCCCTATACTATCTCTGGGGCATTTAAAATGACATTTTAAAGAACATGGAGCTAGGGAGATGGCTCAAAGGTCTAGAGCACATGCTTTGCAAGTCTCAGATTTGATCCCTAGATCAGGATGTCCATCCTCTGCCCCCAGCACCCAAGCATCATCAGCAGTAGTACCCAAGTGCCATGCCTATGCAATATCAGGCATGATCACCACAAAGACAAAAATTAATAAGGACCAAATTTCACTGTATTGTTTACGAGCAAGACAGGGTTGGCAGACAGAGGAAGCTGACACAGGTTAAGAACGAGTTGTAAAAGTTCTGCATCTGTATCTCCCTTCCAAATGGGGGAGACAGGGTAGTCAGAAGAGGTATAATAGAAGCTGACTGGTGAGCAGTGACCATTATATGGGGCAGGTGCAAAGTATGAATGACCTTCACCTAAGGAATTTGAATTGGTCTCCATTAATGTCCACATGTAGAGGGGAGGTGAAGTCTCGACATCTCTCCTACTAGCATGGAAATGGGAAGGTACTGGGTTGAGGGGCAAAGAGCATTGCAGTAGAGCTGTTTTTGCAGCTGGACAGACAAGCTCTGCTGGCCAGTCACCTCACCTGCTCCCTGCTTTAACTTTCTGCCTCCTTTCAGTTCTTCCATGCACAAGATGGGCAGTTTTTGTAGGTGTGCTCTGGGTCTTCTTTCCTGAAAAATTTGCTTTGGATTTACCACAGATGTTGGGGGAGATGAGCATTTATGGGGCTCACCCCTAGACTCTAGATCTGTGACTAGAGCACACCCCAACAGCAGTCCCTCACAGGAGCACACTCTGGAAATCAGGAACCAGAGAGTTTTGTGAAACTCCCAACTCCCTTTTGTTCTTCCAAGATTCGTCCTTTTTTAGGAATTTTGGATGGAATGTACAGGCCATTGGGGGGTTACTATTGGGGAGAAAACATTTTTCCTTCATTTGGGTTCCTTAGCTCTTCTCTCACTACAATGTCTACAGTAGACAGAACTACAAGAGAAAATTTTCAAATGTAATTTTATACAACGGAAGGCCCCTTTGACATGGAGAAATGACCAGTTTTGTTTTTAATTTTCGGTGTCTAGATGTGGGGGTTGGACCACACCTGTGCCTAGGACCTAATTTTACACTCAAGGATCACTCCTGGTGGCTCTTGGGGACCAATCTTGGATGCCAGGGGCCAAACTGGGTTCAGTTGCATAAAGAACAGTACCTTAATTCTTGTTACTTTCTCTCTGGCTTCCTTTTTTTTTTAAACTAAAGAGGAATTGTGAGGAAATCAGGTTTGGGCAAGTAGCTTAGTAGAAAGGTGACTGTTTGAGTCTTATGGGCCCTAACTCAGTCTCTCCAAGGACAAATCATCTTTTCTCTTCCTTTTTTTTGGGGGGGGGCACACCTGGTGACTCTCAGGGGTTACTCCTGGCTATACACTCAGAAATTGCTCCTGGCTTGGGGGACCATATGGGATGCCAGGAGATTGAACAGCGGTTCATCCTAGGCTAGCGCTGGCAAAGCAGACACCTTACCACTCCACAACACTGCTCCAACACAACCTTCTCTTTTCCTTATGGGGAGTGCACACTTCAATTGGGGAGCTAGCTTCTGCTTTCATGGACAAAGGGGTACAATTATATTCTTTTGGACCATCTGTTTCTCAGGTAACTTTTTTCCATATATGAAATAGTGTCCAGTAACCTGGGAGCCTCTCCCTTTAAAACTCAGCCAACTAGGCCAGGAGCTCAATCCTTAGGCCCAATGCTAGGATGTTGATTGATCACAGCGGTGCAGGGGTCTTGGGGACTGCATTTGGCAATACTCAGGAGGGCCTGTGGTGCTGGAGATGAAGCACAGGTCTGTCAAGGTGCAAGGAGAATGTGCTGTGTCCTGGGCCCTAGTCCCTGTCACTTAAATTGCCTTTGATGAGGGTCACAAAGGTCCTGCTTTGTGGCAGCTCCTTTGCAAGATGCAGTATTCTCTCTTTTTTCTTGGGTCATACATGATAGTGCTCAGCACTTACTCCTTGTCTGTCCTCAGAAACAACTCCTGGTGGACTTGGCAGACTATATGAGGTACTGGGGATCGATTCTGGGTAGGCTGCATGCAGGGCAAGCGCCCTGTCCACGTCTGGCCCCCATGGCACTGTACACTTGGCTCTGCAGGAAGCACTGTAACTGGCATTTAAGCATCCACAGACATTTTTGTTGAACAGAAATGGCTGAAGTTGGAGCTGGAAGTAGGCTGAAGGGCAGCGTCAAAAGGCAATAGTGAGGGGCTGGAGAGATAGCACAGCAGTAGGGTGTTTGCCTTGCACACAGCCAATTCAGGACAGATGGTGTTTCGAATCCCATATGGTCCCCTGTGCCTGCCAGGAGCTATTTCTGAGTGCAGAGCCAGGAGTAACCCCTGAGCATCGGTAGGTGTGCCACCCCCAAAAAGGCAATAGTGAGAGGTCTGGAGGATAGAATAGAGTGAGAGTAAAGTCTATGGTGGAGGGAAGTATTTAACCAGAAGAAGATACTGCTGAAGGCTGATAAAGTGTTACATATGAGCAACAGAGCTATAAACTATAAAGCATAAACTTAGGAAAAATCAAACACCTACTGTAGAAGCAAATTGGTGGATGAAAAGCAAATAAGTTTTTTGGGGGGGGCATGGCTGGAAGGAAGTGTATAATAGTGAGGGATCGATCGATGTTGAGACATTAAATGTTTGAAGCCCAATCACGAATAACTGTAATTTCACAGTGACTAAAAAAAAAAAAAAAAGAAAGAAAGAAAACCAACAACAAAAGGTAATGAGGTGACAGCTCCTGTCTGCACTTGGGACCTGCACGGCTCTGATGAGCTGGAAGCTGTGCACGTAATTCAGATGAGACTGGTCCAGAGGAACATGGACTTTATTTTCTGTTAGTTTAAGTTTTGTCACTGGGGCCACATTCAGTGCTTGGTGTAGGGCTTCTATCAAGCAAAACAACCTGCTCTTAGTCCCCCACCAACTCTCTCTATTGTCTCTACCAGAGGTGGATCATTTGCGGACATAGAGTAAAAGATTTAGGAAGATTCTCAGGATTCCTTTCCCGCCCTCTAAAGTGGGTCCAGGGTGCAGATGACCCAAGTGCTGCCGTGACCATGGAGAATGTTGTGTTTCTGCTTTCTCCTGTGTGTAAGCTGTGCCTTTCCTTATGCTTCATGCCAGTAAGGTCTAGGCTGGCATTTCTAGGGTCTAGGCTGGCACAAGCCTGGAAGATGAGTGGAGGGAGCAAAGGCTGGCAGCTCCGAGTAGCAGCCGCCCAGGGGATTTCCAAGCCAGGTCTCTGACGTCAGAGGGACATTTGCGATCAGAATCCAGAATGTGCCTTGTGGCCACCAAGTGACCTTGGGGAAGCACTCTGGCCTCGCTCTTGCCAACGCAGGTTCTGTGGAGGTTGGATGAGGTGAAGCATGGAAGAACCAGACTGGGCTCTGCACCTGGGAACTGGGCCCATGCCGAACTCCTTTCCCAGGGTCTGGCCTGGCCTCCTGGGCTCTCCTTCTCCCACATCAGGTCCCCAGCCACTGGCCCTTGTTTATGTGAACCAGCCTGTGGATTCCTTTTCAGTGGGGAGAGAGGAGGATAGAAATTTGTATCTGTTGGCTTTGGAGAGAGGCCACAGTCATCTGTCTGAAAGGGATCTGACATCATTAAATATAGGAGAGAGAAGAGAAGAAGAAAGGGGGGAAGGGGAGTGGAGAGGAAGGGGGAGTAGAGGGAATGGGAGAAAGAAAGAGAGGTTGAGTCAGTCTGGAAAGCACCCACCAAAGCAGTCACTGAGCCCGATGATCAGTTTTCTTCGGCTTTGTTGCTATTTTGTGTGCAAAGGAGGAAAATGCAGGGAGGGCAAAATAAAAGACAGAGGGATGGGTAGGAAAAAGGGCAGAGGCTGAATGACCTGCCCAGGGGTGTCAGCCAGTCTCCTTAAAGTTCCTAGAATTAGGCAGCATTCAGGCCTCTGCCAATACCCCTGCCTGGCCTTTAGAGGCTTCAGCAGTGTTGGCACATTTCTGAGGCCACTCTGAGACGTCTGCTTGACTCTGGGGAGTCCTGATGACCCCTCTGGGAGTAGTCAAGTGATCAGCCTCATCCCCTACCAGTTCTGCTTGCCCAGGGCTCACTGGTTGTTGGCGGGTACAGTGATAACCTTCGTCTGCCACCCAGCATGGGGCAGCAGCTAGTCCTGGCTCTGTCTCCTGGGCTGAGTCCTGTCAGGGTACCAGCAGACATTTGGAGAAAGAAATGAAGCATTATGGGTTTGCAGCACATCAAGCGTTGAGACGGCAAATCGAAATGAATGGCGCCTCTGTCTTGGCATTAGGTCATTTGAACCAGGTGCCCTGCCAGGAGCACAGGCAAGTCAGGGTTCATTTTAGACAAACTGAATGCAGTTCACTAAAATGTTAAGTGTTAAGAACTGCAGGCTAGCGGAAGGCTGGTGTTGGTGAAAGGCTTCCACTCCCCCACCCCACCACACCCCGTTGGAGAAGAGACAGATGTAAGTGTAGAAGGGAAGAAGGCTGAGGGCACTGTTGTCCCTTTGAGGGTGGGGATCATGGGGTGAAGTGGACGTGCAGCCTCTCTGCTCCCACCCGGTTTCTGGGCTGGGCTCTAACCAGATGCAGCTGGAGAAAGAAGCTGCTGCCAAGTGGAACTCAATCCCTGCCCCTCGGCTCGGAGGAGGAGCCTACTCTGCACATATGCGTGCATGAATGCGCGTGTGCATGTGCTCATACAAGAATGTGTAAGCACATGCATGCACCTCTGTGTGAGCACGTAAGAATCAGAGGACACAGTGGTGATTGTGAATGAGAATCTGTCCTTTTGCAGACAGGAAAACTCTGAGGCTATTCAGCAGGCCACAGGTCTGAGATCCCATTTGATCACTAGGATATCTGAAAGGCTGCTGAGGTGGTGCAGCATAAAGAATTGCTCCCCAGTTTCTTTGCCCTCCCATTTGCTAGCACTGGACTTTCTGGCCCCCCCACCCCCGCATGCTTGCGTGGGAGGAAGAACTTCGGGATTTCTTCCACTGCCTGCCCTTTCTTGTCTGCCCGTCCTGAGGACCCACTTCTTGAAGACGTTGTGGATTGATTAAATAAATGCTCTCAGCTCTGTAATTTTATGCACAGAGCTTCTCATGCTGTGGAAATCGCTGCTCTTAGATTTTTCATTGTAAGTGGATTGTGCGGTTTGCCCAGAGGGAAAGAACTTTCTCTAATTTTAATAAAACAAGTGTTTATTTAGCTATTCAGTTAAGGCAGTCGTCAACATTTTCACCCTTTATTCCGCTTTCTGTTCTATTTCAATACATACTCCAAGAAAAGTTCTACAGTTCATGGAGTTCATGGGTTTCTGTACTTTCCTGTCACTTCCTCATCACTCCCCACCCAAGGTAGCTACCATCTCATCTACATATATCTTCACCCACAACTACAGTCCCTTTCACTGACATCTGGTGTCTTCCCCACTTTACTGAAGCCTCAGGTTCTTTCTCCTCACTCATGTACTGTAGACTTTGCTTGACTGCCCTGTTCTCTTGTTCTGACCACACCCCTGACCCCCACCTATTTGCACCTATGGTCTCTCCACTCTTTGAGTTCCTCTGTTATTCTCCTATTTAGGAATAAGTTATCCATATCTGAAAGGGCAGGAATGTAAGCTTTGAGGGTGGGAGGCCTGGGTTTGCTCGCCAACACTGTTTTACCAAGCACTGTCAAGAATGGTCCAGAAGTCAATACAAACAGGGCAAGAGCAATAGTAGTATACTTGCTTTGGTAGGGCATTCAGTTTGCACATGACTTATTCAAATTTGATCTCTAGCACCCCATAGGGTTTCTGGACTGGTCCTTCAGCCCAGAGCTTGGAGCCAGTCCTGAGCAACTCTGGGTATAGTCCCCAAACCAAACCAAATCAAACCAAACCAGATAACTAACAAAAACTATACATGCTGCCTTTTTCATTGTGAGTCATGCTCTGAAGAAAGTGAGTCTTCACCTGCCTTGGAGTTCTTTCTTTAGGAACCTATGGTCTCCAAGAGAAAAGATGACAGCATATGTGTACGGACCCTAAAGTCCTAGATTTGCCTTATTCTTCCTGCAACCCTGTTTCTCATCCTCCCCTACATATGCACAGTCAAGGTTCTCCCTCCATTTCATGCCCTACACAAACCTTCTGTCTGACCATTGTTTGCTGGAAACTGCAAGGCAGCCCAAGGTCCAGCTCTCACATCATCCAATCTGCTTAAAACTTTACACTAGGACAAAGGCTTACCCCAAACCTCCACCTTTCCCGATGTCCTGGAAGCCCCTTCCTGCTGTTCCTTGTGGGTTTCAGTCAGTGTATCTTCCCAGAAACCTTTATTTATCCCCGAACATCATTATTTTTCTCCTTGCCTTTCCCAACACTCTTTTTTGAGGTGCTGGTTTCTAGGCTGGCACGTACTTCAGGGAGCTCATATTTTTCCCAACACCATCGTCTGAGCACCCTTCCTATTGATTCTGTGGAATTCCACAGTACATTTTTCTTGGGCCCACCCCTAACATCTTCCACTAACAGGGCACAGTAGAATCTTATAGTAGAAATATAGGCCTGGGGTCAAGCTGCCTGGAACTCTCAGTTCTTGGTGTTGGTGAGGTCATTTGAACCAGGTGTCCTGCCAGGAGCACAGGCAAGTCAGAGTTCATTTTAGATAAACCGAATGCAGTTCACTAAAATGTTAAATGTTAAAAATTGCAGGCTGGTGGAAGGCTGGTGTTGGTGAAAGGCTTCCACTCCCCCACCCCACCACACCCCATTGGAGAAGAGATGTAAGTGCAGAAGGGAAGAAACACACCCCTCCACCCTCATCTTTCTGAATCTGCTTATCCTTATTTATGTAATGAGGACCCATCCTAAAACCTGCTGTTTCAAAAGGCAATTTGGAAGTTTCCATAAATGAATCTTAGATTCGACTTGACACTGTGTGTATCCTGCAGTTGGACATTGGGTGTCCTGATGATCCCCACACCAGGGATTCTCACCTCTTGGGGTTCATTTGATGATGTCTAAGATCATTCCAAGCTTTGTGATAAGGAATCAGGGAGCTGCTGTGGTTTTGTGATTGGTGATCAGGGCTGCAAGAGGTCCTGTCCTGCTAAGCACAGCCCCGACAACAGATCCATAGCCTAGGGCAGTGATCAAAAAATGCTGCCCGCACCTACATCTGCCCCATTTCCTGGATGTCTGCTCATGGGCATTTTCTCCATCTTGCAGTCTTAGGAATATTCTTGATTTTGCCATAAACTGATTTTGACAGGTGAGAAATCTGCAGTTACTGGTACCTTACAAACTTCTCCCCAGCACCTTCTCTAGCACTGGCCTTCGTGAAATTACCATGTTCCCCACCCTCTTGTATACTCCCAACAATTCTGTGGTGCCCACAAGTTCACTGTCCCATCATCTATAGCCTTGTGCTAAATCTCCCAAAGCTCCATTTCCTGCCACTTCTTCCTCCTTGCAATTTCTATGGCTACTTCTTATGGCTGGATCCTCCTTGCTCCTGCTTACCCTCCATGCTCTGTATAACTGCTAAAATGGTCTCCAGTAAATTCTATTTTCCTCTGCTCAGAATCCATAGTGGTTTGTAGTGATCACTTATTAGCAAAAGGAAATGCCTTAGGAAGACTTTCATTCATTACATGGGTCCCATTCAGAGGCCTGCGCTGCATTTCCTCTGAGGATTTGGATGCTCACCTGTGTGACCTGGACAGATTGGACACACCCCCATTCTCTGCCATGTTTTGCTACTCTTTGCCAATTCGACTCCACTTAAGCTTCCCCAGGAAAGCTTCCTGCACAAGCTTTACTTCTTCCATTACTCAAAGATCTCATTTGGGCCTCAAGTATTTATTAGACTTGGCCTATGCTCATTACACCTGCTGGTGTGTATAAAGCATCCCGAAGTAGTTTTAAAGAGTTTCCAAGTGGGTGTGTTTCATTTCTCTACTGTTTGTTGATTAATTTGATTTTTTTTAAAGCAATTGCCCCAGACCTAATAAAGTGCTGGTTCTAGCCAGGCATCCATGAGTGATGGCTGTATAATTACCATCCCCTAACCCCCTTTCTAAACTTCCCCAAGTCCTAGTTGGTTGATTTTTTTTTCTTTCTGGTTTTTGGGTCACACCCAGCAGTGCTCAGAGGTTACTCCTGGCTCTATGCTCAGAAATCATTCCTAGTAGACTCGGGGGACCATATGGGATGCCAGGACTCGAACCACCATCCTTATGCATGCAAGGCAAATGCCTTACCTTCATGCTATCTCTCCGGCCCCTAGTTGGTTGATTTTTAAAAACCCCAATCTTTCCTGTGATAATTTGGATGGTATAAATGGAAGGAAGATGTAGGAGGCAAGGATGAATTTTCCCAAATCAGGAATTTACTGAAGAAATAATTCAGTAAATTCACTGAGAAGAGGTGTGTGTGTGTGTGTGGGTAGCATTTGGTACCCCTGAATTGTATGCTGTTTTAGAGTATTTTCTGAGGTCGAGGATGCAGCAGCCTCCTTCCCACACTTCCTTTCCTGAATATGCTTAGCACAGACGGTCACACCTGACTTTCCTTTGATCTTTGGAAGCACCAGGACTATCCTACCCACCTTATTTTATTTATGCATTTTGGAGCCATACCTAAAAGTGCTCAGAGTCTACTCCTGGATCTGCACTCAGGGCTCATCCCTAGTTTAAGGGTCTGTATATGGTACACAGATGGAATTGGGGTTGGCAGTATGCAACACAAGTGCCTTAACCCCTATTATGTTTTCTGACCCTTAGTTATTTCAAGTAATGGTCCCATTCAATGGGTGAGGAAGGTGGGAAGAATTACTTCCTTTGTTAAGCAAAGAAATTAAGGCTTTGAGAGAGGAGGTGACTTCTGGGTTTTCTCTGCATGTCCCTCTACTCCTGCCCAGTAGGAGTTTGAGGATATCTCTCAGCAAGATCAATGTCTGACTTAACAGACTGGCCCTGGTTGGGGACTAATAATAGGAAATGGGCCTCAGATGAAGGGCTACCTTTTCCCCTGGACAATCAGAAGCCCCCCCTTTTCTTTCTGATCTGAGGTACACATGACCTGCTGGTGGATCAAGGAGCCAGGAGACCAGAATGCCATCAGCATTTCATGCCCTCTGCCATGTTGGGGACCTGATCCCATTTAGTAGTTGTCCCTTTCCTTGTGAGAATCTACCCCATCCCCACTCACCTCTTACCCTCTGCAAGTCACAGTTAGAAGCAGCAAGTGGACTGGTAGACTTCTTCGAAGCCTGAGAGGTCTGCAGGAGGGACAGGGAACTGCAGCTGCCTGGGGATTCTTGTGAAAACAAAATTTGGACATAAGTGGAGGTAGGACCCTACCAGCAATGGGAAAACTAATATTTCACACAGGCCCTTTATTTTTTCAGTTGGGCCCTCTCAAACTGTTCTCAGGGGGCTCTGGGACCACTCCCACTTGCCTGATGGAGCTGGTGTTTCAGTGCTAAGATTGAGGGGGTGGTGCTACTTTGGATCAGATCTGCCAGGAACCACCAGGCTCCCAGATTTCTTGAGGAGCCTTCATGGATATGCCCAATGATGCTTCAGGGCTACACCTGGAGGTGCTTTGAGGGCCATGTGGACTTGGGATTCAAACTCAGGTGCCAGCACCCTTCATCACAATCTCCTCTTCTGCCCTCCTGTGAATACACCTGTCACTTCATGTGACATTATATGACCCCATGTGACCTTATGTGACCTCATGTACCCATGCGATCCCATATGGCCTCATGTCACCCCCATATGAAACCACATGACTTCATATCTCTATGAGGAGATATGCCTGAGTTTGTGTTTCTGACTCTGTCCCCTCAGAAGTGCGAGTTTACACCTCCACATTTTACACATATTTTTTCTCTTATTTATCTTTGCTGAGAAAATGCTAGTTCCTGGACTTGCTATGCTGCACTCCACGACAGTATCCACTGCCCCTTGCCCCATGACAGACTTTCTGCTGCTGAGTCATTGAACAATGGCAAGAGATGAGCTAAAGGCAGTGGTGGCTGATAGCGTGACTTGGTGTGACGTGTCCTCTCATTGTCTTCCTTTGTCTTCTTCTTTACACACATTTAACTCCACTTGCATTTAAGTTGGGTCATTCTTGATATGTACAATAATAGAAGAGTGAGCATTGTAACTGTGGGAACACCCGTGAGGCCTCAAGGCCCATGCAACATGAGCAGAGGAGGAAGAACTTCCCTGAGTATTCAGAGCATACAGAGCAGCAGAAGGAGCACTGGAATGGTGATAAACAGTGGAAAGAAGTCACCATTGTTGTGCTGGGGATGAGGCATGAGCTAGTAGTGGTAAACATGGTGTGGCAACACTGTGTCCTGAAACTCAGAACTATTTACCAATATTATATGGATTTAAAAGAAGGTAAGGCCAGAGAAAACTTTGGAGCTGGAGCACCTATTTTTTTAGGCAAGAGGTGTAAATTTGATTCTTAGCATGACATGACCTAGATTGGCCAGGAGTGAGTCCTGAGCACCACCTGGTGTGACTCCAAATTAGATAAATGGAAAACCAGTATCAGCTCACATTCAAGGAAGAAAACTGAACTGGTTCACATAGAGACTGTGTTGTTTACCCTTTAGGGTACACTGAGGGGGAAAGGAGGTGACTTCTGCCCAGTGCCTGTGGCTGGGGAACCCCCTGAGGGTCTTCTGGTTTGGCATGGCACATGGTAGACAGAGGAGATACCACATCAGGCATATGAGGCACTGAGCTGGAGAATAAGATCTTTAAAATATGGCTGAGGCTGGGAGCATTTGTTTGATGCTGCTTTAACAAAGAGCAAGAAAGTTCTGGGTGCATTATATATCCTGTCGTCAGATCTGGAATCCTCCAAGGCTCTTCAACTTCAACCTCCTCTGGGGCACCTTCCCTTGGCCCTTAGATAAGTGCCCTTTTCTTCTGCTCTCACCCTTGGACATCCCTCGATGCTCTCTTCACTGTTACAATTGGGCCACTTCTGGTGTTATGACTCCCTGTTTTCTCCAACAGACAGATGTCCTTTGACAGTGCCCATGTCTGATACATTTTAATGTTCCAGAGAAGCAAATGTATGTAAACACATGCACACATTTGAACACACATGCACACAGTCCACATACATCCACATATGCACATTCACACAAGATACTCCATTAACACAGACCTACATATGCATGCCCACACTTGCACATGTGTGGTGCAGACATCTGTGAATATATGAGCATGCACACATATGCACATGCATGGACACACCTCCATAGACATGTATACAGAGATGCACAGCCACATCCTTTTACTTTTTAGCTGTTCTCCGACTGTTCCCCTGCTGCCTGTATCATTGTGTCTGAGTTGTATCAAATGGTTATAGGTCCGGGAGGGGAGTTATGGAAGATCTCTATCTGTCAATCTTGCTAGAACTGATTCACAATTGATCTACCTCTGGTCCACAATTGTTCCAGTGTAGGAGTGATGTTGGCTCTTAGATTTTGTTTCAGTAAGAACTGGTACAGCTTGTTTCTGTTCTTTTCGATCATTAGAATAGTCTCACTAGAACCAGGATAGCAATTTAGACCAGGCTCTATGCCTTCTGTAGTCTGAAGGTGTGTAGATATGTATGTGTGTATATGTGTGAGAGACAGAATCTTCAGTTCTTGCTGTTATATTTGCGACATCATTAACAAGATTTAGAGAATTGATTTTAAATAAGAATTTTCTAAAGTCATGTCTCTGAATAAAGTTTATTCATTTAGGGGTCAAATCTTGTTGCAAGAAGTTGCTTGAAACAGAAAAACTTTCCTTTTCCCAAGAAAGTTGGGTCTGAAGATGCACCCTATTAAATTGAACAGAATTTTTAGGTGCAAAGATGACGTTCCTTGCAGCATTTTATTACCTTCAAACAACTCAAAGTTGATGATCAGTTAAATCCACAATTTTGTTTATTTCTTTTCTCCCGTGATGGGAGTGAGACCTGTTAGAAGACTCATTTATGAACCTGAAAGAAGGTCCTGACTGCATTGGCTGCATGTCCCAGCTGTGATGGAGGTTTTTCCTAGAAAAGAAGCTTTCCCTAGTTCCAGGATTCATGGAAAATTTAGCTGCACTGCTGCAACACATGAGGAATCTCTGCCACAATTGGTTTTTGGGTCACTTCTAGCTCTTGAGGTCATTCCCAGCAGTACTTGTGAAGTCATGTGGTGCCAGAATAAAACTGAGAACTTGTGCAAGAAAAGCCTGCATGCAGGCTGTCCAGCTCACTCCCTGGTCCCAGACAATATTCTTTAGTGTCATTATGGTTGTGTGTATTCTTAGGGGCTCCCTTGAATTTGGGTGGGATTCAGTGGTCACATGGCCATGGATAGGCCAGCAGGTACCTGCCATGTTTTCAGCAGAAGCCATGGAGGCAGAACTGCCTTGAGTTAGGGACCAGCCTCTCATGACCTAGCTCCTGTGCTTACCTCCACTGCCCCCTGCCTTGGTGAATCATGTAGCAGACGCTATTAATTTTTGCAAGACATTTGTTGCTTTTGGTTTTTTTTGGGGGGGGGATCTTATTTACTGCAGTGCTCAGAGCTTACTCCTAATTCTGCATTCATGGATTATTTCTGGTGAACCTGGGGGACTTTATGGAGTACTGGGCATTGAACCTAAGTGGTCTGCTTGCAAGGCTAGCATCCTATCCACTGTATTATCTCTTCTGCCTCCATTTTTTGTAAGCCCTAGATGAGACATTCAGAATCAGTAACAATGAGGGTTAGGCTAGATCTAGTGGACAGACCCTTTCTGAGAGGACTCCTAGAAGGTGAGTGTAGAGAGGGACAGCTCCTGCATGCCTGAGACTCATGGGCTTTACAGACACCACACCAGTCCAGCACCTCCTCCAGGGGCAGAATTTGTACACCCCAGGCCTCCTTCCAGGCTCTTAAAGCACTTAAAGTTCTATTTTTTTCTACTGACCCCATATTTGGATCTATACAATATTTGAGCCTATTTCTTCTCCAACTAGTCTATGTTTATATTATCTTGTCAAGAAAGTGGCCACAGGAGAATGTGATGTTCTAGTCTGGAACTAGTTGCCAAGGGGTGGAAAGAGCAAATCCTCAATGGATAGGCCAACAGGAAGCTCAGAAAGATGGTGCTAGCATGTCGGGGCCAGCCTGAAGGTTGGAGAACATAAGAGAGACCCAGCCCTGGAAGTTTGGAGGAAAGCACAACACCCAGCTTCTCTTGGGTGCTCCCTCCCCACATCTTTAGACCAGGGATTTCAAAAATTTTCTATTTGTGACTCCTTTTTACCTGAGAAAACTTTACACCATCTTGTTTCTGTAAAATAGTTATCCAAATCATACATGTACTGAAAATAAAGCATACATATATTTTAGAAATGTTTGTGACCCTCCACATTTAATTAGAGCAAGATACCATATAGAATCATGCCCCACAATGTAAAAACTAGGTTGCAGAAAACCTTCCTATTTTACTTAGGTTTGTTTTTTGACTCACACTCAGTGCTACCAAGGGCTGACTCATAGTTCTATGCTCAAGAGATCACTCCTGATGGGGTTCAGGAAAACCTTAGGGTGTCCAATATTGACTCCAGGTCTGCTATGTGCAAGTGTCCCACACACCGCCCTTTCTCTCCAGCCTCTGTCACCCTGTTTTAAGTCAAGGAAAGGATGCAGGTTTGTGCAAGCTTTTGTTGCCTGAAGACCCATTGTGTGAGGCAGAGAAGAGACAGATCCCAGATCAAATAAGGGAAGTGAGGCCGACTTTGTTTCAAAGGCGATAACAACAGAATCTCCCCTTCCAGTTCTCCTGAAGCCTAACCTGGTGCTTGGCAGCTGGGTCCCGGGCAGCTAAGATACAAGTCCTTTCCCTTGTATCTCTGAAGGAGTCTTTACTTTCATGGTTGAGTCTCAAAGGCCTGATGTAATAGGCTCTGTTTAATGACTCTACAGCGCTCCCAGCGGCCACCTGGGGAAAAGGCAGAACAAGGCTGTTTAGGAGCTCAGGGCTCTTTCCTTTCAGCTGTAGTCCCGCTAAGAGTTAAGTAGATTAAGAACTTCCACTTTTGGGACATTGGTGATGAGAATGTTGCACTGGTGATGGGTGGTGTTCTTTACATGACTGAAACCCAAACACAATCATGTATATAATCAAGGTGTTTAAATAATATATATATATAAAAGAACTTCCACGGGATGGGGGGAAGAAAGGAGAGAAATAAAGAGGGGAGAAGGAGAAAGAGAGATGACAGAAGAGAGAGAGAACAGAGTAATGTATATTAGAGTAGTGAATGAATAGGGGTGAGGGTAGGGTAGGGTAAGGTAATCATTTGCCTTACATCCATCTCCAGCATGGCATATCAGGGGTCACTTCCTAGCACTGATGAGGTGTGAACCCCACATAAAGAATTTCCAGATGATTTCAGACCTTAGCCCTTGAAGTCACCTCCAACATATTTCAGTTTCTGAGACTCTAGGAACTGAGACCAGCCTGCCTACCCACCTTCTCCTCATTATTAATCCTGGGAATTTGGAAAATTAGTCCCGTGTTTATGTGATGCCATTAAGAAATAGAGAGTAAGATGCTGAAGCTGCACATGGACATACCACAAGTGACCCAGATGTCAGATGTTCATCTGGTCAGGTCAATCAACTATGATCAATAATTGATTATTGTCAATCTGGTCAATAATTATGACCACATACTCTCTCATATGTTGTGTCCATGGTATAAAGGTCATCCCCAAAAACTAGCAAGGAGAATTGGGTGGATTAAAAGTTAATGCAAATAGTTTCCAATGCAAATAGTTTCCTGAGCATCTGGCAGTGCACAGGGCTTACTTCTAGCTCTGAACTCAATGATCACTCTTGGCAGTGTTCAAGGGATCATATGTAATACTGGGAATCGATCCCAGATCAGGCACATGCAAGGCAAACACCTTACCAGCGGTATCATTGCTCTGACCGTATTATTTTTGCTTTCTTGCTTCCCCCCCCCCTTCTCACCTCCCAAAATTCTAGTTACATCTTCTAGCTATGAATTCCTTGGCTATGCAGGTCAGTCGCCATGTTGTGTGGTGGCTGTGCTTTCACAGAGCCACTCACTATATGGAGGGAGATATGGGAAGATGGACTTTGAGTCTCAGCAGTGTCGTGGGTGCTGACTTGGCAAGAAGCAGAGTGTAGAAGTGGTCACTTGGATTCTACAAAGCTTCTCTTAAGTTGTGACCAACAGGGGCAATCATGTGGCTTTCCCAACCACTAGTCTCATTTGCACTTGAGCTTTCCTTCAACAAAACAGACTTACTTGATTTGAATTAATTGAATGTCATGTTGTCTAGACAAGGTCATTTACCTAAGTAATCCACAGCTACCTTATTTTAAGACTAAATACAATTCTGTTCATTTTGGATTTTCTCCTTCAGCTGTGGTCTTCCTGGCTTCCCATGGAATGGATTCTTTCTCACTTAGCCATCAAGTGGATAGATTGTGAGGAGTTTGCTCTTGTTTCTCAGTATTTCTAGTTCTGTTCTGGCCTTGGCCAGCCTGCAGAGGAGACTTCTAAAACCATGTCTTAAGGAACTCTGTTTTGTGATTTAAAACACAAGATGCTCAATTCAATTTGGTTTTCAGATAAGCAATATTTTTTGGTAGAAGTATGTTATAAGAATGGCAATGTTCACCATCTTTGACTAAAACGTTTCTTTGTCTGTTGTTGAAATGCAAATTCAGGTAGGGTTTCTGTTATGCAACCTAGAAATCCAACAGCTTCATGGCTCCACTCTTTTGAAATGTTTCTAGGGAGTGGAAGTATTTGCAACTTTGATCTCTAGAAGCAGCATCTCTGAAAGGAAGATCTTGTCCTTCCTTTTTCTTCTTGGTCAAGTTGGGCTTTTTCACTGCTGCATGTGGCTAGCCTGTCAATCAGAGCTGCTGCACTGAATTTATTTCTGATATGGATTTAGGTTATATTAAAAATTTGGCCTTTGGTTGAACTGCTTCTACCAGCATTATATTGCACCTATTCTTGGTCTGCTCCATATCCTTGAAGTAGAAACTTCTTATAAGAAATTTTGCCCACAATGCAAGGAAGAAGATGAGGTGTGGGTTTGGAGGGGCATAAACTTAACAAGGCAGTGATCTGAGACATGTTATTAGACAGATCAGAAATCATTTTTTTTTGTTCACAGTGAGTTGGGAAATGAGCTTTGTGGGCAAACCACTTCTAGATAGGCAAGCAAGGGTTTGACTAGTAACCCCACAAGAATCTGCTGCTTATGATGTACATGTATATTCTCATTTATCTTCACACATTTAATAAGGGAAAGACTCTCATGGACTTCCTTTTACACTAAGGAAGCTGATCAGAAGTTCAATACTGTGGCCAACATAACCCAGCCAGTAAGTGACAGGCTGAGATTTGAACGAAGATTGATCTTTAACCACAAAGCTATGCTCTACTGCTCAGTGTTGGTTCTGGGCTGGAGGGCAAGGGGTGTCTCCTGTCATACTTGTTGGTTGGTTTGTGAGCTATGTTAGTGAATCTCATGGCATGGACTCCTAACTGCCTCTCCAATGACATCCATCATGACCTACCCCATTTTGATGAGATCATCTTCCAGCTAGGAATCGAGGGTTTCTTTAGGATATTCTTGGCTTTAGAAGAAGCAGCTCATTGACCACAACTCTTAAAATGCTATGTTTCTTAAACTATTAGGGCTGAGACACCATACCATATAGGGTTGCATTAGAAAAAATTGTTGGAACATTATATGACTGAACTCAACCATCAACAAATTTGTAACTATGTATCTCACAGTGATTCAATATAGTTTTTTATTTTTATTTTAGGCACTGTGATTTATATGTTGTTGATAATAAGGTGTCTAAAGTCAATCAAATTGGCATCTTCAACTGCCATCCAGAGAATAAGACAAAGGAACATGTAAGGAGACAATAAACACACATGGACTGAACAAGCTTTAGGGTCCCCTGGTCATCCAGAAGAGGTCTCTTGACAAGCCATTTATCTAATACAGTGTCATTCCTATCAGTATCTGGACTCCTCATAGCTGATTGTTTAAGCCATTGTTTAAGTTGACAGAGACATTAATGACAGTAATTACATACAATAGGTACCTGAGATCAGAGGTTAGGTATTTCACATAGTCAATCAGCCTTCATCTAAAAGCCCCTAGACTCTATACTATTCTTTCTGGGCATTTTTGCTTGCCTTTTAACCTATACTTTCCTGAGTGCACTTTTGCAAACACTTTGTATCCTAATACACAACTGTTTTACTTGGGAGAATATCCTAATCTTTTTTTTTTTTAATTAGGGGCATGATTTCCCTTGAGAATTAGGCTGACAACATTCCAACACCACACTTCCCCCAGAGTGTCTGCTTCCCTCTATTGTGATTTCTTTATGATTTGCTATCATTGAATATTGGAGGTGTCTACCAATCATATTAGTATATGGATATATATCTATATTCTCTGACTCATGTAAAAGTTTCTTGGGGGCAAAGAAGTTGAGTATGGAAGCTATTTGGGAAGTTTGGCTCTAGAGAAAGTGGAGGAGTCCTTTTCTTCCAGCTGTGTCTCATCATTCCTTGTAGGTCCTATCACCAAAAGAGTTCAAAAGTCTGCTTCCTTGTGTTTTATTCTTTGGGTTGTTCCATTTTGTGACCTGGAAGAAAGCACACTAGAGATGAATGTGTCCAGCTTGTTCTTGTAGACTTCTGCCCTGCAAACAGTGTAGCATGCATATGTGAAAAGGCCGAGTGTTCTATTTTGTGGTGTGTCTGCAGCACTTTCCATGTCTGGTTTATTTTCTCATCCATCATTATGTGCCACATCAAATGGAGTTTCCCCTTGATGCTGTGGTTCTTGGACTTGAGCCACAATACCTGGGTATGGGCATGAATCATAGAGTTTGCTGATAATCCAGTATCCACAAGGGAGGCCTGACTCCCTGATAGAAGACAGTGGATATGTCTAGATGGGGTAATCAAAGCCCCATGGCAGTGCTTTGCTGACAGTCCCAGCTGCTTTTGCACTTTTGATGTAGTTGTTCTTGATGCTGGTGGGGGTCCCCCAGGTGACTTATGTGAAGTGGGGAGAAGAAAATCTACTACTTTGTCTCTCCCCACTTCTGCCACTGTGGGACAAATAACTGGGGGAATCTAGGACTGATAAGAGGCTGCTGTGAGTTTTGCATTTTGCAGGAAAGGAAAGTCAGTCCTAGACCTTACCCAGGCCTTTTGGGTCCTCACCTTTCTCTCACAATTTTAGGAGGAGCTGAGCAGTTAAGTAAAAACAGGTTTGATTTAGAAATTTTTGAGGTCAGGGAGAGTGAGGAAAAGAGACAGAGAAAGAGAGAGAGAGAAACAAAGAGAGAGAGAGAAACAAAGAGAGAGAGAAAAAGAAAGAAAGAGATGTGTGCCCAAGAGAATGCAGGCTGCTCCAGAATAAAGAGAGAAGGGCCCCAAGACAACAGGGAAGGTTGTTTGCCTTGCATGCAACTAACTGGTTCTATCCCCAGCATCCCATGTGGTCCCCCAGCCTGCCAGGAGAACAGATCCAGGAGTAAGCCCTGAGCACTGCTGGGTGTAGCCCCCATCAAAAAGAGTGGAGAGACAGAGCTCAGAACATATTAAATATTAATCAATTAATCAATATTAAGTAATAATTAATCATAATAACCAATCAATTTATATTTATATTATTTAATTCATAATTTTATTATATATTTATTATATTATATATTTATTATATATTAATATTATATTGTATATTTATTATATTATATAAATTTGTTTAATTTATAATTTATATTAATTATATAATTAATTATTAATAATAATTAATTAATAAGTAATCAATATTAAAGTATAAAATTATACAATTCAGGAGGGGAGATGAAGGTGGCATAATCATGGGCAGCCTGGCAACACATGTGTGTGAGAAACACATGTGCTTTGCAGTACATGTGTATGATGACACATATGGTCACTCTGGAGCCCTGAAGTCCTCTTTCTTTGTTCAGATTGGCTTTATATTCATTTCTTCCAAACTACCTCCTATCCCAACCATCATTGCTAGGTGGTTGCCAAGGGGAAATTGAGGGTTTTCTTTGAATATTTTTCACTTGGCCTGGGTACAGTGCTGGGGTCTTTCCTCCTGGGGGTTTGAACCCTTCACCTTTCAGGAATCATCCTGCCCTGAGTCTGGAATTATTTATTTATTTATTTTGCAGGGGTGTTTGGTGGGAAGGAATCACTTAGTAGTACTCAGGGTTTATTAATTCTGGCTCTCTGAGATCATTTCTGGTGAGTTCAGGAGATCATATGGAATGCTGGGAATAAAGCCAGGTCAACCGAGTCCAAGGCAAGAGTCTTTCTATAGCTCTAACCCATGGCCTGGAATTCTGCATCTCTATGGCTTTCCAGGCTCCTGAAATGAGTCCTTTATGTCAAAGGCCTCCATACCTTCAGGCTGGTTCATGGTCAGATTCATATCCTCAAAACATGCATTATCAGTGCCCCTATCTTTCTTCCTACAACATTTTCAATCAATGATGTGGACCACTTCCAGTCTTCAGACAAATAGTGGTTAAAAAATACCACTATTTCAGTCCAGTTGATTACATAGGAGGTTCTCTGGCTGAGTGTTCAGTCTGCTGGGAAACCTGTAGCAGCCCTGTGACAAAAGAGGCAGAGAAAAGAGATGACTGCCTCTGCTGGTGATCTCAGAGGGCCTGGCAGAGGTGGAGAGACTTGGAGGGGGCCAGTTGGGAACTCTCACTTGGAAGCAAGGAGCTTCTAAGTGGACTCCCAGAATACTCTCCACTAGCTTTGTGTTTTTATTTTTTTAATTTTTTTTCTGTCTGAGTAGAAGCCTAACCTTCTTCTGGCTTCTCTCACCAACAGATATAACCTTCACTTGTGCCCCTGAGCATTTTGGGGGGTTGAATTAGGGATCCTTCAACGTCCTACAATCACATAGGTATTTGTGGTGTAGGGATTAAGGCCTGGTTTGCTGGGGACCTGAGGCAGCGAAAACCTCAGACCTCTAAGAGCTCTGAGGAATGGAGCTTGAGCTTGCTCCCTTTGCCCTGACTCCTCTTTCTTTCAGAGACCAAGTGGCCTGAGTTTCCTGGGTGGCTTCTGTCAGTTTACGCAGAGCCCAGTGCCAGGCCCTCCAAATGGCCCATCTGTTCATAGAATTCCCCTCAGTTCCTGCTTGCCTATCTGACATTTGGGATGCCTGCCTGGACCCCTGATTTCTCATTCTTTGCTGCGAGTGAAGAGCTATGTTTCCGGACTGCTGATGGGATGAATGTCCCCCTTGTTCAGAGCAATTGCAGACATTTTATTGTGGGCAACCTCGTTGCAAGAATCTAGGTCTCTGAAGTCCCTGCCCTGCTTCCCTCAGAAACATGGCCTTTGAGCGAACGCCCTTTGTCAAGTCACCAGCTCTGGCTGTGCCACCACCAGCTGAGTTAGTCTTTGGCATCAGAGCTGAACCAGATGACTCTGGCAAAAATGAATTTGAGAGGACTTAAAAAAAAATCTAAGCCCCAGATCTGTAGACCAATGCTTTGTCCGTGAACAAAGGAAACTAGGACTTCTTTGCTATTTACAGTGCTGTCTCAGCAAGCCATGCTTTCCAGCATTTTCTGTCCCCCTGGAGGGCGAGCACAGGTTTGCCGCTCTTTCATGCAGGCTCTTTTGAATTTAGTATTTAAACCCATGGGGCAAGGTGGGACTGATCCTTCTGAAATGAAAGCCTGTACCTCAAGGATCTCCCCCAGCGGGAACTTTAGGCTGTTTGGATGAGGCAATGTGGCTAAATTTGCCCCAGAGTCTTCAATCTTCTCTCTCTCTCTCTCTCTCTCTCTCTCTCTCTCTCTCTCTCTCTCTCTCTCTCTCTCTCTCTCTCTCTCTCTCTCTCTCCTCTCTTTTTCCATTTGATATCATACCCAGAATCTCCTATCTTCAGTCTGTCTGTCTCTCTATCTTTATCACTCTTTTTCTCTTTCACCTTCCTCTCTCTCCATTTGACATCAGCCATTTGGCATTTTGTACTGTATTGGCTCTGGCACTAGTTTTGGGGATCATCTTTTCTCCCCAGGGAGCTTTTTCCATGTTAAACTGAAGGAGAGTTAGCTTTGGAATACACAAATACATGCTTTCAGGCTTAGGGCAAGAAGGGCCACTGGGTTCTTGTCAGGTTGTCCTGTAGAGACTAGCAGAACAATTTCAGTGTAAAACTGTTCCGCTGCACTGGGATTGGCCAGGCAGCCCAGGGAGTGATGGATGGATGAGTTCAACGTTTGGAAGCTGTGGGGAGAAGTGTTTGCGCCTCCCTCCTGGACACTGCCTGGTGTATCAGCGCCTGTTGCCAGGGAGATGTTTTGGTGCCTTCTGCCAAGGCTGTGGGCTGCAGCTGGGCCCAACTGCTGCAGCCACAGGTGAGTCCCAGCATTGTCCTTCTTTGTGTTCATGTCTCCAGCTGCAAAGGAAAGGAGGGACAGGGTTACTGGAAATAGAGCTATGGAATGCTCAAGGAGAGGTGAACTGTGATTGGCAGTGGGATTGAGGGCTTCACTACCCTCATTTCCATTCTCTACCCACAGGAGGGCAAATGTAGTCTACAGCTGCTTTACAACTGCCCTGGCCACGGGGCACTTTGCTGCCCACTTAACTGCCCACTTGGCTTCTCTGGACTCATATACTGACCAGCATTGTGGGTAGATGAGGAGGAGCAAAAGGAACCAGGTCAGGTGCTGGCAGGTGTCAGACCAAGACAAAGCACAGACCTCCCTCAGCATATTCCCACTCAGGTGCAAGCCTGGTACATATAAAGACCTATCAGGATTTGTTGATGACATCGAGCAGATCATAGTCTGATCTGGGGTTTCTGAAGTTCTCAAACACAGAAAAGTTTTAGTGGAACAACAGATATTTTGCAAACATTTGGCATGTTTGAGAGTATGAATTCAAGAGATTTCATTTCCAGTTTGTTGTGTGTTGTTCTTCCTTAAAAACTCTTTGCATGAGAACTCTAAGCTCTGCTTTGTGTTGCCTTTTTTTGTTCACACACAAAAAAGTGCATTTGCTCAGGATATTTACTTTTTGCATTACTACAAAGTGAAACACTTCTGGGGATTGAACCATGTAAAGGAACAAGAAAAGAGATAATCAGGACTCTGAACTTTAGGGAAGACTTGCTTTAAGAGACTAAAAACTGATACTGGTGCGGTGGTGCAGCAGTAGGGCATTTGCATTGCATGTGGCTGACCTAGGACAGACCGTGGCTCCATCCCCTGGCATCCCATATGGTCCCCCAAGTCAGGAGTGATTTCTGAGCACATAGCCAAGAGTAATCTCTGAGCGTCACTGGGTGTGGCCCAAAAACAAAAAAAAATAAATAAATAAAAAAATAAAAGAGAGAGAGAGAGAGAGACTAAGAACTGCCATCTGATTAAGAGATGTATTTCTAAGAAAGCTTTTCTATTTGCTTTTTTTTTAACTGTGATTAAAATATTCTAACACTAAATATCTTACTTTCATTTAATATTTTGCTGCATTTACTATTTAAATGCATTAAAAATTGTAAGGATTGTAAGGTATTCATATTATCTTTGCCAAATGAATATATGTAACATATGAATATATGTAATATTATTTCAGTTCAGAAAAACAATTAAAAATTTTAATTTGGTATTTACAGAAAGTAAAAAAGAATCATATATTATTATTTTTTGAGGTTTCAAATAAGCCGCATGATGATTGATCTCTAAAGCACTTTCAAACATAATATGTATTACATTATTATAAAATTTTCAGAGGAAAACTAAGGATAAATACACTCTCAAGTAACAAAAGAGAATTATGATATATATGGCTATAGTGATATTAATCTTAGATTTTTAAATTGGATGGTGGTATCTATCAAGTTCTAAGATATTTCTATCCCACTGGTACCACTTAAAAGAGTATTATAACAGTTTATTGTAAAATGTTGATATTTACTTAATACAGAAAATTATCTCATTTGTTACTGTTTAGATGATGATTAGAAAAACCTCAAACCTCTTTAAATGCTATTTTAGAAATGGGCACAGGGGTAGATAGAAAATATTTAGCTCATTTTTTTGGGTATACCAAATGTCCAAAGGCAACAGAAACCAAGATCTGGTCTTCAGTAGGCAGGGTGTACAATTGATTAGTGGTGAAGGGAAATGGATACTCTTGGGGGAGGGTCTAGTAAGGGACTATTACTCAGGAAGACCTATCATTAGCAGGATTGTAAACCACAGTGCCTAAAATAAAATTTAAAAAAAGAATTAGGTCATTCATGTTTTCGTAAAAAATTTTTTTAATCCTTGGCCCTGACTTATAATATGGTAACTAGGACTGCCTGAGATGAACGATGTTGCTCCATCACTCCTACCACCAGTGTGCCAGTATCTCTCCACCACTGTCGCCAGGTCCCCTCTTGACAGACTGTGGTCTTTAAAAAAACCTGGTGGTGGGGGACTGAGTACCACAGTGTGAAGAAATAATTCACCTTCTGCCCTCAACACCATTTCTATATTTGCCTAATTTCAAAACCCAACTCTCTTTCCTCCTTTGACCTGCTGATATTTGCATTCTCTCTGTCTACAAGGGGTCTGTACTCTCTTCGGAAAGGTTCACAGACCTCTTTGCTCTATTCCCAAATGCAGAAATCTCTTCTCCTTCTTGTGACCCAGCCTTGGGGTAGTGGTTTGCCATGTTAGGTTCCCATGCTCCTGCACCGTGACCCCTGGGAATGAAGGTGATCAGGGTGGACTACTAAGCCTCTGAGAAGCAGTCCACGAACCTGCCAGCTTCCACAGGGATTGGATGATCTTCAGCCACTGCCCCCTTTGTTGATTTTGCTTCTAACACATTTGATTCTATGGTGTGCACTCTACAGAAAGGCTCGCTTCGGAGAGGCAAGAGGCAAGTGACAGGGGATTTGTGGGGGATTGGGAAGGAAATCTGTCCTCATGAGATGGTGTCAGCACAGTGACAACTGTCCAGGCAGTCAGCAAGGAAGTTGTGCAGCCCCAAGCTCTTGACACCTTGATGAAACTTTCTCCCAGATTGCAGCCTCAGAGCCTGACACAGCGGCGGCGACACCCAGTAACACAGCAAGAACCTGGAGTGAAACAAAACACGGTCTTTAGAGAGGAAGTGGAGGCTAGTTTAGAAAATTGTAACACCTCCTAGAAATGCTTCCCGAGCTACCCTCCCTTCTCACTCCTGATGCCGTATAACCTAGCAGCTGGAGCCAACACAGGAGCTGGTGTGGCCTTGGTTTGGGGTTTGGCCTTAGTTTGCTTCTGGTCATAGATATCGAGGTTCCTACTTAGTGTCGCTGCAGCTTTAGGGACTTGCTTTGAATCCCTTGATTCTTTTTATTTTATTTAATTTTTGTTTTTGAGTGACTCCTGTTGACACTCAGGGGTTACTCCTAGCTAAGCTCTCAGAAATCGCTCCTAGCTTGGAGAACCATATGGGACGTTGGGGGGCCCGAACTCAGATCTGTCCTGGGTTGTTGCAAGTCAGCCCCTGAAGAGGTTGACTGATGGAGGGATGGAGGATGAGGTCTTTCCCCTTCAGCTCGGAGCACGCATCTGCCACCCCGTCCAGCCGACGGTTCTGAGGTGAAACGGCGTGTTAACAGCTCGCAGACAGTCAGGCTTGTGGAAATATTAGCTTTATTCGGTGGACAAGACTGAAGTCCAAAGCCTCAGCATCAGTTCCTGCCAAAAAGCCTCTCACCTTCCACAGACCCTTGTTTTTATCCCCCAGAATCAGCTACCACCCAATGGTGGGATCAGATACCACCCAATGGTGGAAGCAGAATCAGGTACTACCCTAGGTTGGGGGCAGAATGCCAGGTCACACCCTAGGGTAGGGCACAATCACCGATCAGGTTAGGGTCAGTAACATAATAATTCCCTAAAATATTTACATACACAACACTGGGTCAGCTTTGTACATGGCAAACAACCTATTGCTGTGCCATCGCTTTGGCCCCATGAATCCTTGGTTCTTAAAAATCACGCAGTACCTCAGAAGCAGCTGTTTTGTTTTGTTTTATTTTGTTTTGTTTTCGCCACTGCCCTTTGCAATGCCCAGGTATCTTATTGATGAATGTGTTCAGTTGTTCACTTTTCGAACAGTGAGAGACATACACATGGAGAAACACAGGTGTCTGGACCCCAGAATCCCCATATATATCTTCTAGGTTACCCATCCTGGTCTGCAAGGTATATTCTATGAAAAATCCATGAGTCATTATAGGAGGTTCATGTCCATGTTCCCCCTCTTCAAATGAAAAATGATGTTTGCATCATGCACATGAGTTGGAATGCGGTTCACATCATTGCTGCTCCCTCTCTCTTTTCACTTGTCCATAAATCAAGGGAACCTGCTCTGCTAGTTGAGAGGAGTAGGGAGAGTGAGTGAAAAGAAAAATATCAAGTAGATTTGTGGTATTTCTCTTTCCCCAGAGGCATCTCCCTATCCTTGTGCCAGTCTGAACCTGGCATTCAGCAGTGGATGTTACACCATCTAAGGGGAAGGGCAAAGCTCTGCCATCGGGAATCTAGTTGGGGTGGGGTGAGTCTGAGTTGGTTGGCTATTGAGGCCATATAGTTCGAGTGGTCCTGGAAGAGGGCTGAATTGACCTTGGCCATATTAGGAGATCACCAGAGACACTTTGGAGGGAAGCATTGAGAACATAATGATTTGGGTTGGAAGAATGATCTGAGCGTTTCTATTTTATTTTCTATTCCCTAGATGTAAATAGAGAAAATAAGGCAAGGTAGGGAATGAATTAGTTCATCTGTAGAACCCTGAGTAGTCCCTTTATGTGTGTGTTTGTGCACGCGTGTATGCACACACATGTGTTTGTGTCCCAAGTGGTGTTCAGGAGGTCTGGAGCCTTCTCTCAGCAATTCTTGGACAATCTGGTACTTGGTGAGTGGTTCAATGTGAGGACCCTAGGATGCGATTCTGCTGAGGCTCTGTAGCTCTGATACCCAGCAATGACTCCATGCAGCAATACTTGTGGAACTGTGAGACCCAAGGAATCAAATCAGCATTGGTCTCACGTAGAACATGTGCGTTTACCTCTATGCCATCTCTTTGACCTAAAGCTACTCTTTTTGTGTTGGTTTTATCAACAAAAATGAAAGAGATGTTAGCCATCTGGATATATTGGTAAAGGAATGCTTGTTTATTCAAGAAATGCTTGTGGAATTATTCATTAATCCCACAGAAGGTTATTGTGCATCTGTGGTGAGACCTGACTGCTGCAGAATCAACTACATAGTAACAAGCAAGGAAAGGCAACTCTCAGCCCTCAATATCCTTTCAGTAAGGAGTGAGACCTAAGTTGGCAACTGTGAAGCTCTAATACCAGAGAGTGGTCACTTCTGTTCAGGAAATTGGAGACAGATGAAGGAAAATGCATGACAAAATTTCTATTCTAATTTTGTTCCTTACCTGGCTTTGCTTGGAGAACCCAGTGCCAGAGATAAAATCTTGGGGACCCTCATCAAATCCTGGGTCCCCTAGTTCTATGGGTCATCTCCTTGTTTTGGATGTTTCTATTGGAAATCCTTTGGATGGATGAGGTCTCTTGGATAGGGTGACAGGATCAAGTTAGGGGTGATGGTGATGGTAGAAAGTTTAGGCTGACGGTGTAGAGCTCAAGCAAACCCAAAAGCAAGATTAGCTACTTTGTTTCAAGGGAAAAAAATGAGGAAGCTATACAGAGATGTCCGGGGCAGGCCTGGGGAGGTTGGCAGGACATTGGGGGCGTGATGTGTGCCTCTGCAGACTAGTGCTACAATCAGGATTTTGTTCTGTATGCAATGGGGAGGGACCAGTGGAGACTGGTGAAAGATCACCATCTGAATCACATTTCCAGAGCAAACCGATCCATGAATCCAATTTTTGCAAATGTGAAGAAAATCTACTTGCTCCTTGAATAAGATGTGTTGTTTCAACTGGATGGGTCCCCAGCTATACAGATTTATTCCCCCCCCCCCCGACAAACAGTTGGTCTTCGAACTGTGGGGAAATGTACTGTAATTTTGTACTGCATTTTCTTTTCCTTTTGATAGTTGGACTAATATTTTAACCTTGACTATTTCTTTTTTTTTTTTTTTTTTTTTGGTTTTTGGGCCACACCCTGTGACGCTCAGGGGTTACTCCTGGCTATGCGCTCAGAAGTCGCTCCTGGCTTCTTAGGGGACCATATGGGACGCCGGGGGATCGAACCGCGGTCCGTCCTAGGCTAGCGCAGGCAAGGCAGGCACCTTACCTCCAGCGCCACCGCCCGGCCCCTTGACTATTTCTTAAGGTACTGTAACTTAGGGAGAAATGCTTACATTTGTATCTCCCTTAAACAGGGTAGAATCAGGATCAATCCAACTTCCAGGCTTTTGTGAAGAGCCTGTGCTTTTATTGGGGTGTAGGCACTCTACCCAGCGCTGTCTGTAGGCATGGCTAGGCCTCAGCTGATCAGAGGACAAGAGTGCTTCCGGCTCTAAGATTCAAGGTCAAGTTCATCCTTCTCTGAGAAGTCTCTTATTCTACCCCACTCCATTTGACTTGCCCAGCATGGGGAATATTTTTCTATGAATGAATTGGGTGAGGACTTCTTCAGGGATCCCAAGGGCAAGATATAATCAAAGATATAATACAAAGATATAATCCAAGTATAGTTACTCCAACAGGGTGCTCCTGATTCTCTGTGATTTATCCTCACAGGGACACAGTAATGAGATCATGCTCTTCCCAAGTTCAGCGCTGTGAGTGTAGCAGGCCCTTGGTACATATTTGCGGGGGATGAAAATCCTATAAAATGATTATCATCTCCACAGAAAGATGCTGTATTGCCAGTTCTTATGAACTTGGCTTTCTTTAATTTATACGAACTAGAACTAAATTTGGTCTTTCTACTCAGCACCAAACAAAGAGCTGGGATCAAATGACTTACCTAATAACTTTATTAAGGAAAAAAGATGCATACTAATTTCGGTCTGCTAAAACATGAGGATATTGTTAATTACTCTGCCTCATCTTATTTTCCCTGCTAGGCATATGTGTCTTCATATAAAATAGTATTTGTGTGGCGAGTAAAAGTCATGAAATAATTGTTTCCAAAATATTTCAGTTCTCATTAATTTGGGGGAGATAGTTGAGCCCTTAAATATTGCAAATTATTCGGTTTAATGATGAAATTGACTGTGCCAGTTAGACTTCCATACAGAGAGTGCCTGGGCATGTGACTGATGATATGACAAGCTCGGTGAATAGGTGAGCACTGAGAAGCTGAATTTCTCTCAGATTCAGATGAATAAACAGTGCAGGGCAGTGTCATATGAAAAATGATCAAGTGGACAGTCAGAAATGCTGAACTGTCCTTCCTATCCCCATGCAATCAGCAGTCTCAGTGCACAATTTCAGTCTCTTCTTTGAGACCCCTGTATCCTGTGAATGCTGTGTCTAGTGCTGGAAACCTTCACTTTCCCTGAGAAGGATCAAAGAGGCCCAGAAAGATAAGTTTGTCCTGGGAAGGTAGCCAAAGTCAGTCCTTTCTCAATTTTGTGAGAGAGTGGGCTAGAGCTGGCCTGTCCTGGGCCCTGGAATCCAGAAGGCAGCTGGTGACTCAGACTTCTGCACCTGCTCTGACCTTTTGCCCAGGAGAGGGCAGTAACATGCTAACATTTCAATCTTCTTCCTTGTCCTCCAGAGCTGCTGCAGGGAACTGGCTTGTAGGAGAAGCCTAACTGGATTCTTCTTCGAACAACATTCAATCTGACATTTGGGATGTTTGCAACCTTTGGCTTTAGACTTTGCACATCCGGGCTTCTGTAAGAGACATTGCTGCTGTTCCCAGAATCTGTTGGCAGCATTGCTCTCTGTATGAAGCTGGGAGGGCTGCACATCATGGGGACTATAGCCTGGAGGATGAGATTTAAGGGTGTCAGCTGCTACTCTGCCTCAGCTGCTGGGGTGGTCTCCTAACAGGCTTTGCAGCACTTCTCTACATGCAGCCCAGAGAAGACACCTTATTGTTATTGCAGAAAGTTGGAGACCACAGCCCAAAACAAACAGCATGCAGTGCCCATGTCTCTCAGGGTAGAAATATCATTCAGATGCTTCCCCTCTTTCTTTCATCTATCTTAGCAACCTGCAGCTCCTTTCTTATCCATTTAATTGATTTTTATTTTTCTTTACTTTTTTTTTTTGAGCCACACCTGTGATGCTCAGGGGTTACTCCTGGTTATGTGCTCAGAAATTGCTCCTGGTTTGGGAACCATATAGGATGCTGGGAATCAAACTGAAGTCTGTCCTGGGTCAGCTGCATGCAAGGCAAACACCCTACTGCAGCATGACTGCTCCTGCCCTTAACTGATTTTTCTTGAGGACAACTTTTTCATCCCAAGTTCTGAGAAGTTATAATCATTTTAAGTTTTTGCCTAAGCGAAACATATGGGAACATCATGGAAATTGCCCTCAATAGAAAGCATGGGAAAGTGGGAGCACTCCCAGACTCTGAAAATATTATTTGATTATTCTTGGTGGCTGGTTTAGTTGTATCACAAGCTACCAAAAGTAGTACTCTCATCCCTCCTCTCCAACCTTTCATTCACTGACTCATGTGAATGTCTGTGTTCCTGGCCAGTGATGCCCAGCAGAGAAACCAGAACTAACTCAATGGTTGAAGAAAACCACTCTGATATATGAAGAATGTCAGTGAGAGAATGGGTGGAGAGAGTGAATTGTGCATAGGAAGCAGGAGCAACTGGTGGAGGGATAGAAGGAAAAGGGTTAGTGGGTTTAGAAATTCAATTTAAAAAAAAGAAATTCAGTAGGTCTGTAAATGCGTGTGTGTTTGTGTGTAAAAGAGAGAGAGAGAAATAGAGCGAGAGAATGTGTCTGTGTGCATAGAAAGAGTGCCAGGCAAGATAGAGGAAGATAGGGGACATAGTAGGGAGAAAAAGTGGGGTTTCAGGAAGGAAAAAGGAGGGAGGAATGGAAGAAGAATGCCCCTTACTTTTTTCTCTTTCCTGCATAAATATGAGTGGATTTCTTTTGATGGTGATGCAAAAGTGGGGAAAATCATTGATTTGAATAACATTTAAGTTGAATGACCCTCAATTTGAAAGTTTTATGGAAGTAATATCTCTAAAAACTAAGTTTCATATTAAGTGTACAATCCATTGGCTCTGTATAAATATTTGCAACCATATAACTGCTATATGTTGACCATGTGCCTACCATATTTATGTATTCCATTCTAAAAATTCTTTTCTAAGAAATAGAATGCATCTATGTTCAAGAAAGGTACCTTGTGCCCTTTTATAGTTAGTTCATTTCACTTCTCAGTCCCCAATCTGGGCTATTACAAGTCATTGGTAATCTCTATGGATTAGTGTTGCCTGGTTGCTCTAAAATTTTCTATCAGAATTTAACACTATAATCTTTTTGCTCTGGTTCATTTTCTCACTTAGGAAAATGTTTGAAATTTAGCTATGTGGTTACACATATTGATATCTCATTCCTTTTTATTGAATAGTATTTCATTTGTGAATGTATCATAATTTGTTTCTTTATCCACCTGCTTATGGACATATGAATTGTTTCCAGATTTTGGCTCTTAGAATAAATCTTTGAGGAATATTTATGCTCAATGATCAATTTTTTGTTCTTATTTATAGACCATACCTGATGATTCTTGGGTCTTACTTCTGGCTCTGCACTCAGGAATTACTACACCTAGCAGTGCTCGGCAACCATATGGGATGTCAAGGATCAAACCCAGGTCAGCTGTGTGCAAGGCAAATCCTACCTGCTGTCCTATCATTCTTGGCCCCATCAAATATTTTTAGTAGCCTAGATCTCAGGATAAAAGTGCTGGGACATATGAGATAATAGTATGGGATACGGTTATTATTATTTTTTTTTTGAAGACTACACCAGCTGCACTCAGGATTTATTTCTGGCTCTGTGCTCTGGGAATACTCCTAGTAGGCTAAGGAAACCATATAGGGTACAGGGGATTAAATCCAGGTTGTGTGCATGCAAGACAATTGTCCTACTTGCATAACGTCTCTTCACCCCCTTGGATAAGGTTTTTATTTAATTTTTTATCAGCAACTTGGTATTTTATGTGCAACCTTTGTTTTTAAAAGACATCTTATAAATAGCATGCAGTTGAGTCTTACTTTTAAAAGCATGAAAAGTCTCTTCCTTTTAACTGGAAGGTTAGTATATTTTATTTAATGTAATTATTAATGTTTGCATTTATATCTACTATCATGCAATTTGAAATTCATTTGTCTCTTTTTTAAGTTTCTCTGTTCTTCCTCGCTTCTTGTAGGCTAATGAAATATTTCTTAGTGTTTTTCACTTTATTACTTCTGCTGATTTATTGCTAACTCTGCTGCATGTAATTTTTAGTGACTACCTTAGGACTAGCAGTAGAAATTCACAAGTATAGTCATTTGCTCCCTCTTCACATGTAACATGTGTTGCTGCATAGGTTCTCTTTTCCACTCCTCACTTCTTACCTTACACTTGTTATATCTCAATCCTTACTTCCTGATTTTGAATTCAGCCTTCATTTTAGACATGTCTTAACTTCACAAGTGCAAAATTTCATTTAACTCTCCATGGTGTCCCCTATAATACTACCCTAATTTTCACTTCTTTATGTGCCATAAACCTTGCCTAATACTACCATCACTTGTGCTTTAATTAACATTGCTAGTGCAGGTAAGATGTGAGAATGACAATGTAGTCTTTCATATTTACTCATTTATTTTCCATTTTCAGTGTTCATCATTTCTTCCTCTAAATCTAAGGTTTTTATCATGTGGTATTATTTCAATTCCTTCATTCAGCATTTAATTTATTCAAACATCTTTGAATTATTCCAGATGGCTATTTTTGATCGTGATCGAAATTTGAGTTTCCCCATTAGCATTTTAAATGTATTTTGTCTCCTAATTTGGGGTCATTTTCTTTAGGTTGTGATGTACTTTAAATCTAGTCCTTTTTTTCCTGGTAATCCTGCTCAAGTTTCATGCCTTGGAAGTTCAGAACTGTTACTATTATTATTTTATTGTTTTATTTTATTTTTTTATTTTTGGTTTTTGGGCCACGTTCAGCAGTGCTCAGAGGCTACTCCTGGCTCTGTGCTCAGAAATTACTCTTAGAAGTTTAGGGGGACCATATGGAATGTCAGGGATTGAGCCTGGATCTGCTGCATGCAAGGCAAAAATAACCTACCGACTGTGCTATCTCTCTGGATCCCATTATTATTTTTTAATATTTCTTTTTGTGAGCCAAAGCAAAGCACAGTGGCTAGGGCATTTGCTGTGCTTGCAGCCGACCCAGGTTCTCCCCCTGGCATTCAATATAGTCCTCTAGGCCTTCCAGGAGTTATTGTGAGCACAGAGCCAGGAGTAACCTCTGAGCACCAGTAGACGTGGCCCAACTACCCAAAAAGAAAAAAAGTTCATTTTTTTGCCTCAATGTGCCTTTTTATCTTTTAAGACTCCAACTTATATGACTGTTAGATCATTTAACATTATGTTTAATAATAATATGGAACCCTTCCATTTTTTAAAATTGCGGGTACTAGGATGGAAGCACCAGACCATATCCAGCAGAGCCCAGAATCTCTTACATGCCAGGTATATGAGCTACTATGTTAACTATTAACCCTGGCCAAAATTTTAAGTTTCTATTTAACCTCCCCTTCCCACTTTACATTATCTTTGTCCTGTGCTTGGTCTCTTTACTGTGGTCAGGAAATTGCCTCTAGGCATAGTGCCAGGGTGAAAAAAAGAAAAGAATAAATCTATAATATTATTAATCTGTTTCATAAGCTCACAAACTACCTGCCATCTTCAATCATCTGCTAAATCTATATAGTGTTTATGTTTTTCATTTTAGTTATTGCACTTGTAGTTCTAGAACTTTTATTAGAGCTTTTATTTGTAGCTCTATGTAATTTCTGTTTTCTGACAGATTCCCTATCTGCTTACTTACTAGCATGTTTTCTTTAATTATTTGAATAAATACATTCGTTTTTACTTAGAATGAATTTGCCACAGCTATAGATAGCTGTTTTAATACTTCTGCTTTCCAAACCCAAAATATGAAGGGCTTTTCCCACTTTCTTTGTGTGCAAAGTGATTATTCAATTGCATTCTGGATATTGTGGATAATACATATGGAAACTCTTGATTTTGTTATTTTTGCTTTAAAAAGTATTTGTTGGGGCTGGAGCAATAGCACAGCAGTAGGGCGTTTGCCTTGCACGCGGCTGACCCAGGACAGACCTGGGTTCGATCCCTGGTGTCCCATATGGTCCCCCGAGCAAGGAGCCAGGAGTGATTTCTGAGTGCCAAGCCAGGAGTATCCTTTGAGAGTCACTGGGTGTGACCTAAAACAAAACAAAACAAAAAAAGTATTTGTTAGGAGGTCTGGTGTCAGAGACCTTGCTATGCTGTTAAGGCAAAATATTTGTTTATATACAAATGACTAGCAACCACTATGAATTTAACACTAACATAAGTATGGTGCCCAAATTGCAGTAATTGAAAGGAAACATAAAAGTCAAACATGGAGTCAGGTAAAGGATCAGGAAGTAAACTGGGATAAATGTGGAGGGTTTGAAATGGGGATAATGGAAGTGGATGTGGGAAATGTATTTCTGAAAACCCATGGTAAACAACTATGTAGATAAATCATGGTGTCTAAATAGAAGGAAAAAGTATTCGCTGTTTTTTTCCCTTGCAGTTTTAAACACTGAATTGAACTTGTGCAAATTTGGTTTTATGCTTTTTTATTGCATATGAACAATCCCTAGCATTTTCAAGACTCTCTAATTTTGTTGGAACTTAATCTTCAAATTACATTTTTCTATTGATTTTGTTGAAGTTTCAATTTAGTTTTTATTAGGTTAAGACATGAGTTAGTCTTTCTAAGGTGTAGTATTTCAGGAATCTCCATGCTGAAAAACTCAGAATTTCAAGAAGCTCCAGCATTTTCTTTTCCTCACCAGGATTCAGCATATTTTTATCCATATTTTACTTTTATTTATGTGTTACTGTATATCTAAAACACCCCTTAGATATTTACCTAGCTGCTGGCCATATTCATAAGGGATCTCATTCTGAACATGTGGAATTCCTGTCTGCATGTTTTTCACTATTGTTCTACATGGCAGGGTCAACTGTCCTTAGCTGCCAGGATCTCTGACCTCTGCCTCCTCTGTATCATGTGACCGCTATGTTATGCTTGGATTTCAGCTCTCTGAACTCATCAGGAGATCATCTCCAGGCAAAAACCCAGGGCGATCATAGGTTTATCTCATGAGTCTCTTTTTTTTTTTTTTCAGCAATTGGAGGCTTATAGTTGTTGTTGTTTTTTTGCCCACTAGAAACAGTTGCCTCATATTTTTTCCAGTTGTGTATCTATTTTCATTAGGAGAGATAGTCTTTCCACTCTTGTAAAAGGCAAAACTCCACAACTTGACTCTTATCTATAATAATAATGCTTAGTACCTACTAAGAGGTACCTTGAACTGGTTTATTATCTCTATATTTTACATGTACCATCTTTGGAAATTATCACCAGAGGGCCAAAAATAGCTCCAATTGTAATTATCATGATTTTCTAAATGAAAAATTTTCAAATGAAGATGTCACCATAATACATTCTGTAGTTGGTTAATAGTTAAGCATTTAACAAATGTCTATTTCAGTAAAACCATTAGTATCTGCTTTTAGTCAAGATTTTTGTTAAAGATGATATTATTTCTTATTGATTTTTAATAGTTGACGTGGGACCAAACACAGTCATCATTCTGAAAAAGCCCAGACTTATATATTTTATATTTTCATAGGCATTTCTCATTTACAGGTTGCCTATTTTGTCTGTCACTTTTGTTCTAGAATCCTAGGAGTTCCTAGGTGTTCATTATTAGAAATATTGAATCTTTTGAGGGCACTTGGGAACAAGCATTATCCATTGAGGTGAGACAAGCATAGGAAAAAATAAGATATCAAACCATAGGGGAAAGTAAGACATCAAACAGCTTGTGGTTGGGATTCTTAGCTGTAGAAATCTTAGAGTGCCAGAGAAGTCACTGTTTGCAGCTGCCTTGATAGATGAACAGGGACTGGGGTTATGTGAGTACCTGCTGGTTCATCACAATTTGATGCTCTAGTTGCATCAGAAGTGAGAACTTCCCATAGAGTGCTGGTGGGCATCACCCCCAGATGTGTGCTGCAGCATATTAAAGCCAAGGTTTAGGACAGTGCATTGGGATCTTGCCTCCACACCGGTACTCTGCATTCTAACCAGATGCCTTATATCCCTCGCTACTATATATGGCTTTTATTTATTTGGTCAACTAAATAAGTTGGAGGAGAAGAAATATTGACCTGAGTGGGATGGGGTAAGACATGTGCTAATATAGAAGCATGTCTGGATTAGCAGATAGAGATCTGTGTTCTAATCTGAGTTCAAATCACTTTTTAGTCCTAGAGTTGTAGGTAGATTAATCTTTGTGAAGCTTGGTTTCTTAGATTCAATAAGGGAATTATAATACCTGTTGTAGCAGATCTTGAGAATTATTGTGAGAGAAATATAAGTTATGAAAGCTAGACTCTATAACCCTATTTTCAAGTAGTTTTCTCAGAGCAAGAAAGACAATGACATGTAACTGAAGGCAATTTATTTGTTCTTCACTCTTTGACTTTTAGGGAAACAATATAAGTGGGAGCAGTTGACTGAGAAATTGAGGCATTCCTAGAGCTAAGGTACATTAAAGTTTGTGTTTGTGGGAGAAGTTAATCAGGCTATGGGAGAAGACAGGGATTAAAGAGAGGAAAGACTGCTAGTGCCAGGGCAAGGCCACTGAAACAGGTTTGGTATTTGTGCCATCATGCCCTTATGACCTCTGGGGGAGATCAGTGGTTATAGATGTTTTAGGAGAAAAAGTGGTTGATGTTTAGGAGATAATGAGGGGTTTAAGGAAGGTCTGAGGAAGAGATGAATCTTCACCATTGCCTTCCAAATTCTATGTGGATTGAGAATGAGGTAGGGTGAACCTCATTCTGTCAGTTTATATCTGCTTCCACCCCAAACTGGGCTTTACCAGGATGGGTAGCTCTTCCCCTCTTACCAGCAGGACCTGACATGGAGTTGACTCAGGCCTCAACATCTGCAGCCTTCCCTTTGGCATTTGCTGTTCAGTTCCACCATAGGGACCAGGCTTCTACTTTGCATCCTAGATTGACTTTCCAGTTCCTTTGTGGAACCAGGAACACATCTCTGAGCTGGATTAGATGGATCCCCTGTCAGAAAAGGTACTCCAGGGCATGGGGGCCACAGAATTTAGGGTAAGCAGGGAGGGGGGATAAATAGGATAGAATTATAAATGTCAGGATATCTTGTAGTATCTGCTAGGATACAGCAGGATATCTGTTGTATCGGGTAGATGCCTTGAGAAATATCAATTCCATGGGTAATTAGCTAGAAACAAAAACAGATTGTTATTGAATTAATATATTGGTCTCAGAGTTCATGGAGAGACCAATCAAGGAGGCACTTGGTTTTGACAGGAACTAGAGTGGGCAGAAGGCCTTGCCCCAGGGAAGGGAGCCATGTCTCAGGCCTTATGTATTGTTTCATAACTAGGGTTCTAACTGGAAGTCAATTCTGTCATGAAGAGTTTACACTTGATCTTATAGCCAAAAGGCCGAGAAGCAATGTCATAAAGAATTTAGAGCAAGAGAGCTTTATACAGGAGCTAATGACAGAGGTGTGGGAAGAAATCAGGAACTTGGTGTAAACTAAAAGAGAAACCGTCCAAGAGATAGCAACAGCTGGAAGCCAGTGGCCTTTGGCTGCAAGAAGGGGAGGGAAACATGGTCATGGAGGTGGTGAGAATTTTTCTAATGAATAGGGTGATTATTTCCACACAAGCACATGCACATCCTCATGGATGCACATGTACACACATATATAGACATATGCTTACCCATACGCAGCCTTATGCACACACACTGACACAGCCATACAAGACAAAACAAATACATATACTCAAAGTTTGAATGAAAGGAAAGCAACCAATTCAACTGGAGTCTCAAGTTCCATTGTTTTGTGTTGCTTTAGTCTATTTTTTTTATTTGCACCCACACCTAACTGTACTCAGGGCTTACAGCTGTACTCAGGGATCACTCTTGGTGCTACTTGGAGGAACCTAGACAGTGCTGGGGATCAAATCATGATCTGCCACTTATAAGACAATACTGTCTTATATAGTCTTACCTACTATACTTTCCCTCTTTCTGATCCAGTTTAGTCATTTAAAATGTAATCTTTTTTGGGGGGTGGGGGAGTTTGGGTCCATACCCCATGGTACTCAGGGGCTTTTTTTTCACTCTATATTCAGAGTAATTGATTCCTAACAATATTCAGAGGACCAAGCATGTTATTGGAAATGGAACTTATGTCAGTTGCATGCAAGGCAAGTGCCTTATCCATGGTACTGTTTCTCTGGCACTTACATGCAATCTTCTTCTTCTTTGTATCTGAATGGGAATGGCATAGTTTAGATATTGTGAAAATCTCCCAAGGACCTGACCTGGCTGTTTGAGCCATCATTTTATTCTTCACATCCACCAACACTTGCCTCCAGTGTCTGACTTTACTTCTCCAAATCTAGATGCCCATTTATCACTTACAACTCTATGCCTGCACCTCATCAGATACTGATGCTGCTCTTACTCATGGCAGATTTCCTCCTCTTCAGTATCTTAGCTAGCCTGATGCTCACTCCTTTTCTCCTCTCTCTGCCTCACAGAATTTAGCAGTGGTCACCTTGGACGTTTGATGATGTGCAGCCTCATTCTCAGCCTCATTCTCTCTAGATGCAGAGCCTTGCAGAGCTTATTACTTATCCTTGTCCTCAGGGTCATTGCACTCTGCTTAAATATCTATAAAGATAATCACTACTTGATAGGTGCTAATAGTAAATTGAGGACCTGGAGAGATAGTGCAGGGGTTAAAACACATGCCTTGCATACAACCAACCCCAGATTTTTTCTGGTTCTGTGCTTAGGGATCTCTCCTAGAGCAAGTTGAGGACCATGTGTGTGATGCTACAGATTAAACATGGATCAGCTGCATACAAGACAAGAACCCTATCTGCTGTAAGATTACTAAAGCATTGTCAATACCAGTTTGATCCTTGGTACCCTGTTTCCCCTGAGCATCACTCAGTGTAGACCTGGAGCCCCCTGAGTACTTCTGGGGTGTTGCTGATTATCCCCAGCCCTCAAGGTACTGAGCAGCATGGCATTCTTGGCCTATGTTTGGAAAAACTGGATTAGTTAGCTGAGAATCATCATGAGTAGCCCCAGGACTCCTGCGTAACCCCTGCGAATCATCTCCCCCAAATAATACTAGTGAATTCACTTTCTTCCTAATGTGGGGCCCAAAATTTGTTCTCCCAATTTTCTATTTATTCATTGTGATTCTGCTTTTTCTAAATAGGGCAAGTTATTTAGTTCAGTGTATTTTAACCAAAATTGATTGATTGCCTGCTATATGTAATATGCCCTGTATAGAAATACTAAGTTCTCCATAAAAATATTTTTTTTTAGATATTGAGGAATACAAATGGGAAGCACTTAGATTAAAGTTTGGGTAAGATGGGACAAAGTAACCAGCTTAATGAATTTGACCCTGAGTTTATAAATAAGTCTTATTTCCCTTTTTTTACACTAACCCTTCATTAAACAGACCTTTATTATGAGCTATTAAAGGTAAGTATTGTCTAAACTGGAGATAAAGTGATGAAGAAAAGAAACAAAGCTTTGCTTTGAGATTACAAGTTTATATATACAGATATATATTTGTACATTAAAATATTTTTGAGAATACTGAGTTAGTAAAATAAATTAAATGAAGTTAGATAGTGTAGTTATAGAAGTAGTCCTAGAGGTGGTCTTGGAGGAGCTAGCTTTTGTGTAGCTAATGCAAACTAAGGGACTGGTCCACAAGGGAAAAAAATGCCAGGACAAATGCCAAAAGACAACTTTGATTTGTTTCAGGATTGGTCACAGGGTCCATGTGATTGGAGGGTAGTGAGAATATGCATATTTCAAGATGACATAGGGGAGGCAGATGAGACTGAATTGTGGCACTGGGCCTTTAATTTTTATTTTGTGTGCTGGAGCCACTAGGGAATATGCTCTGATTTCTATTTTAATTTACTATGGTGTGAATAGTCTATTGGGCAAGAAACATCTAGGTGAGTCGTTCATAGTCCAAGTGAGAAGGAAGAGGGTAGAGGAGTAGCTGGGAAGCTGATGGACAGTACTGACTCTAGATTGGTGCTTGTGATGATGCTGACTGAAGTTGCTAGTGAATTGTATATGGCGAAGGTGAAGGAGTGAGAAGAATCATGCAGTTTTGCAGATGGGACATCTAGACATCTCACTGGAGAAAATGAAGAAAGATATGTTTAATGTGGTGGGGGAATGCAATGTTTCTTGTATCCGAAGTTGTTTTTATTTTTTAAGCTTATTTTTTATGTTTAAGTCTGTCACTAAAATATTTTTACTTTTTAAAATAGCAGTATTAATGTTTCTATCAATCCCTCCTTATTCTCCCTCACTCTCCTTGGTAACCTTAGTTCTATCATCTATCTATCTATCTATCTATCTATCTATCTATCTATCTATCTATCTATCTATCTATCTATCTATCTATCATTTACCTATCTGTCTGTCTATCTATCTATCTATCTATCTATCTATCTATCTATCTATCTATCTATCTATCTATCTATCTATCTATCTATCTATCTATCTATCTCTACTGTCTATCTATCTCTATCTCTATCTCTATCGTTCTCTCTCTCTATTGTTCTCTATCTATCACAGATGAGTGAGATCACATAACATTTGTCATTCACCCAACCTATTTCACTTAAATGCCCCTCTCAAATTACATACACATTATAACAATATGTAGAATTAAAACTTTTCTTATAGGGGCTGAAGTGATAGTTCAACAGGTAGGGAATTTGCCTTGCACCATTTAGACCCATATTCACACATAAGGTTCCCTGAGCTCTGCCAGGAATGATCTTTGAAAAACAAGCCAGAAGTAAGCCCTGAGCACAGCTGGATATGACCCCAAAACTTTAAAAAGTATTTTCTTACATTTGAGTTGCATTCTATTTATTCTATTGTATTTAGACTACATTTTCTTTATTTACACATCTGTTCTTTGACACTTGAGTTGTTTCATGTTGAGATCTTGGCTATTATAAATAGCACTGCAATGAATATAAGGTATACACATATATTTTCAAATTAATGTTTCTGTGTTCTTAGGATAGATGCCAAGGAGTAGAATTGCTGGGTCATGTGGTACTTCTATTTTTAATTTTTTTGAGAAATCGTTTGAGGATTTTTTTACTTAGAAATTTATTTGAGTCTGGAGGTTGGAAGAGGTCGGGACTAGAGATATAAATTTGGAAACTGTCAGCATAGAGATAACATTTGAAGCTATAAATTTGGATGTGATCACTTAAGGATGGAGCCTAGAGAGCTGGAAAGGAACAGTCAGGTATAGAGCCCCAGAGAGCTCTCCTTTAAGAAGTGATGAAAAGGAGTGGCGGAATGGAGATAGCCAAGACTGGCCCCCAAAGGGGAGGAAGCCAGGATGCTTTAAGGTTATTGAGACTATCACGGAAGGCATTTCACAAATAAGGGGATAGTTTACTATTTGAATCTGCAGATGAGACATAGCAAGGGTCACTGGTTTCAGCTATAGTTGAATCTCTCGGAAATTGTTGACAACTTCAGCATAAGCCATTTCAGTAGAGGATATGGGAAAATAGAAGTGAGGAAGTCATGTCTGTGAGCATTACGAGGGTTCTCACCTTCTCATGTGCATACTATCACTTTACTTCTTTTCAATTGTACCTAAGGCTCTTTTAGATTCCTAATTATTTTTCTTTGCTGGCAACTGAATTCCAGGCTGTACCATCAAGCCTTATCATAGTCTCATAATTTTTAAGTTAAAAAATTTATTCCTGGTCAAATAGCCTCTAAAGGAACTCAAGTCTTTCTAGGTAACATACAGGAATGAATGTAGCACTTGACACACTGTCTGCTCCAAACAATAGATCAGGAGAGGCTCCCCTTTATACTATTATTTATACTTTATACTATTATTACAGCTTAAGATAGGTAACTTTTTTTTTGACAACCATATTGATCTTTTGATTGATATTAAGTTATCTTCTAAGAGCTCTAAATTTCAAGCAAATTCTTTTTCCTGATAGAGGCTTTTCTTTTTTATCCCAAGGCTTGACTTGATGGTCATCACTACTGCATTTCATCTTGTTTGATTTGACTCGCCCAGTCCTATTTTGAATCCAAAGTCTGTCACTTGTGGATTGATGTCATTCTATGGCTTCATCTAAGTCATTAGTAAACATATTACCCTGCTTCCCATAGTTTTCTGGATGGGTAGAAATCATAAATTACTGCGACACAAGTGTAGACAGACTAAAGACTTTTCTTCTACACCATTCAATATGCTCTTTGAAAACAAGGTAGCTAATAACTTATAATAATTGAATAGGATTTAGTATATTGTGGTGTTAGAGTGCTTTATGTTTTCTCACTTGTTTAATGCATTTATCCATTACAATAATTTCACATGACCCACAAGGCTTCAGTTTGCAGACTGATTGTTGAAGAAGCAAAGTAGTTAGTCTTAGGTTTCCTGGTTTCTTATTACCATCAGGACAGGGGATAAATCACTGAGACATGACTATGAAAATGGGACCTGGGAATGTTGTGTTCAAGTCCCAGGAAAGAAAAGCAATCTATGGCCCCTTTGGGCTCTGCTTTGTTGAGATCTAGCATCAAAACACCAGTAAGGAACGGCAGACTTGGGGACATCCTCTGGGGTATGCCATAGTACCTGACTTTCTCACACTGACTGGCAGTTGGACAGCAACCATGTTATAGGGATTATCACAGTTGTCAAAACAGTGTTGGATGGGGAGGAAGAAGACAAGGATGTATCAATGGGGAAACAGGCTGAATCCTGATTATCATACCTTCATATTTTTTTTAAAAACAAATCAACCACCTCACTTATCTAATAGTGAACTTGCAGTCAACTGGCACATTTTTTTTTAGTCATTATTAATTTTTATTTGCCTTAAGAATGTGGACATAGGTCAGTCTTCCATTAAGCGGTCTACTCATTATGTGGATTCAGGATAGTGGTTTCTGAACAAAGATTCAGATTAGTTAGGGATAGTCATGTAGCTTGATTCAGTGATACAGAATGCTTACGTTGCTTGTGTGAGGCTTTGAATTCAGTTCTGGCAGTGCAACCAAATGAGAAAATCTTCAGATGATTTAAATGCTCTTAAAATTAAGCTTTGATATTAAACATACTTGAGTTCAAGACTTAATTATATTCTTAATATAATGGACACATTTTCTAACAATATATTATTCACCCAGAAAATAGAAAAGGAGATAATACATAATTTATATAATCGGGTTGTGGGGATCCCAATAGTTAGTGCATCTCAAGTATTAAATACAATGTTGACAGAGCCTAGTAACTCTACCAACACTATCATCTGGTTCCATTATTCTGGTACTATATTGCTGCTACATTTGTTCAAACTCTTTCTTAGCTATTTCTTTTCCCATATAAGGTCTCAGTTTCATCTCAGCCATGTTTGTCTTCCTTCTTTCATCATAAGATCATTCTCCTTAGTAGGAGAGCTGTAAAGCAAGATAAAAGTTCAGTGCTTCTGTTTTCTGTCATCTTTCAACTTCCATCATCAGACAAAGCTTTTCTGCCACTTCTTGAGTCACCTTCTCTTGAATTCAGCTTTAACAAGTCTAAATTTTTTCTAAGGTTTAGTCTTCTCTTTGACAAGTTTGTCCTTATGTTTATATAGCCACTATTTAAATATATATGTATATATTATGAACATCTACTTACAGTCTTTACATTTTGGTGTATAATCTGATTTGGACACCAAATTTTCAGGGAATCCATAGTGCCTCTTGAAATTTCTTCTGTAGTGGTATTAGTATCTATTATAGATCTAGAATTAAATCACTTAGAGCAATGTATCTCTTTTGAATCACATTTCCTTTTTAGAAATGTCTATAAGCTCAAATTCATTATTTCCAACTCAATTTTCCTGCAGAAGTCATCTTACTAAATTAAAATTCTCCACAGTATTTTCTTCCTGAGCTGCTATAAATTCTAGTTGGATGTGGTTATTTTCTTGCAGGAGTATAATAAATTCTACTTGCAGGACAAAGATTGACAGACTACAATCTGTAGGCCAATCCTGCTTGCTGTGTATCAAAGTTTTATTGGAATACTTGCCCACTCATTTACTTATAGATTGCTAATAAATTTTGTTTGGAACATTGCCACATCCATTGTTTCACATGATATCAATAAAGTTTTATTGGAACATTGCTATATTTACTTGCTTACAAATTGTCTATAAAAGTTTGTTGGAGGGTCAGAGCAATAGCACAGCAAGTAGGGCACTTGCCATGAACAAGGCAGACCTGAGTTTGATCTTTACCATCTCATCTGGTCCCTGAGCCTACCAGGAGTGATTTCTGAGTGTAGTCAGGAGTAACCTTTGAATATTTCTGTGCTGGCAATAAAACAAAAAAAAATGTTTTGTTTTGTTTTTTGTTGCTGTCATATCCATTTGCTAATGCTTTTCCTAATTAATGGGTACTTCTGTACTATATGGACAAACTGGATAACTGGGACAGTCACAGATAATATGGCCCACCAACTGTAAAATATTTGTCACTTTATAGGTAAAAAGGATGGCTTTAGTCCTAGGAATTCCTTGAGGAGGAAAATTAACCCAGCTGTATCAGTTTGACTTAATCAGAAGATTTCTTACCTTCAGGGAAATTCTTCTGTCAGAAGAAAAAATAAAATGCATTTAAAAGCATTTCATACTTGTCTAAATAATCACAATCTTGGATCTCAAGCATATCTTGCCTTTCTGCCAGCTTTGTGATCACTTTCAGGAAACATTTTCAATATCCTCTGTCAGGCAAAGATGGCCTGGTAGTCTTTCTCCCACTGCTATTCTGTCTTGTTTTATCTCTCATCAAAACATTCTGAACCATGAAGCCTGTTCCTTGAATTTCCATAGAACTCTATACTTCCTTAAATGCCTTCCACACAACTTTGTCTTTTGCAAAAAGGCAGGCAGAGTCAGTTGAGAGGAGTGTTCAGTTGCAGCAAATAGACTTGCATCTAATGTTGCAGATGTTCCAAATGATTTCCTGCTATCGCTAATAAGGGCAAGAACAGTAGGTACCTTGAATATAAGTTTCCAATTAAAGAAGAATTTAGGGGCCAGAGAGATAGCCTGGAGGTAAAGCGTTTGCCTTGCATGCAGAAGGTCGGTGGTTCGAATCCCTAAGTCCCATAGGATCCCCTGAGCCTGCCAGGAGCGATTTCTGAGCTTAGAGCCAGGAGTAACCCCTGAGCGTTGCCGAGTGTGACCCAAAAAACAAACAAACAAAAAAAAAAAAAAAGAAAGAAGAAGAATTTAGTAGCCAAGGAAGCAACTGTTTATGTTGCGGGGGAAGAAAGGGTTAGGAACTTTGTTGAGGGGTGAAGGCAGGCAGGCTTAAGATGCATCCATCTTCAGAAGACCGGAGCCTAAACATTAAGTACCAGAGGTTTGGCCCGAGCATTAGCATAGTGGGCAGGGTGTTTGCCTTGCTTCGGCTGACCTGGGTTTGATCTTCAGCATTCTATATGGTCCCTTGATCCTGCCAGGAGTGATTTCTGAGTGCATAGTCAAGAGTGATTCCCTGAGCACTGCTGTGTGTGGTCCCCAAAATTAAAAAAGAAAATAAAAGTTCCAGAGCAAGAGTGAAAGCATGGAAGGATTGCATGTGACTTCTTGCAGGAAATGCTGGGGAAAAATGCAGCTCTAGCTTTTAAAATGCATCATTTCTGGACTCATTTGTTTTATCTTCCAAATCTTCTCGTTTTCTGCATTCTGAATTTGCACTCTTATTCCTGTTCTGGTCTGAGTGCCCACTGGATCTATGTTTTTGTTAAATCACTGCTTCTTGTTAACAAGAACTCACAATCTTGCTTATTCTAGCCTCTTTTTTTCGTTTGTTTCCTCTCATCCTTGGGCACTAAAATGACTTCTTTTTGTGTGAACCTCCATTTTCTTTATCTGTAAAGCCATCAAATTGAAAGAAAAAAAATATTTTCATCTGAGAAAGAATGATGTGAAAAGAAGAGTTAATGGATTTATCTAAAAGCCAGTCATTCTGTGTTTTAACAATAGGTCATTCACAGTACTTACTGGCAAGACCCATTAAAATCATCAACAGGTCATTAGTGCTGACTTTGGACTAACTCATCAAAATCTCACTATTAATAGCTTTAATAGCTTTGAAAATTGTTTCAGAAGGCTTGCATTTTAACAGTCAAAGAAGAAAGGTGGAGCAAAAATGACTGTTGGGCTGCCTTAGTTTTTCAGTCTCTAGGGAAATTCAGGGTATTGGGGGTATGTTTTGAGCTTGTTTTGGAGGTCAGAGAATTGAGTTGGCTCAGCAAGGTTCTTGCAGTGCCACTGCCAAGGCAGAGAGGAGGTGGGAGAAGCGTTGATGTGTGCTGCAAAGCCAGGGACAGATTCCTTTTCAAAATGGTGGTGGGAATCAGAAAAGGAAGCTGTGCTTTGAAGAGTGTCATCCAACAGCTCAAAAATGACAGTCGTCCTACTTTCTTCTCTTTCATGACATAACAGATCTCATTTTGTTGGAGCCTTATCTGACACCGTCCTAAATTACCCCCTAATATTTGCCTGTGATTCTTGCTCTGTCATGCTCTGTGTACAGGGGCTTTTGGGAAATCTGAGTCCTGGAGGGGCTAGTCACCCAGAAAATCTTGCATCAAGTCAGAGACTAGAGAACCTGAGAGCTGTTCCCCATGATGGAGCCAGGAAAACAAAGACAGTGATGCTGTTGAAGATTTTAAAAACATCTGAGGGGCCAGAAGAGAATGCAAAGGGTTGCAGTACATACTTTGCAAGTAGGAAATCCTAGTTTAATTCTGAGTATCCCATGATCCCCTGAGCACTGCAGAGAGTGATCCTTGAATACTGGGAATAGTATTGAGCCCTTCGAGGTGTAGTGTACATCTTTAGTGTTTGTTCTGTATTCACTGTTGTGCAGCCGAATGTTTTGCCCAAACCATAAACGTGAGTGCAGGAGATCCCTGGATTTTTTCCTCCATTGATATTTAAAACAAAGATTTCTTTTACCTTTGAGGTATTGGTGGTGGTGGTGGTGGTATGGGGTGGGTGCATAGGGGACTAGTGTTAGTATTCTTTTCACTGTTTTATATTTCCTTTGCGATTATTGTTTGAAGGGAGGTCTTTGTTTATGACCACATCTGGATCTTGACAGGGAAGAATAAGAAAATGGTACTTCTGGGGCCGGGCGGTGGCGCTGGAGGTAAGGTGCCTGCCTTGCCTGCGCTAACCTAGGACGGACCGCGGTTCGATCCCCTGGCGTCCCATATGGTCCCCCAAGAAGCCAGGAGCAACTTCTGAGCGCATAGCCAGGAGTAACCCCTGAGCGTCACAGGGTGTGGCCCAAAAACCAAAAAAAAAAAAAAAAAAAGAAAATGGTACTTCTTGTTATAGAAGCAGGCTGGGCAAGGGACAGGAGATAAACTGTGAACATTGGTGGTGGGAAATGTGCACTAATGAACATTTGAATTTGAATGTACATTGAAATTCAATCACAAACAACTTTGTCACTGTGTGTCTCATGGAGATTCAATTAAAATTACGAAAAATAAAATAAAGAGCAATGTTGGTATAGGAAAAGAAAAAATGATACTTCTTATCCCTAACTCCGAATTTTATTTTTTATTTTATTTGATTGTTTGTTTCTGTGGTTTACAATACTGCTAATAATGATGATTTATCGTGTACATGATTCCATCCCATCATCACCCACCTCTCTCTCCCAATATTTCTCCTTCAAGACCCCCTTCAACTCAGTTGTTTGGATCAGTTTTCTCATTGTTTTACTTTTGGCTCTTTGTTGAGACCTTGCTGTGTATCTTGAACATCCCATATATGAAAAAAAGAAATTTATCTTTATCCACTTCTTTCTGCCCATTAATTCTGAATTTTTTATTATTTGTTTTTTTAATTCTGAATTTTATAACAAAATTAGAAAAAGAATTGATGAGTATTTAAAGAGAATATGAAGATATTATATGGAAATAAAAGTTAAAATAAAAATTATTGGCAGAAGATGTGACATATTGTTGAAGGATCAGTCTTTCCAAAAGTTTCGATAGACTTCTCTCAGAGTAACATTTGTTAGTACATAGCACCTGAATATAAGGACCTAAAGGTCAATCAAGCTCTCATGGGTTTTGAGTGAAACTTTAACTGTGACTTAAAAATGGAAGATCATTTAAGCGAAGAGCAGTGACAATCCTGAAGCTGAGAAATAGCTCTCATTAAGTCCTTTGCTGTATTTGTAGCAGAAGAGTCCAGATTGTTCCCCCTTTGCAGGACTAGAAGAATGTGATTTGGAATGGTATCATACAGGTCTAGGCTTGCCATATCCTTTCTATCTGAGGAATTTATCTTCTGAGGAAATAATAAAGTCATTTTCTCATAGTTTTGTAAAGTATTCCACCTTTCTTTCCTTGATGTCCATATATATGTATATATCCTGACAGTGGATATATACATATACACTTACATACACATATACAGGATATGTATGTATACATTATACATGTACATTTATGTTATATATACATTTATATATACATAGTCATTGCTTCATTCCTCTCTACTGTGGAATTTGTAAAGTCTCTATTGGAATGTTATAAAATTGAGTTTTTCTTTGCTAATCTACTCTGATATTGTTTTGATTACTCATCCTAACCTCAAAATCAGAGAAATGGGAGATTTTCCTTGCTGATACCGCCATAGTCATGAGAGATATATACATCGAACACAATATAAAGCTGCCTCCTAACCCCACTTATCTTTTACACTGCTTTGATCACTGTGATGTTGACCTCATTAATTAGACATGACTAGGATTGGCCATGGAGTTATTGCAGGAGAGGACATCTGAAGGGTATGTAAGACGGAATGATTGTCTTCATTTCCTTGTCCTTTCTATGCTATGCTTGAGGACCTTCTTCCAAAAGACACAGTCCCTTTAAGCGGTCCCACTTTCAAGTGGCCTTGATATCCCCTATGATTAACAACTTTCCTTGGTCTCCTTAGGGATTCAGGACTAGTAACAGCTTCAGCTAAGACCAGACACAAGTGTTTTAGCACCCCTTCATTTTTTTCACTTGACTTTGCCACATTTTATAAATAGTTTTCATTAATCTCTCATCAATCTCATTCTTTAGAATCTCCTTCTTTTTTATTGAACCTTACCTGATAGAAGTCCAAATGTTAGATCCTACATATTACATTCCCTGTTCAATGCTGTATAGTGTATACCTCAGGTCCTTCTAAAGCATCAATGAGGATGTGGCATTGGGAGTTCTTCTAAAGATATTGTGGTGATTCTGGGTAGAAAAGACAATAAATAAAGCTGTAACTTGTTTCATAGAGTATAAAACGGACTTGATTCTCCCGAGTACTAAGAAGAAACCCCATTTCTTTCTTCTAAAGTGCCCCTAAAGGAAATTGTTCTTTTTAATTTATGACAGAGTGTTGCTTCTCTTGAGCTCCCAAAATTATAGGTGAATTGACATGGAGGCCATGTAGAATATTTTTTGGGTGACAGAGAATATACTATTGGACTGAGATTTGGAAGGTTTACCCTTAATCTTCATTTCCTTCTTTGGACCTTAAGTTATGGATATGTGTGATCAGACAGTATGGCACTAAGTGGCTTTTATCTTAATGATGATGGCTTCCTCCCATGTTCTCTGTCCAGGAAAAAGACCTTAGTATCTTTAACATTTGTCCCTTAACTCAGAAAGCCTGACTTATTTTTGTTACACATCTCTAGACATGGGTTTATTCTTTCCTTACTCTCACTTTAAAGAAACAATGTACCTAATAATGTATTAGATAATGTACCATAGAGGTCACTTTGCTAATGTCTGATGTATTGTACTTTGGGCACTATGGAATGTTAATGGCATTTAAAAGTACTTCATCTTGTTGTAATCAATGTCTGATTTTTTTGCCTTGATCTTAGTTCTAAGGTTATTTCATGGTGTTGTTGTGTGAATATTTTCATTATTTCATTTCTCCAGAAACATTATCAGTGTAAATGTTTTTAAAATGAATCAAACTGTGATTTTTGAATTGTTTTCTTTATCTCTTGAGGTGTTTCTTATGCTTCAGTCTGAAAAGCATTCTGAGAAAAATGATTGATAGTCAGATAAACAGAATGCATACCCCAAGCCTCATAGAAATTATATCTACTAATAAAGTTGATTGACTGCTGTCTCTTAAAAGTGAACTTAACCAATTTAAGTGGAAAGAATATTAAATCTGAATAGAAGGGAAGAATGGGAAAAATCTGGCACTTAGAAGGATATACTAACTAGAACGAATTAAAATTTTTCTCTCTAAAATATTTCTGTAATTTTCTGTTAAAAACATACCAGATAGGGCCCGGAGAGATAGCACAGTGGCGTTTGCCTTGCAAGCAGCCGATCCAGGACCAAAGGTGGTTGGTTCGAATCCCGGTGTCCCATATGGTCCCCCGTGCCTGCCAGGAGCTATTTCTGAGCAGACAGCCAGGAGTAACCCCTGAGCACTGCCGGGTGTGGCCCCCCCCAAAAAAAAAACAAAAACAAAAAACAAACCCTAAAACATACCAGATAGGGGCCGGAGAGGTAGCATGGAAGTAAGGCATTTGCCTTGCATGCAGAAGATCGGTGTCGAATCCCAGCATCCCCATATGGTCCCCCGAGCCTGCCAGGAGCGATTTCTGAGCGTAGAGCCAGGAGTGACCCCTGAGCGCTGCCAGATGTGACCCAAAAACCAAACCAAACCAAACCAAACAAATAGACAAAAGAAACCATACCAGATAGATCTATTTCCTAAAGTCTTTATAAAGTTTCAAATGCCAGGGAAAGGGCATCTTTTGGGCTGAGCATGGAAAAACTATGATTGATAGTTCGGTGGTATCTGACCAATGAGGGTCACTTTTGAAAGCACAACTTGGTTGTGGTTACCACCAACTGGAGACCAGGAGCCTGGAAGGCAAAGTCAGCAGATGTCCGCTTCAGCATCTCTCTTTAGTCTTCTGTTTATCTTTCTTCTAGATCATTAACTTATGTGTTAAATAAAACTGGACATACCACGGGTGCTAGAGGCTGCCCACCAGGGCTTCCTCTGGTCACGTCCATTATTACCGATAATTGTTCATTTGTCTTTTGTCATAGTCTCACCTCCATGATGAACAGGACAGTCTTGTCAGTGTGAATTTCCTGTCTGGAGAAAATGTTTCATCATTTCTCTATCTTTTTCTTTTTAGAGTCAAATGTATGACTTCATTGACTGCATCTTCCTCACAACTAATCTTGTAATCCTACCCTGAATAACGAATGATTCCATTTGGAGGAGTGCCATGTGGTCCAATAATCAGCTTCTCCTAGCCAGCTTCTATTGTGTGAGTGAGGGCATGAGATAGGACAACCAGGGCACCCTGCTAGCTGTCATTCTGGCTAATGAACTGGAGACCTAATTTCTATCTCAAAGGACCTACTGAAGCACTTTTGTGCTCTCTGAACCATTGAGGAGAGATTGCATTCAACTCATTATAGTCATAATCTAAGCATGTTTGGGGCCATTCAAATCCAGTCGAACTTGCGCCTGAAATAGCTAATGCTTATTGGGTGCTTGGTATGTGTGCCAGCTCCTTACATTTTTCCTGTATCATCTCTTCACCCGAGCTCTAATGGACCCATGAAATAGAAGTAATTATGCTCATTTTCTTAGTGCAGAACTTTTAAGTTTAGAGTCAAAAGATGTTGACCAAGGTTGCATATTTAATGATATGTGTTGTATATATTTTAGCCTGTATACCATATTGCTGCTGGTGCTTGGTAAAAATGTTATGCATTTGTTTATCTAGTCACTGATTGTTCAATACTAGCAATGAGTGAAGTACTGAGTGTTCTTTTTTGGTCTGGACACTATTGGGAGTATTTAATGAAGTCCACATAACTAGGGAGTGTTCCCTCCTGTGAAGCATTTTAGAAGCAAACAGGTAAAACATGATATATTAAACACTGCATGCCTTCCATATACCATATATTAAGTGTACAACTAATGATGAGGCACCATCTAAAAATCTTTCCAGGACAGGTACTTAGGAGACATTAAATAAGTGAGTAGGTAGATGATAGAGAGATGGGCAGTTGCATGCGGTGTTATGAATGTAGGGGGTGAAACTGGATCCTACAGAGAATCAGGTGTTAAGTGGGATTCTTCAAGAAGTATCTTCTCTATCTCTCTTTAGTAAAGTAAAATTTATGTAGAAGAATATTTTCATATAAATATGTATATACAAATATACTCATGCATATATGATGAGATATAGAGGTACTTATTCAAAAGATAAAATGAGCTTCTTCAGAGAGAAAAAACCTGGAGTACACATATCAGGTTGAGATTTGGGTGAATCCCCAGGGTGAAGAATGTGCTAAAAGTAAAAGAAAAGAACTATACATCTCAGGTTGAAACATGACTGAATCTCTGAGATGGAGTATGTGCTGTATTACCCTTTAAACTTTGTATTTCTTCTATATTTTTATTGAAACAGATCCTTTCTTCTATCATCAATAACTTTTATAGAAATATATATATGTATACATATACATATAATTTATATCCCTCTCTTGGAGGGAGACCTAGGGTGTCTGGATGAATTTCTAGAGGTTTCTATAATGTATTCCTACATGTGTGGAAGGTCTTTTTTCCTATGGTAAAGGAATAAACACTCTTGCTAGTCCATCTTCAGCAGCCTAAGCATCATTTGCAAAGTGTTTTTGATACAAACTCAAAGAAAAGGAGACCTTTGTCCATTAGCTATCACAATCCAGGTGTGGATGGAGACCCTTTTCACAAAGACCTTTTCTTTGTCAATACAAAATGTACCCATGATATTGATGAAAAACAATTTGGGGGGTTTATTTTTATGCTTGTTTTCTTTCTGTAAACGGATGCTGGCCCTCTTGACTCAGATGAATTTGTTCAAATGGATGAGCCATCTTGAAAGATGGCATCATATGATCTCTGTTATTTTTAGAGTTGTCATTAAGCCTCTAAGAAAAATAACGGCCATATGGCTGCTACATGGCATCCTTCATGTCAGACAGGCCTATTACTTGCAAAGTGTTGGGACCTTTCCAAAGGTGTGTATGAAGGAAGGAAAGTCAGGAGAAAGAGTTGGGATTTATAAATGTTGTGAGAAAACAAAGATTTAATCTAAGTGGGTGAGTTTGGTCAGAACAGATTCTAAAATGAATGTAGTTTATAACCTTACCCTTGGCCTTGTGAGAAAGCTATCTGGATTGTATATTGGAGCTTCCAGAGTTATGAAATCCAAACTCTATTTACAAGGTCACTAGTACAAAACTTGGAACACAGATACTCTAACTTGGAAGGAGGGAGGCAAGAAAGACAAGAACCCCCTGCCTATTGATCGGAACTTTGGGTTATGTGCACATTATTCATATGTGGAAAATGGGAAAGTAAATGTTAAACTTTGGGGCTCTGCATGTGGTGGAAAGAGTCCCTGTGAGAATTTCCCAGGAATGGAGGCTTGAAAGTCAGAGGGGATCTCTAGCATTAGTTGGGCCTTAAAGTCTTTATTCCTCCTGAGAGCAAGCAATATTGTAGATCAGTAAGATAGAAGTTAGTTGGACCACAAAAAATTTTGAGTGGGTGGAAGGGTTGAGAAAGATCCCACAGAAAATCAGCAAGTGAACTTTCAAGCTAATTTGTTAAGAAAGAGATCACAGGAGAAAGGGGGCTCAGATTCCCCTTTTCAGCTTTCTTTGGATAAAAGGCATTCATTTTGGAACTGAAAACTCTAGATGAAAAAAGGTGATCTCTGGGGCCGGGAAGGTGGCACTAGAGGTAAGGTGTCTGCCTTGCAAGCGCTACCATAGGTCGACCGCAGTTCGATCCCGCGGCATCCCATATGATCCCCCCCAAGCCAGGGGCGATTTCTGAGTGCATAGCCAGGAGTAACCCCTGAGCATCAAATGGGTGTGCCCCCCCCAAAAAAGAAAAAAGGTGATCTCAACTATGTAATGGGTAGGCTATGAATCAATTGTCCACAGACCAGCAGGGTATGGGTGAACAAATAATCCTCCCTTTCATGTATCTTCTCTTAGTTACAGTCTCATTGCAGAATGGAAAATGAGCAGAAAATGAAAGGGAGTGGGGGCTTGCTCAGTGTTCTCAATGACTGGTAATTAGTTAAGGAAATGCAGAGTAGGCTTTGAAATAATTCTATGGATATTTTCTTAACATGTTCAGCCTTCAGCTTGCCAGACTTTTCACAATGACCAAACACATATTCCTTATCAAATTCACTTGACATTTTTTCTTCCATCTACTCCTGGCAGTGTTGAGGGGGAAGTGATGGACCATCTTGCACTGGGGTTTGAACCTGGGCTTTACATGCAAAGCAAGTACTCCAATTTTTTGAGTCATCACCCTACCTCTGACTCAGCTGGACTTAAGGCTCATGAACTGTTTGCTATATGTTTTAACTGATCTCAAGGCTGAATTTTTGCAGCCATGGACTTGGGTATTACTCTTCCCCTCCATGGATTGAAAAATTAAGGTTGACTAAAGATGGAGGGCAGTGTTAATGGTGGGACTAGATATGACAGCAGCTCAAAGCTTTGCTCCCAGGGCCACCTGCTTGGTTCCAGTTTCTGGGGACCTGAATTCTATCGTTTTTCATGCCAGCTGACCACTGTGATGTCTTTATTTGGGAAAATCCACACAGCATGTCCAAAAAAAGCCAGTGAGGTAACCTAATTTATAAAAGGATAAAAAATACACAAAAAACAACTACATTACAAGGAGAGCTGATATTCTTCAAGCATATTGAATAATAAAGCAATCATTTCTGTATGTACTAAAAGGATCACTTAATATAAATTTTTTCTCATCTAATAGAATAGATGTTTTTTATTCAATGACTATAGGCCAGCTTTGATCATATGTACTTTTGTAGTGTCCCATGAATATTCTTTGCTCTATTTCAGAGTCCATCTACCTCCATGATGTGGTCTCCACAGCACAGCTTACACGGTCAATGTTAGAGTCTATTGAAGGGCCAGTGAAGTTTAGGGAGCTCCACCTGACCTTGGCTAGGATATTCTCACCCACACTACTCTTGCATTGTATTTTCACCTGCATTTGCCCACCCCCATGCCTGTGAGTGCTCCCCATATTAAGTGGCCTCTCCAGAGGTAAAGTGTATTTTTCCCATACAGAGAGGGCTGCAGGCACTCACTGAACCTGAAACAGCCTGTATTGTGGGATAGGGAGTTTAATTAGCAAGACCTGCTGTGGCATCTTATCAACATGGAGCTCAGTCCACATGAGCTCCTGGGGATGGTGGCATAGATTTGCAAGAATTTGGGGTACATGGGAATAGTAAAAGACTGAGAAGATGGAAAGGTGTCCAAATACAAACAAGCCCACTTTTCAGGATAGAACCCATATAGAATGGTCCATCACCCTCCCTCATCCATCAGTGATTTGACTGTTGCCTAAACCGTACCTTCCATACTATCTCTTCTTTAAGTCCCTGTTCAAAGGACCCACCTATGATTTGCATAGGGCCACTTGCTTTTTTCATTCCCAGAATGCCTGCCTGCTGGTAAGGACTTCACACTTTGGTTGAGAACTTGTAGACTGAGCTATTGACCCTGCCATGCTAGTACCAGGCAAAACTGAGGAGTTGCTGCCCAAAGGACATTTTCCCCTTTTCTCTGACTTGGGTCAAACTTTTGGGGTATTTGGGTTTTTGTCTGGGACAAGTAGATGAAGGTAAACAACACCCAGAACACCCTGCAGAAGGATGGCATTCCCTTGGTGTCTGGGCCACTCTCATTTGGCCAAGTTGACAACTTGTGTTTGATTTTAAACCTAACCTACTTTATTAGTGGAAAATACAAGTTAACTTAATTTTTTATTGCTTCTTCAAATTCTACCTGGGCCTGGCTCATGTAAAAATATCATGGGCATTAATGAAGGTGATTTGTGTGGACTTTCCATGCTGTGAAAGTAATACACTGTGAAATCTCCATTTCCCAAAGGTACCTCTAGTTTGAGTTCCTCAATTCAGTGCATTCTGGCCTGCATGCCCTGCCTGTTGGCGAGATTTTTGCCAAGAAATCCAACTGCAGGGGATGGGCTCAGAGACAGTTAAATTGGATCCTGGTGATTTGCATACATTCTCTAAAACACCACAAACCAAGAGAAATGTTGATTTTACCTGATTTTAAAAAAGCACTCTTAAATGCAGTCTTCAGAGAAGCAAAGCCAGGGAACAAAGTCAAACCTTTGAGATTCAGCACAGAACTGAGGTTCTCAAAGCTGGAGGGAGAGGGTTGGAAGTGGAGAGAAGCTTAATAAGCAGTGGTGGAATCTTGGTATTGGGGATTGGGGACAGGGTAACAGATGCTAAAAGGGTGTGAACCTGGACTCCTAAAATATGTACGGCCTTGCAAACTTATATTACAGCAATACAAAAATGAAAATAATTAGAATAAATAAAATAAAGCACAAGTCTTGTATTTGGAGATCACTTGGATCACAAACAAGACTTTGGTCTATTTGAGGTTGGATCAATTGATTTCTTGTGCATTTCCAGTGAGGAAAATTCTGCAGGAAATTCAAGTGCTTCTTTTGCTCAGATGCTCCTGGAGGTGGAACATTTGAGTATTCTAGTTGTCTACTGCTGGAAGGGTCCTGGGAATCACTTTAGTGGTTTTCATTTTCCTGTCTACTAAATTGGCCTTGACAGATGCAACAAAATCCAAATGATATGGTAGCCAAGTAGAGAAAAGGGTCAACTCTGCTGGAGAGTGGATGGTGCCAGAATGTGGATAGGATGACAGCTGGGAGTGACTCTAGGCTATGCTGGTCAACACAGTGGTCACTAGTCACAGACTGTGACAGATAGTTCTTTTTATTTATTTACTTTCTTGGTTTTGCAGCCACACCCCATGTTGCTTAGGACTTACTGGAAAGGCTTAGTGGAAAGCAAATGCTTTAATGCCTGTATTATCTCTCTGGCCCAGATTGTGATTGACATTTAAATGAATTTCAATGAAATGAAATGAAATGTAAAATCAATTTTTCAGTGGCTGAGCTTTCATGGGCCCAGTGGCTACATATTTCTGTAGATATCAGCTGCCATCACTGCAGAAAGTCTTGTTGCTGCCTGTGCTCCCAGGACCTGGAAGGCCTTAACTTCACATCTACAAGATGCTCAGGTTTTCCAAAATGGCCCAGAGCAGACCCAGGAGGCACAGCTTAAAATAGTTCAGAATGCCAGGAACAGTTGTGGTTTGCCTTTGGCCCGGGGTTAGGCATGGCCCTTGGGCATAACTAACAAGTTGAAGCCTAGTTAACAGTGAGGAAGTGTAATTGAAATTCCAATTGGAAATCAAACTAAGTTTTTCAGTGGCTACCTCAGGTCTGCATTGCTTTAATTTCTATCGTAGTTAGTGGCTCCTGGCCTTCTTTTATACCTGAAGAAAGCAGGACATTGATGTTCAATCCCAGGTGAAAGATTTATTGGCAGGTGCTTGTGATCTATTTGGGGGTTCTGTTGTTTTGAGAAGCAGCGAGGAAAAGAGAACAGGTGTGTTAAGGACCCATGATTAAAAGGGTAAATTAATTTGAATATATCCAACTCTTTCTTCAAATCAAGTTAATGATTAACCACATTTCCTAGTTTGTTTGTTTTTTTCTGGAATAAGCCCAGCTTGACTGTAAGAAATCATATTAAATGTGAAAGCATAAAGCCTTCTATTTCACACCTTTAGTCTTCTGCTCAACTTCAGAGAGCACAGGCCATCTTGACTTGGGCTCATCCTTACTTATCTTGTGCCCACCAACCCAGAGCTCATGTCCCAGACATCCTAGAACTCTCTCTTGTTTTTTATTTTTTTTGTCACATCCTGTTCGTCCTTTGAGAGGCATGTTTGTTCCATATAGATTTCTTCATGCATCAGTTCCTTTCCAATGAGACCTGGGGAAGTGATTCACTTTCCACTCTTACTTTGATGATGTTCATTACCTCCTTTCTTTGACGTTAGTATGAGTACCCCCACCTCATGCTGATCTTTCTTCAGCTTCTGTGAGAGAGGGCACAGCCATGAATCCACAGCTGGCAGAAAAGCTCTGCATGCAGGTGCTCCCTGGCACTTAGCATGCCAGGGCAGACTGATTCATGGCGGGTGGGGAGGAACTGTTCTGGGGAAGTGGGGATGGAACTGACTTATGGTCCACAGGCAAGTACCAGCCCTGCCTCTGGGCTGGGCACTCTTTTATCTCTACATTCATGGTATGGCTGTGTTTTCCCTTCTTACCAGCCTGCACTAGCCAGCCCTGAGAGGCAGTGGGGGTATGGACAGGGGAGGAGGAGGAGAGCCTGGTGGACAATCATTGCCTCCTGCAAAAGACAGACCACAAGAACATGGTCCTAGCCTGTAGAAAACCTTCTTTGCCATACTGCCTAGATGGGGACCAGCATGTGGGGGAAGAAATGGCAGAGGAGCCCAGGTGTGAGTGAGGATTCCTGACAAATGGAGAGGGAAGAGATCAGACTCCCCCCAAGTGTGGGAGAACAGGACCCTTCAGAAAGCCTGAAGATTTTTTTGATGTATTGCCTGAGGTCAGCAGGTAGCTAAGGAGAGCAGTGTGAAGATTCATAAATATTGACACTTACCACATGGGGTTGTGGGTTCCCTCCAGCTTCCAGGCCCTGAGGTCACAGCTCACTTCCGAGACTCATTTGCTTTCCTAGCAGAGGTTTCCTTGCCACTTCATTGGGGGTGCCCTCTAGCACCCCATCTTCAACATCACCAGTTTTGTTTCTGTGCAGAATCATATTTATCATGATAGTTCCCTTGAGACTAACCCATCTATGGGATCAGTTACTCATTCCTTTATCCTTTATATTTATTTATCCTTTATTCTTTTAAATTTGTTTGATGCTCATTTTTTTCCTTCACAAATTCTGTTTCACTACTAGAGATAAAAAAAAAAGGAAGGGGGTACAGTTGTTTTCTGCAGTTGCTTCTGGGATAATTGAGATAAACAGGACACAAAATGGTCCTAGAAGAGTTAACATTAGGGTATCAGCTGGGGCAGACAAGCACTAGGAGGAGAACTCATCCTTGGTATCCAAGAAAGACAAGACCTGTGTCTTTAGTGTTCAGGGATCTTGCTTTGTTTGGATAATGTAAAAGCTGTCTAGGTTATTCTGCAGATTCCAAGGGCCTTTATTATATTTGTCAGTGATGAAAGAACTCAGTTTGGAAACAATTTGTCTAGGTTTAAGTTCTATTCAAAATAATGATCAATTATTTGAATTTTTTAACAGATTGAAGCCCAAACCCAGAGCATACCATAACTGGATTCTGCTGTAGGTTTACTTAGATCATTACTTTAATTGCTTAATTGGCAACTGTTACTTAAAATACAGGTGATGGCATTTCTTTGTTGTCTAATATCTACAATGATCAGTCACACTGTCTTTAAAAATTGAGCTTTTGATAATGACAGTTGATATTTTTAACTTGATTGCTTTTTATCTTTTTTTCGATACTTAAATGAATCAGTTAGCTACCAGTGATACCAGCAGTTGTGTTCATAAAAACACCCTTTCATTTATTATATTCATGTTCTTGGCATGTTGACTTTTTGGGGGGATTTTCCTCTACCCTGGACCCCTTTACCCCCCTTTCTTCTTTTGACTTTGTAATTTCTGATCTCATTAAGTGACTTGCTAAGATAGTTACTAGGCCTGATAGGCATATCTGGCAGTTCTGTCAGTAGGGGGCGTCAGATGGTGCTGTCTGCCTGTCTGCTTGCTACAAGCATCCTTTTTTATTCCTGAGTCCTTGAGAAGCCTGATTAAAAAAATTATACTGGGGCCAAAATGCTAGCACAATGGTAGGTCATTTGCCTTGCACACACTGACCCGAGACAGACATGGGTTCAATCCCTAGCATCCCATATGGTCCCCTGAGCCTGCCAGAGTGATTTCTGAGCACAGAGCACCGTTGGGTGTGACCCAAAGACAGAAAATAAAAATTTTACTAGATTGAGGAGCACTTCTCATCATTTCCTTCCTACCTGTCTCTCATCTCAATAGTCCTCAGCAGAGGGTTATAATGATTAACCATTGCACTAGGCTTTTGCTCTCACTGTATTGAATGTATTGAATATTTTGAATCTAAATGATTGTCACTACAAACGAGTTCTCATGAATGTTTGTGGTTCCTCTTCATCTACTTCAGTTGGTTTCCCTAGGAAGCCTGGGTTTCCCTTGGAATTCATAGCTATGTAAGAAGCAGCAAATCAATTTTAAAGGAAGACCTTTGTAGCTTGACCTTCCTGTGCTGTAGAACTTGGAGCTCCACCATTTTATGCTTTGTGTTGTCATGGGGGCAGTGAGATATAGGTTTTTGAAAGGTAGGCTATCAGGAAATACCTCACTTGCCTTGTGAAAATTCATTGGCCTGCTGATGCTATGTATGCTGTGAACACTATCCTTGTGCTCTTCCTCCTTCATTGCCATGCTTCATTGAAGTGGTCCTTGTCTTTAGAACCATCCATAGTAGCCTCTCTGGACATAGTGTCATAAATCTACTTTCTTTAGTTACTGGCAATGCTGAAGAAATGCACTGGGGTGCACTTCATGAGAAGTCTCAGCCAGGGACACATCTTGAAATAAGTTATATTTAAAACTGTAACAAAAAGATGATTTTTGCTGTGTAGCAGATGACATCAGGGTATACAATGATGTTTTTATTAGGCATTTGAATGTGGTCCCATTGAAAGGCTCTAAAGTGGCTCTTGTCTCCCTAATTCCACAGTCTAGTCCTTGGAAGAAAGTCTATGAGTAAGTAATAGATATGAATTTATGCTTTAAAATTAAGTTTTGAGTAAAATGTTCCATTTATCAGTTATTGTCCATTGCAACCCACAATTTCACAAGCTGTAAACATTGAGGAACATTCTTTTTTTGAGCATACCCAGTAAGGCTCAGGAATTATTACTGACAGAGTTCAGGGATTGCTATGTACTGCTGGGGATCGATCCATAGAGCTGGTCTCATAAGAGGCAAATGCCTTATCCATTGTACTAGCTCTCTGGTTCCTGGGGAAATACTCTTTTAAAATTCCCCTAATCACTTATCATCCATAAATGCAGATAAAATTAAAATCTACCTCACGGATCATCATGTTGTTGATGACCTCGTGACAATTAAATGTCTTGGTCATGATTCTGGTATCTGTGTGGGCATATGGCCCACTGCCATGGTTTGAACCAGCTCACAATAGTCTGTGCACATCACAAGAGGAACCAGAACTTTCTATTGTCACTGAGCGTTGTTAACTGTTTATTTTTTCAAACTTGGAATTTCTTGACGTATTTATGTATGGGTTTCTTTTTAGTTTTATAATACTAATTTTTGTTTGTTGGTTTCTGGGCCACATCTGGTGACTCCTGGCTAATCGCTCAGAAATCGCTCCTGGCTTAAGGAACCATATGGGATACAGGGAATCAAACTGCAGTCCATCCTGGATCTGCCATGTGTAAGGCAAATGCCCTACTGCTGCACTATTACTCCGGGTTTCTTTTTATTTTTTTTTCTTAGTTGATAGAGCTGATAGCAAACTTGGGAGGTTTGTTTCCAGATAAATAAAAGTGACAGGACATATCTATGATCTTCGGGAAAAGCAAAATATAATATTCCATGAATTCAAAATATTGAACCTTTAGATTAGATGAAGGTGCCATTCTGAAAATTGCATAAAGGTTTTTTTCAAAGATATGAAAATTAAGGTTTTTATTTAAAAAAATGATGGGGACATTGGTAGAGGGAATTCATGGTGATGAAATTAGTATTGGAACATTGAATGTCTGACATAACTATATTATGAACAATTTTGTAAATCATGGTGTTTAAATTAAAAAAAGAAATGAATGTTAATGTTTTTAAATGTATGAAAATAAGGCATTTGTGTGTGGTAATGAGTAACATGCCATTCATGCTTATGCTTTTTTTTTTTTAAAAAGGGATGAATTTTTATCTTGAATTTAACAAAAATGGAAATAAGTCTATTTCCTTTTATAAAGTAAAATAATGTTTTCGATTGGCTAGTAGTTAAGTATCTTGTGTTATCAATTTTAGGCATATACTTTTTATGATTTCTTGAATTCTGGTTTATGTGCTGTGGTATATTCACATCAGAAGGGGCACACACTCTGAAGGATCTTTGTCTTTTTGTCTCACTTGCCACCATTGGCACAGTTAAAGTCTTAGACATTTCCAATGGTCAGGAAGCTCATCTCCAGGCTCTTCCTACCCTGATCAGATGTGACCATTGCTCAACTTCTCTCAACCTTGAATGTCTTGCCTGTCCTTGAACTCCATTTATGGAAATTGAGGTCATATGTGTTCTTAGTCTCAGGGCCTTTGCTGAATATTTTGTTAGTGGCAGTCTTCTGTGTTATTGTGTACAACTCTTTCCTGAAAACAACATATTCTTAGATACATCTTTTTGTTACTTGTAGCTTGTTGAAAGAAAGGTGAGGCTGGCAGGCAACTTACACAAGTTCATATTCTTCTTATTTGATTTATAGGTGAAGACTCTGAAATGTAAAGATATTCAGTCACTTTAATAATTACAATGCCCAAGTGACATGGTCCGTTCTATGTTCCCAGAGCTAGATTAATAGTGAACATTATCCTTAGGAATAGACATACACTGTATCCAAGTTATACAGAACACAATATGAATGAATTAAAATCACAATGGTACAAATTAGTCCTATTCATTGTAGGCTAACTTCTTGGGTTGTGTACCCATTTTCGACAATGACATTTTTAGAACAGTTTATTCTGACAATCCAGACCACAAAGTCATTTTTTACTCATGCTTGTTCACACGAGTCATGAAATCGAAGGTACAACAAAATTGAATAGATTTTCCAGACTAAAAAATAAACCATATTCTCTTCCTTGCACATAGTATATTCACACTCATTCATATGCACTGATATGCATATAATACCTAGAATGTAAAATCTACAAATATATAAATAACAAATCTATCAAGTGAGCAGTTGACTCTTCTCAAAAATTATTTTCCTGAAACTTCAAAATTTTGTAAATAGAATTTATTGAATGTAGCAAAAATGGTATAATAAAGATGAGGGATCTGAGAAATACTACAGTTGGTCTATGCATGACTTATCCGGTATTGATCCTTGGCATCCCATCTAGTCCCCCAGGCATCACCAGGAGGGATCCTGAGCACAGAGTCAAGAGTAAGCTCTGTGTCCCATCAGGTGTAGCTCCCCAAACAAAACAAAATCAAAATTCAAGTGCTGAGAGGAGATAGAAGGATGGAGATGAATCCTGCTTCAGTCAGTAGTGCACATGAAGCTTTGATACTGGAAGACAAGGAACAGAGCCTTGAGTGCTGGTGAATTTGTGCTTTGTAAATTTGTGGTAGTTAGGAAGTCAGTTAAACGGCAATATGCTAAGAGACAAAGTATTAAAAAATGCAGTTTCATCTTTGGGGGATATATGGCTTGAATATTCAGCCTATTGGCTAAAATATGCTAAAAATCAAATTAAAATAGTGGCTTAAAAAGATATCATCTTAAGAGCATTAAATTGCTGTAAGAAAATGAGGAAGTTGAATAGTCAAGAGTCTAAAAATCATGCGGCTTGCTAATTTTCTCAACAGTATCCAGGATCATGAAACTTGAGCTGCCGTTTGGGTGTCTGATGGAGACAGAGAAAACACAGGTTGAAACTCAGCCCAAATGGAGGGATGTGACAAAGCCTCCTATGTAGATAGAGTAGAAATTTCCAAACCAGAAATCAACTTCTCCATAATGACAGGAAACTGCAAAGAGCTGCCTTGAGACAGAGAAGAAGAGGAGTTTGGGCAGGGGAAGGGAAGGAAATATGTTTCAAAAAAAAAAGTCATTCCCATAATATGGTGGAGCATTTTTGTTCACATCATGGACAGTGAAGAAGCTTCCAGGAGGAAATCTAGTTTAAAAGTTGTTTTGGTTTCAGATTTTTACTTACCTGGAAGAAGCCAACAGAGAACAGCTTTGGAGGAGGACACTGTTCTCTTTGACACCTCCCTCCACTTTCAAGGATTCTGAGTACAGCCAAAGATAATCAGCACATCACAAACCAGCATGAAAGAGAAGAACGCCAGAGCTCAGCTAGAAGAGCAGAGTCTCTGGACTTCAGAATCATCAGATACACAGCATGAAACTGCTATATTTATTGTATTTAAGTAACAGGCAAAGTTAACAATCTCTCTAGGAACCAGGAAGATATTAAAAGATTGTTTTCTCAGATATTTGTTAAAGAACTAAACAGAATTTCTAGAAGTGAAAAATAACCCGAAATAAAAAACAAAACAAAACAAACAAAAAATCCAAAACCTAAAAAACAAAATCCAAGAAAACAATAACAACGGAATGCAAAAACTACTGTGTTTGATTTGGCAACAGATTCATAACTTATAAGCATCTAAAAAAGAGAATTAGAAAATTGGATGATGGATTAGATGAGCTATCCAGAAAGCAATAAGGGAAGATGTTGACACTTTTCTCCTTGAAAAAAAGGTAGGAGAGGTCAAAATACAGAAAGGATGGCATGATACATGGTTTTAATATATGGCTTCTTTCTAAGAATGGTGAAAGAAGATAGAAAAAAATCAACATATTTGAAGAAATCATATTTTGTAACTTTCTGTGATCACATCATTTTGTCAAAAGTTTAGTTTAGTGGACTCATATTAAATAGTTATCAATAGAAGACAGAATGAAGAGGCTGTTGTATATATAATCAATGGAACAATACTCTGTCATTAAAAAGGTGGAAATCATGCTTCTTGGGAAAAATGGCTAGAACTTAAGGTGTCAGATAGTTTAATGCATATATCAAATGTTATTTACTAAAGCCAATAAACTCTATAGAAAGAAAACAGTAAAAATATAGCTACTACACTCAGAGAAAATCATGATGGCTTTCAAAAAAAAAGGAGGGGGAAGGATGCAGGAGGAATGACTGGAGTGGTCATTTTGATGGTAGGAGAACACTGGAACTTTAGATGTGGGATTAATATTCATGATGCACTTAGAGACTTCAAGGAAAAGCCATGCAGTCCTATGATATTGTAAAGCAATGATAAGTCAATGAAACAAAGTTAAAAGGAGTTTTATTTGCCAGAAATATGTATTTTAAATTTGGATATAGATAAAATACTGATATTAAAATAACTGTATTTGTTTACATTTACTCATCTACATTTATCACTCCATATATCAACAAGAAAATTCCACAGTTTCAAGAGATATCATGTATACTAAGAAACAAAAATTGTGCTTTAAATTTATGTTTCAACAGACATTTTTTGTGATTGATCATTCTATACAGAGATAAAAGATATCAATCAGATTGGCTTTATTTATGCTAAATACCACATTTCAATATATTTTTGGTTTCAAATTATGCCATAATATCATAATATAAGATCAGTTACATAGAAAGTACTACAAAAAAACCCAGAAAAACAATTGATTTTAATACAAAAATGATCAGCAAACTAGGAATTGTTTTCTCGATGGCAAAACAGGTACCACAAGATATTAGAAGCTTTCTATGTTGGCAGCAAATCATGGGTACCTTAGAATTTTTATCCAAGAGTGGAGCTGAAGAGATATGGTAAGTGGGTCAGGCATTTAATTTGCAAATGGCAGACCTAAATTGGATCCTTGGCACCTCAGATGGGTGGATCTGTGAATACCACTAGGAGTGATCCCTGAGTGCTGAGCTGGGAGTAACCTTTGACCACTGCTGGGTGTGGCCCAAACCCAAACAAACAAAAAGAATATTAACCAGAGGAAGTATTATTTACTAACAAATAACATTTTTTAAAAATTGAAGCAAAAGTTAAAACTGGATTCTGCACCAGCACCAGGAATCAGACTTCTACACGGGAAGGCAATATTGCTGCCCTGGTACCAGCTTGAACCAGAATGGGTTCATTTGACACTCTGATGACTTGATAGCAGCAACAACTTGCTTTCAGGGAAGGATTTCCTCATTGCCACCTTATGTTTAGATGTAACCAGAAGATGCTCCATGTCACCCTGACTTTGACATTGGACCTGTATAAAAACCAGGATCTCTAATTACCAAAACTTGACTGTGACAACTGTGATTGAGAAGGACTTTTACTGGGACTTTGGGCTTAGACAACTTTGGGCTTAGACAACTTAGCATGCATGAAACCTGTAGTTGGTCTTACGGTCTGATGCTTCATGGGTAGGGTCTTCCTGATTTTAGGACAAAGGTTTTTCCTTTTTTTTCCCCCATTTTTTGCTGTGCCTATGCAAAAACAAACAAAAAACTGCTATACACCTGCCTTTTAATTTTCTTTTATTTTTATTTTTTATCTTTTAAATAGGGGCTCTCACCTTTTTCATAGAACCTTTGGACATGGATTACTTCATTTTGCCACACATTTCTGCATTTTTATTATAAAAATAAGAAGAAAGGAAAATAGAAAGGCTGGGGGCAGGGGCCAAGTGGTCTCAGATGCATTGGTGGGGAAAAAATAAGAACAGAACTAAATATCCAAGTCAAAACCAATGACAATAGAATCAAGATACCTCAACTTTAATAATTTAAACTTAAATGGGCCTGTTATATTGGCAGGCCAGGAGCATAGGTTGGTATAAGATACACTCTGGGTTCATTGGTGGAGGGAGGTTGACACTGGTTGTGGGAATAGTCCTGACTCACTGTATATCTGAAATTCAACCATAAAGGAATATATAGATCACAATGGTTTCAATAAAATAAAATTTAAAAAAAAAGAAAATGTAAAGATGTTTTGAGACAAAAAAATAAAGCACAAACCATTTGTATAAAAGAATTAAAACTGAAATTTTAGTGATTAACAGATCTTCCTCAGGGACATTCTAAAAGTTTCAAGAAACTAAACATGATGGAGTAATGGTTTCATGACTGGACCCATATGGACAGAAATTGTTTACAGCAATAATAAGACGGACTAAGAGTGGTAAGTTTGAAAGTGGAAAAGGTACATGACAACAAAAATCTGTAGACCAGGAAGGGAGTATAATGGAATAAAGTGTCTTCAGATTCTTGTTTTCTAAAAGAGAGTAAAAATATTTCTTTAACTTTTGATGAGTAGGGATGCCTTAATTCCTAAGAAAACTCTACAAGTATCAGAAACTGAGGTATAAATTATAATGAACAGACAGAGAATAAAAATGCTCAGTCATCAATAAGAAGGCAGAGAAAGAGAAACCAAGAAACAAGGAGAAATGAAACAAATAGAAACATAGAATAAAAAAGACAAGTTTAAGCCAAGTTACTATAGGAACTAATAGCATTTCATTTAAAAAATTAATTGTCATAGTGGATTAAAATATTAGCATATGCAACTATTTAAAATGATAGGATTCTTAAAGAATGAATGGTAATATAAAATATATACCATGTAATATTAATTTTAATAAGTTAGTATGGTTATGCTAATATTAGGTTAAATAAACTTTAGATGATGCTTTTCTTATCCACTTAAAACTAATACATTAGGAAGATATGCAGTTTTTAGGTTATATGAGCCTAATAATACACCTTCAAATATGAATGTGAACAGGTGAAGAATGAAAAGCAAATACATTTTAAAAGTATGATCAGAGACTTCTCTCAGTCATTGATGGAATAAACCAACAAAATAAGAGAATGAAAATTAGCAAACTTAACAATAAGATACATGTGGAACAGAGCATGTAGAACAGAGAAAGATACAGAAAATCAGTGTTTTCAAGCTTATCTGGGACATTTAAAAAACAGATAATTTCCTAGAACTAAGTCTCAGTGAGCATCAAAGGGCTGAAATCAAGGTCAAAAACACTATGTTCTTTCTGATCACAGTGCAGCTAAACTGGAAATCAACAGGGTAACTAGAAAATCTTAAGTATCAGGACTAAATGGCTCATTATCTTAAATCATAACAGACGCTTAGAAGCTATTTGGAATTGAGTAATAACAAAAGAGCAATATGCCAATGCATGTGAGTATAGGTATTGTTCTTATTTTATTTATGGCACCTGAAAGAAAAGACTAAAAATTAGTAAGTTAAATATTTGTCGCACGCATGTAGAAAAGGGAAATAATCTACAAAACCATAAAATGAAGTGAATAACCATGATAAATATATAAATTAAAGAAATTAATGATACCCAAAATCTTCAAGATTGATTTTTGGAAAAATAAGCCTACACATTTATAGATGTCTGGCAAATATAATCACAAAATAATATAATAAACAATGTAAGAAATAAACAGGAGGCAAATACTATATGCTTCATAAAATAGATATTACCCTACACACCATATACTAGTAATAGGTTTGACGATTCAGCTGAAGTGGAAACTACTAAAAAATTTAATTTGCTTATACTATTTTACAAATAAGTAGAATTTCTAATGAGTATGATAATCTTTAAAAATTATTATCTTTAAAAGATGAGAACTGAAAAAAAATCATGCTAAAATTAAATTGCCAGGCTTGCGTGATGTTACTGGCATGATTTTGAAGATTTACCAGCCAGTAAAGGGAGACATTTTTTTCTCATACAACAAACTCTCCTAGAGAAATAAACAGGAAATGAAAAAAATATCTTGTTTTGTGCAAGTGTTTTGAATAAGTCAAACTCAGTCCCAGTTCTGAAACTCAGCAAGAGCACAAGGAGAAAGATCAATGACATCTGATCAATGATCAAATTCAAACCTGTGATATTGGATATGTGGAAGAGGGAAAAAAATAAAACAAAAACCAAAATAGTTGCTCTTCCAATCCAGCCATCTTTAAAATCAGTTCCATATCATGACAAGTTTTTTTCCCAGGGAAGCAAGATTGATTTAACATTAGGCTAATTTACCCACTAACAAATTAAAGGAGAACATGATATTGTCATTTTAATAAATGTACTAAAACCTTTTAAAATTATTCCAAATCCATTTAGGATGATGATAAGCTCTTAAGAAATCAGTGCTAGAAGAGATTCTTGTCCTGATAAATAGCATCTGAGGAGTCTGTAATACACACAATAATTAATTGTGAAATGAAGCAAGCATTACCCTTCATTCAGATTAAGAACGAGACTAGGAGGCACCATGCTGCCACCTTCTTTCACTCTGCATTGGTTGTCATGGCTCATGCATCAAGGCAAGCATTTAACTGTAAAATTTGAAAAGAAGAAACAAAACTGTCATCATATTCAGATGACATGACTGTTTCTACAGGAATTGAAAAAGGCCTCCAAGTTCTTAATGAAAACTAATACAAGTTTAATATCGCAGTTAGATGAAAGATACAAAATCCATTATGTTCTTAAGCCAGGAACAGTTACAAATGAAAATTTAAAATATATCACTTAATAATATAAAATATGACTTAGAAATGCATCTGACAAAAATCGTGTTTGAAAAGATCACACAATATAAATCATTATAGATTTAAATAAAGACAGATACTATGTTAACATATCAGAAACCTCTGAGTTGTAAAGATATTAATTCATTCCAAAGAGATTTAATATTCAATATTTTTACACTTCCCCTTGTTGTGATATGGGGATGCATATTTGTTATGGTGCTTACTGCTTGCAGGATTACTGTGCCAGACATCACAAATGGGAGTGCCTCTGGGCTTGTGTTTGATATGTGGGATAGTTCCAAGAATCAAACTCAAGGCTTCACACCTATAAGGTAAAAACTCTACTATTGATTCATCTCCTGCATCCAGGATTCAATTTAATCCCAATTAAAGTGTTACAGCAGGTAATTTTTAGAGAAACTTAACAAATAGGTTCTGAAATTTACTCTTAAGTACCAGTCATTAACCATAATCAAGACACTGGTGAAGAGTAAGGACCCAATAAGATGATGTTCTACAAGTTATAATGACTTATTTTAAAGCTTAAAGGATAGAGTGGGGGTGTAATTCAGTTCTAGGAGGTCTTCTTTGCATGTCTGGGGCTCTGAATTCAAACCCTTGATCTTCACAAAATAAGATTATTTGTGTAAGATTTTTACAAGGATATACAAATGTGTCAATTGAATGGAATGCAAAATTTCTGAAGCAGAGACCTACTGACCAGCTGACCTGGGTTCAATTCCTGGCATCCCATATGATCCTCCAAGCCTGCCAGGAGTAATTTCTGAGTGCAGAGCCAGGATTAACCCTTGAGTGCTGCTGGGTGTGGTCTATCTCCCCCCGCCGCAAAAAAAAAAAAAATTTAGTACCAGAAAAACTGGGCATCTATACATATAAAAAAGGTTTCTCAGTTCACAACATATACAAACCCAATTTCAAGCTGATTTGAGGTAATAATATGAAATACAAAATACTAGCATCATAGAAACAAGAAAAATATTTCATGAATTTGGAATAAAAATAGGAACAACAAAATATTTTATAATAAAGGGTATTTTGGTATGTTTGAACTCATTCAACTTATGATTATTTATTATTTAATCTCAAAATAATGTAAGGGCAAGTTATAGGAAGAGAACAAAAGATTCTTATGTAGAATCAATTGTATTTTTGTTCACTGTAAAGCCAGCAATCATATTGACTAACTAAAAAAGTTAAAATTGAATGTAACAAGCAGTTATTTACTTTAGCTATTTCAATTGCTCAGTACATGCACATGCTACCATATTGGAAAACAATGCTTTCTATTTAAGTAAGAATAATACAGCAACAATATATAAGCCTAGTGTCCATATATCTATGTTTGGATTCATATTTAGTTGACAATGGAATTTGTTTTTGTTTGGGAAGCACACATATGGTTTTCAGGAGTTCTTGCAGTGCTGGGTATAAAACTCAAGGTGAATATATCTAAAATATGTGTTCCATCTAGCCCTTTGAGTCACCTTTGGGTAGTAAAAAGGTTGGTTAGAGGTTCTTTCCATATAATATCTTAGTAGATAATAACCATTGAAAGGTAGTCAGCCTTATCAGAAGACAGAGGAATACCAATTAAAATCACTTTAGGTTGACACTATTCAATACTTTGATAAGCTAAAATATTTGTAGAAATGAACAACACCTATGTGTTGGTACGTAGATCAAAGGAATTTTCTTTAAGTTTATGGAAATGCATTCAACCTAATTGGGAAACATCCTTTTGCATTATCTATTGATTAGAAATAGATAAAGTGTGAGATTAATCATGTTCCGCATATGTAAAATTCATTTACACAAAAACACACCCCACACATAAATCATTCCACATTAAGCAAAAATATTAGAGAATACCATGAACTATTATTGTACTAAGGTTCTTTTTTTTTTTTTTTTGGTTTTTGGGCCACACCCGGCGGTGCTCAGGGGTTACTCCTGGCTGTCTGCTCAGAAATAGCTCCTGGCAGGCTCAGGGGACCATATGGGACACCGGGATTCGAACCAACCACCTTTGGTCCTGGATCGGCTGCTTGCAAGGCAAACACCGCTGTGCTATCTCTCCGGGCCCTGTACTAAGGTTCTTAGGCAAGAATTGACATGACAGAATAGCTTCAAAATTTGAATCAACTTAAAGGTCTTACCTCTGTACAGCAAATAAAATAAATTAATTACAAATATGCCTTATCAATATGAAGGAGTACAATTAAGGAGGTGAAACAATACATAAGTACCTGTAATGTTAAAAAATAAATTACTGAACAATATTACTTAGAGAACTGTGATTAAATGAATATAAAAAGAAAAGTAGAAATATAGTATATAATTTTATGTAATACAAAAGGGGATTATTATACTCAGTAGGCAAATGGTTTTCTCCATGGTTAGAGAGAAAGTTATACCTAAGGTAAGGCACACTAGGCCTGGAGGAGTGGTTAAGATATTCTCTTTTTTTTTTTAATGAGTGGTAGTTATAGGAGTGCTTGCTCTGAAGTGATTAGAAAAGTGTACATAATTATTATGTGAACTTTTTGTATATTTTACAACCATAAAAAAGGAACCCTAAACTGAATAGATTTGCTGACATCTATTTGAAATGAAATTATAGAGGAAGGACATTTTGGAAGGATTTGGGGACTTATATCTAGCAGTGCCCAGGGAACCAGAGGGTATGAGAGAGATTAAACCAGGGTTGATGGCATGCACAGCAAGCACCCTACCTACTGTACTATCATTCCAACCCTGGAAGAAGGATATTTAAGAGTGGTATGAGCAGATTCAACAAATAGATTATAATTAGACTGGAGGTCAGTAGGAGAAATAGAACCCTTTCTATTTCTATGGGCTAGAGAAGGATGGGTAGCAAGGAAGTCTGTTGGATAGGAACAGATTATATGCCATGATCCTAGACTTGGAATTATTTTTCAGTTCACAAAAGCACTTTGTATACAACTCTTCTATAAGGCACACAAATGAATTTATTGAGAGAAAACATGACCTTTGTTATGCTCTCATTAGCATCAGGTAGAATAAGATATGTTTTTAGAATCTCAGTATGCTTTTCTTCGTTTATCCCACTGAACAGGAAGTGGATAATTGACAATTTCTCCATTAATTTGAATACAGATAAATTATTTAGTTTAAAACATTCATTTGGTTATAGAAAATAATAAAATATAATATGTATTGACTCATAACATGTTCCTGGCACTTTTAACCTCTGTGCTGTGTTACCTAGCAGAGTCACTGAGGCAAAAGCAGATATTGGCATCCACTTCTATTGTTATTTGGATTGAACCTGATTTATGTAAAGTACCTCCCAAGCCCTGCCACTAAACACTCTTTAACTTGGCAATGTCCCGTTGATATTTACCAGATCATACTATATGGTCTTATTTTTGTTGGGAATTAATAAGTTTTTATTTTAAGAGATATTTTTTCATTCTTACAGATAATGTCTTAAAAATTTGTTGTAGTAGCCCCTCCCAGTGAGACTCTGGGGTTAACAGGCAGTGCTGCAGGTAAGATATGGTGCTAGGGACTGAACCCATGGCCTCAAACTTGCTGGATACATCCATCACTGAAACCACCTATCCAATCCTAACCTTTTTTTTTTAACTTTCAAAGAATTAGGGGACCTGCACATGGTTATCATATATCAGTGTACATCATACATTAATTAATGTGGTATGGTACTGATTCTGACATCTAAATTATTAATACCATATTTGGGTTGAGTCAGACAGTATTAGCTTCTAAATTTGTCTTTCCCATATAAGCTCATTTGACCTAAAAGGCTATGATTAAGTAGGTTATCTGGATTTGAACATTTCTTCTCTTATAAAATTATCACAGAGCTTAGCACTATATCTGACAGAGCATGATTCTCAGTAAGTAGTGGTGGTAGTGGTGATTGTGGTAATGCCAGAAGTAGCTATTGTTGGCACCAGCAAAGATGCCATGAGCTATAGCAGGTAGAGCAGCAAGGATCCCCTTTTAATTCTGCCTCTAGAAGTCTTCCCCCCATCCAGCAGCCAGCCTAGTCACTTTCTAGCACATGGACACCGCTTACACTATGGACACATTTAGAAGTGGTCCCTTATGTTTTGAAGCATTAGTTGAAGGCAATGTTCATGCTTGGATTTTTGAGTGTTACTAGCTGGGTGAACTTCAGCTAGTGATTTGATCTTTTAAAAGCTTTGACCATTAAATGTAATGCTGAATTTTATATCGGTTCTATTCTATTGAAGGCAATTATTCAGTTATGAATTATTGAATCTTAAGTGGCATAGGATAGTGGCTACATGATTAATTATCAATCAGTGGTTATTTGTTATTTTCCCTGTGAATAGTTCTATTAATCAAGACTGCAGAGGAAGTAGAAATAATGATGTGGAAAAGCCCTCCATCTCTGTCTGTAACTGGCTCTGATGGGCCTTATTTGCTGTCAGTGGATTTGGTGAGCTCAGAAAGAAGAGAAGGAAAATAACATAAGTGGTCCTTAAGTATGTTTATCATTGTTTCTTCTAATCCCTTTCTGATTTCCTTTAAAAATAAGTCAGTTGCAGAGTCAGTTCTGTTTGAAAGTAGCTTTTTCTTTATTACGAAGAAAATGGCAGTGGGAGGTGGGAAGTAGGTAGATGGAAAATAAAAGTTATGTAGATATTATTGCAGTGAAAAGCATGTAACCAAATCCATCCCGTTAATTACTTTTTATGTGCAGTATGAATATGCTAACTACATGCACACAGCTGTGCCACTGTTTTCCAGAACGTCTTCATTTTTTTTTTTAAATGGGAGCTCTATCTCTATTGAACAACTTTCCTTTCTCTCCCTGCTCCTCCAACACAAGCCTCTAGCAATGATCATTCATTCCACTTTCTATTTCTTAGAGTTTGGGTACTTTAGATGCTTTCACATTGATTGAGTCATGCAGTGTTTGTCTTTTTCCATTTCACTTAGTATAATATCCTCTAGATTCATCCACATCGCAGTCTTTGATTTCAGTATTTGAATAATATTTTGATGTATGCTACACCACCTATTTTTCACAAGGGCTGTGCCATTTTATATTTTCACCAAATGTGAACAAGAATGAAGTAGCACCTCATTTTCTCCCTTTTTACCACACCCTCATCAACGATTCACTTTTTTTTTTTTTGGGCCATATCTGGTGACGCTCAGGGGTTACTCCTGGCTTTGTGTTCAGAAATCACTCCTGGCTTGGGGGGACCATGTGGGACGCCAAGGAATTGAACCATGGTCCATCCTAGGCTAGAGCTTGTAAGGCAGATGCCTTACCTCTAGCGCCACCACTCCGACCCCATTCTGTTTCTTTTAAAAATATAACCATCCTAATGGTTATGAGATGAGATCTTATTGTAATTTTCATTGCTTTTCTTTGATGATTTGGGCATCATCAAGGTTTTCTTTATGTATTTTTTATGTGTTTTTCATGTCCTTTGTTTTATTTTTTGGGGACTTGGCATATCTGGCAGTGCTCAGGGTTTAGTCCGGCTCTGCATTCAGGTTCAGGGATCACTCCTGCCAGTGTTCTGGAAGCAATATTTGACGCCAGAAATTGAACCCAAGTCAACTGCATGCAAAGCAATAGAACTCCCTGCTGTCCTGCTGCTCTGATTCTCTAGTTCTATATTTTTAAATATGGTTATTTTAGTGGTTATTGCATTCTAGAGGTTCCTTATATATTCTAGCTATTATACTCTTTCCATATATCTATATACATATATCTATATAGCTAATATTTTGTCCCCTATATAGGCTTTTTAACTTCATTAATTATTTCCTTTGCGGCATGAGATTTTATGTTTGATTTAATCTCATTTGTTTATTTTCCTTTTGTTGCCTTGTTTTCTCTTTAGTTTCTGCTACTGGTGCTTTTGATGTCAAGAAAATATTACCAAATTTTGTCATCATAATTTGGCAGCAAATATTTCTCCTGATTTCTTTTGGGAGTTTCTAGTTTTAGGTCTTATTTGAGGCTGTTGTCAATGAGATTGTTTTCATGATTTTCTCATATCAATTATTATCTGTATACAGAAACACCAGATTTTTGTGCATTAATATGACACCTTATAACATTGTTAAAGTAAGTTTTTCTGTGCAATCTTAATTTTTATTTTGTTTTATTTTTTATTTTGGGGGGCATACCCATTTGACGCTCAAGGGTCACTCCTGGCTATGCACTTAGAAATAACCTCTGGGCGGACCATATGGGAAGCTGGGGGATCAAACTGTGGTCCGTCCTAGGCTAGCACTTGCAAGGCAGACGCCTTACCTCTATTGCTGCAATCTTAATCTTTTAATAGATAAAATCATGTTTTCTGTGAACATAGATTCTTTTCATGTTTTATCAATTGGAATTCATTTTATTTCGTTTTCTTTCCTAATTTCTCTGACTAGAATTTGTAGCATATGGTACTTCATAGAAGTGGCAGAATATTTGCCTACTTTGATTTTGCAGAAGCAGCTCTCAATTTTTCATCACTGAGTATAATGTCAGTGTTGGGTGTTTCTTCCATTACCTTTATCATATTGAGCTATTTTTCCTCTCTTTCTCGTTTTTATTATGAAAGCATGTTGAATTTTGTCAATTGCTTTTCTGTACCAATTGAGATGATTTTTTTTGTCCTTTGTTCTGTTAGTGTGATTAATTTGATTAATATTTATATGTTGAACCTTACTTGTACTCTAGGAGTAAATCCCAGTTTATCGTGGTATATTATCCTTTTTTAAATATAATTTTTATTTTGATCATAGTGGTTTACATATTGTTGACAATAATATGTTAGGTACATGTTTTCATAAAATCAGGGGGATTCCCATCACCAGTTTGTCCTCCCTACACCTCCGTTCTCATCCTACCTCCCATATCCTTCTCCCTCACCCCCGGGGCTGCTAGAATATGTGGTCCCCTCTGTACCTAGCTTACTAGTTAGTAGTCTTACACCTGTTTGGTCTTGATGCCTCCCTTATTTCCCCCTCTAACTGGAAGGCAGGACTAGAGAGTTCAAGATATGTGGTTTTGTTTGAAGAAGAGAAAAGTAATAAACTGGGGTAAAAATCAAATACACCGAAAATGGGTGAACTCCTTCTAGAGGCTCTCATCATCGATTTGAGAGACAAAGGGGAAAAGGAAGGTGAAACATCCCAACAGTACAAAAAGAAGTGTCAAATAAAATATCCAGTGAGCACTCCAATAATAAAGAACCACAAAAAAGCCATGATCTTGAGATAAAAAAAAACATGGCAGAGCACATAAAGAAAAGAAAAGAAGAAAAAAAAATATAAATGGAGACAACAACTTCAATAACCATACCAAAACAAAGAAATCGACAAAAAGTAGATAGGTAAATAAAATAAATAAATAAAAATAAAAAATGTTTTGTGCTTTTTGCCTTTTTTCCCCTCCTGTACAGGCACAGTAAATATTGGGGTCATTCGAAAAGGAATTCTCTTGGCCTAAGAGATATGGGGTTTCTCCACCCTTGGAGTATATTGTCATGGGATTAACTATAGACTCAGTTCAGGTTTATTTACTCTCCCGGTGGTGCTTTCGTGGTGTTTGGAAGACTTCTGCTCCATCCTGGGTGATAAAATCAGACCTCTGTATCTAGAGATCTCAGTATCTGCACAGGTCCAGGAGTGGAACTTATGATAAAATTTTTCTTTGTGGGTCTAGAAGTTCTGTTCCCTCAGTGTCATTTTAACCCGTCTTCTGTAGTTGGTGGTCTTGGTATATTATCCTTTTAATGTGTTCATTTAGGTTGCTAGTATATGGCTAATACATTTGAATAATTTTTTTTTATCTGGGACACATTGTTCTGTAGTTTTCTTGTAGCATCTCCTTTGCTCTTTATATCAGACTAATGCTAGTCTCAAATAATGAGATTTGTTGTGCTTTGTATTTCTCTTTGGGAAGAGTTTGAAAATGACTGGTATTAATTCTTCCATTTGGTAGCATTATTCAATGAATCCATCTTGTTTTAGATAATTGATTTTATTGCAGATTTAGTCTCTTTACTTACAGGTTTGTTTAGATTTTGTATTTCTTGATGATTCAGTCTTGTTAAGTTGTATGTTTCTAGGAATGTTGATTCCTCTGGAATCTTCCAGAATAACTCATTTGTGTATGCTTATTTGTAATAACCTCTAATAATTATTATTTGTATAACATCAATTTTAATACTTATTTTATTTATGATTTTTGCGTATTCTGTTTTCTTAGCCTAGTTAAAGATTTGGCAGTTTTGTTGATATTTGAAAAACAACTCTTAGTCTCACCATTTCTTCTATTTTTATTCTGTTTTATTTGTTGATCTTCGTTACTTCATCTGCTCTTTGTTCATTGATAATTTTATCTGATACCTTTGTGTGAGGAATAAAGTTAGGTGGGTGTTTTGAGCTCTTTAGTTATTATCACATTTTTTATAGTTTTTATTCAGAAATTTTGCACAGGGAAAGGAAAAGAGAGAGAGAGCGAGAGCATATGCACTCAAGAGAGAGCATAGGTTTCTCCAAAGCCTCAGTGCACATCCCAGTGTTAAAATATAAAAGTACACATCTTAAGAGGAAGGATGCAAGTGACATGTATGCCTCTTTCTTTACAGTAAAAGTGTTGAGCATCATGAACCTAACTCAGGACTGCTTTGGATGTAGTTCTTTTTTTGTTTTTGTTTTTTCTTTTGTTTTGTTTTGTTTTTGGGTCACACCTGGCAGTGCTCAGGGTTACTCCTGGCTCTACTCTCAGAAATTGCTTCTGGCAGGCTCTGGGGACCATATGGGATGCCGGGATTCAAACCACTGTCCTTCTGCATGCAAGGCAAATGCCCTACCTCTGTGCTATCTCTCTGGCCCCTGGATGCAGTCTTTAATCTGTCTTTCTAGTCAATAATTAATGACAAGATCAATGTATTAAAACGATCCAGACAAAGACAGAATTCTCTAGTAAAACTGAATAATTATGTCATTCTCAACTTTTGTGATTCCCGATTTATAAAATGCTCTCATTTAATGTTTATTGTATATCTCTCTATCATCTATTTCTGGACCCTACTTTGAAAATTAGCTAGGACAATATTCTTATTTTCTGGCCAGGAAACCCAAATTCCAGAGAGTTAAATGTCTTTTCAAAGATCTCAAAGGGTCTCAGACTTTGAACTCAATTTTTGCTTTCTGTAAGCTAAAAACAATGCAGCAGGGAGACCTTTCTTGGAAAAATGACATAAAGGAGGTTAATCTATTAATTTATACTCTTGCCAGATATTACAAATCTGGAATGTCTTAGCTGATCATGCTCTGCCGTCGATGTCACCTTCTCTCTATGCCTGCTCACTAATTCATCGATAACTTTGATGCTATGGAGAAGACAAGTCTTTTAGGTGGTGTTTGATCATATAGTAGATGGAGGGTCAGGCCTTTCCTGCAGTTAGGTTCTAGCTGGTCTAAAGTCATGATTTTTCTGCATTAAAGAAACTGACAAATGTGAGAAAACTCTCAGGAAACATGCTTAGTTGATTAGAAACTTTTCTAACACATCCACTTTTTCCCTAATTTTTGTCCATTTTTTAGATGGTGGATAGTAGTTAGTGGGGGGAGACAGCAGAATATGTTTCCTTTCAGGCCAATTGAAAAGAGCAAGGGAAAGATAAATGTCAGTGTTTGCAATATTCTCCAGAAGTTCCATCCTTCTCATCATAGTCATTATCCTAAATAGTATCTTTTGTGGGGGCAGATGTGCCAGGCATCTTTCTCAGCACTTCACATATATAATCTCATATCATTCTCACAAGAGCTCTACAAGGTAGGCTCTGTAATTTCATCTTTCAGATGAGAAAACTTGGCTTCTGAAAGTGTAGTCAGCTTCCATGAGGCCACTTAGCCAGTCTCTGTCACTGTTGGGCTAGTTCTATCTGCAGTCCTTGCTAAAGAGTGAAATGTGTGATCTAAATAAAATAAAATAAAATTTCACTTGTCTAGAGAATTTTACATCTGTACTGAAATCCTGATGGTCCCTCCACTAACTCACTATATCTACATTCTGTACATTTCTTCTTCCAGGACTTCACTTGCATACAGGACAATGAAATAACTGGTTGACTTTACAGTCAATGGATGTCAAGTGATGGAAAGTTAAGAGTGCTGTCTATGGAAACCATTGTCATGTAGTTATTTATACATGATGCTCAATTGGAAGACAGGTTCTTAGTTTTACAAACAGTCTCAGAGTTGTTTAATGATGACATTCTTAAGTCACCTTACATTTCCTAGCCTTGCTTGAATTCTGTGCATGTCCTCTCTCACTTGTGGGGATACTGCAGGGGTGTTGAAGGACTAAACCCATTGCTTTTCTCTTTTCAGTGGATACCTGATCTTCATCTTGAGTTCAGTCCAAATATCTGCCTTGATCTTTAATTACAATCCTCATGGCCTTGTCATAGCCAAGCTCATCCTGTACCTTAGCTTCGTCAGCTCTGCACGCCCGTGCCCATCTTCCTCACTATTACTCATTTCCCTTGGCACTATCTGCACTTCTCAGCTCTGAATTATATGCCAGTTAAAGCGGCCTCCATGCTGGTAGAGCCCTGTGTTAAACTGCACCTCTTTTCTGAAATCACACTCCAATATTCTGTTTGCATACATGATTTTATATTTTATTATCAACATCAAGTCTCTATATGAGGGTTCATTTGCATATGAGATTTACTTAAATTGGATAGATGAAATCTATCTAAATCTAAAATACACAGACTATAACCTGCACACATTCATTTGGAAAAAGTTCGTTGATCTTCAAAGGATTTAGGAGGTTCTGCCAAGGTGGTCATACCTAAGTCAACCTGGGTTATATACAGTAATAATCCAATGAGTAAGTGCAAGAAGGCTTTTGCCCAAACCTGCCTCTTTTCACTTCCAAATTAGAGGGCTTGACATAGCCTAAAAAGATCTGAAGATCAATGTTTAAAAGCCTTTTCTGAAGTCCTCAGATAACAAGCTAAACAGTCACCTTGGATTGCTTTCCCAGTGCCAATCACAGCAGCCAGAAGTCACGAGCAGGGGCAGCTAAGCCCACTGGTGTAAAGAATAGTAAAATCTTTATTCTCCACAGAGTTCAATTTTCATCATTAATCTATTTTTCTGTCATTTCTCAAGGACTTCTGAAATTCTTGGCCTCTCCCCTTTGAGGGAGAGTTGTTTTGCTCTTAGAAATCAAATATAACAAACACAACTGAAGCTGTTTCTTCTCTCCATTGTTTCTGCAAGTGGGGTGATGCTGATTAGCATCACACCCCCCCCCCCCCGGCAACTTATACATGAATCAAATGAATGAGCTTCACACTACCAGTACTTTTTAAGTCTTCTTATCCAAAATGATTCAAGTGAAGCTGATATTTTTCCTGTGCAGGGTAAGAGTTACATGTTACTGCATCTTCATTGAATCTTTCCAGTTTTTTACTGTCTAGCCTGGTACATGAACTTGGCTATGGGAACTAAAGGAAAAATCTTGGGCCCTGCTTACTTTGAATTGATCTCAAGTACATTTCTTAGGCTCATTATTTGGGAATGAGCTTTAGTGTCTTCATATGGAAAGAAGAAAGGTTAATGACTCTGTCTATTCCACTGTTGGCGGTCTTCATAGTCTTTTGCACAGGTGTCTATGGGATATAATACCTTTCTCAGATTCAGTGCACACAGGCCTTTCCATGTACATCAAAAAGGGAAGCTGTACTTTGTGTTTTGTCTTGTTTTGGGGGTCGCATCTTGAAGTGCTCAGGGTTTACTCCTGGTTCTATACTAAGAAATAAATTACTTATTAGTAACTAATTACAAATTAATTAATTAATTAGTTACTTATTAGTAACTAATACTAATAAGTTTTATACTATACTGATAGGTTTGGGGATCATATGGAATGCCATGGAATTGAATCCCAGATCAGCCATATGGAAGGCAAACGCTTCCCCCACTGTGCTATCACTCCAGCCTGGGAGCTGCACTTTAAATCCACTTGATCACTTAAAAGCGTGTCACAGACCCTCACTTCACCAACATGTTTCTTTCCAAAGTGATTCAGTATGTGATTCCTTTAAGTCAGAAAAAAAATGACATATGTGGTTCTAGACAGATTTATGCCTGTAAGTAAATTCTATCCAGCTAATGGGACCGATATTTCACAGATGTAGTTGCCAATTCATAACATGGCCTTTAAAGTGTTATGACAGCATAGGTGGCTTTCGTGACAGGGAAAGCCACAAAAGGGGCTGGCCTGTCTCTATTCTGTTCCTCTGCCTTCTTTCAGTTTTTGTCTTTCCCTTGTATCCTTTTCTATGCATTGATTCATAAAAATATTTGAATTGAATGTAATCTATAGCTTCAACATTATATTTTTCTCTGATTATGGAAGCAGAAACAACTTATACTCATTGTGAAACAATGAATATACTCATTGTGAAACATGGTGAAGCAAGTCTGAGGAAAGAAAATAAATCACTCAAGGCTTAACAAAGATAATTGCTATTAACATTTTGGAATATTCCTTCCCAGCGGTTTTCTGTGAAATTTTGCATTGATAGAATCATGCCATATTTTTTGGTGTTGCTTTTTCATTTAATTCCATAGCCTAATGTTTTTTCTATGTTATTAAAACTCTTGGTAAACATCATTTCTTAGGTTATTTCACATTCTGTCATATAGCTATAGCATAATTTACTTAACCACCTTCTCACTGTCAGCCACTTAATTACTTTCAATTTTTCACTTTTATCAATGATACTGTAGCATACATTTCAGTGTATAAAGCTTTTTAGTGTGAATTTTACATTTTTTCCTTGGGATAGATTCCCAGAAATTGAATTTCAGGGTCAAAGGGATGTACAATTTTTAGACTTGATCCATAATATCAAATGACCTTTTCCTTCTATGTTTTTAAAAATCAATTTACATTATCTTTAGCAATGTATGTTTTTTGCTAACCACATCATTGACTGTTTTCCTTTAAAAATGAAATAAAGGGACTGGAACAATAGCACAGCAGTAGGGCATTTGCCTTGCACGCAGCTGACCCAGGACAGATCTTGGTTCGATCCCTGGAGTCCCATATGATTCCTCAAGCTAGGAGTAATTTCTCCCATCCAAGTACTAACCAGGCCTGATCCTGCTTAGCTTCTGAGATTAGACGAGGTCAGGTGCGTTCAGGGTGATATGGCTGCAGGAGCGATTTCTGAGCACATAGCCAGGAGTAACTCCTGAGCATCATGGGGTGTGGCCCAAAAACCAAAAAAAAAAATTGAAATAAAAATATTTATGATTTGGCATCATTAATATATTTGACTGCTGTGCTTCTTTTTGGTTCTGACCTGTGAATTCTAATTCATCTCCTTTATTATTTTTAATGATAGTGTGTGTATCACCAGTAAAAATCCCTGTCTTCCTTTCATATTACTTGTGAGATTTTGGGACCACACCTAACTGAGCTCAGAATTTACTCCTGGGTCTGGCAAGGTTGGTGATCATAGGTAGTGCCAGGGATAAAACCTTGGTCAGTCATCTGTAAGTCAAGTGCCTTACTGGCTGTACTACCTCTCTGGCCCCTTAGTTTTTAAGTGTCAATTAAATAAAGGGAGACCTTTGCACACTTAATTTTCCATAGATGACAGGTGGAATCAAAAACCTTGGAAGGTTTTGCATACTGGCAATATGCAACTAAGAATATAAATTGTATATATCAAAATATATTATAAATTAAATTATACTATAAATATATTACTATATTACATTAAATATATTAAATTGTAACTAAGAATATTAGTAATAATGTCTCAAAGATTTTAATGAATTTTTCATCTGCATATGGATATTTTCTATAGGTTATTATTTATTTTTGGTGTTTGGTCCACACCTGTTGATGCTCTGGGCTTGAACCTGGCTCTGCTCTGATGAGTCGCTCCTGGTGGGGTTATGGTACCACATGGGGTGTCAGAGATCAAACCTGGGTCTACTCATGTAGGGAAAGTGGCTTACCTGCTGTTCTATTTCTCTGGCCCCTCTACAGATTACTTTATTGAACTCATATACTTTTCATATTTTTTTTCTTTTCATTTAGCATCCTCGTTGAGGGATATTTTTTTTCTGTCACTACAAATTCCTTTGGAAGTATCTCTTCCAAATCAGAATGTTTTCTGCTCTGTACTTCCCACTGTTACCTTCTTTCTGCTTCATTCTTTCACCAGAACAAACAAAACAGGCACAAGGGCATCTTCACTTCTTCCTCAATTGGCCATCTGATTTCAGCCCCAGGAGTATTTTATTAATATTGGTGGCAAAGTCAAGTGTATTTGTTCTTTTAAAATATGGCTATTCAGAGGTAATTCAAAAGTGATCCCAAACAATTTAATCAAATTTATTTGTACAAAAGCACTTATCTATGAGCCCAGTGCTGGCCATTGATCAATGTTAATCAAGTCTTTTGAATATTGAGCAAAGCCCCAAACTAAGGGGATGATTCTCAAGGGATCCAGAGCCTTTTGGTCAAAGATCAACTCTGACTCTGGTTTGATTGAGTGCTTTGAGTCCACTTACTAATCCCTTGAAAAAGAATGAACTTTCAGGTGTCAGTTTAGGATTGATTCTCAACAAATCCAGTAATGTTTTTTGTATTCCTGGACAGCAGGGGGCCATAGATAACCAGATAATTTCCCTAAAGCCCACAGGACAACCATTTAATCTGGGCATTGAGAGTCTTCATTGGTAACCCCAATATCCAAACCATATTCTCCTGCACCGCCATGATTTGGGGCATGTTTTGACTTTACTGGAAGAAGAGCCTTTATCTGCAGTGGCAGTGGCTGCGCAGCCTGTCTGCCTCTGCTGCAGAATCTAAGGGAATAAACAAGGCTGCCATTGCTGAGGAGAGAATTGGAGGTCTGACTCCATTCTAGCTGCTGTTGTTTCTGTTGTTCCCCATGCAGGAAATCTTTGCCTCCCATCAGCACCCTGGGCTCCCATCAGCACCCCTAGAATCCTCATAGATATTCATTGATTCCATTCCCCACACAGGAAGGACTAATCTAGCTGCTGTGATAGTTTATAGTAAGAATTTGAAATAGTTTTAAAACATGGTTCTCTCTATAAAGATGAGGACTCAGGTACCATAAGAACATTATATTGAACTTTACATATAAGCATACGCTATGAATTAGAACTGAACCACAGGGATGGGACTTCTGATCCCTTTCTTCCCTTATGTTATTATATCTCCATAATGGAAACCTTTTCTGAACATTAATTTAAGGCTAGTCTTTTGGCCCTGTGGGTGGTCTGTATTTGGTCTGTCAAGTTTTAATTCATTTTATTTCAACAATTATTTATCTCTGAGTCACCTGGATGGTTTCAAGTCTCCATCATTTTTAAACGTAAGATCTTGAACAAGTGTGAGAGTCATGCTGAAGTAGCTCATGGAGAGTTCTGTGCCCTTTCAGTATTAGATAATTGATCAGGAGTGAGTAGTTATTGCCATTAATATCACAATCAGCATTACCATTAAATGTGCATTCCAGAAGAGCAACGATTGTGATTGTTCTGCCTCTCTATTTTTTTTCACATCTTAGAAAAATGCCATGTGGCTTGTTTTTGCCAGTGCTTCCCTTGAGTGCATCTATCGCTCCTTGTGTGGTGGGGGGTTATGGCATTGATGGTGGTGATGATTTTGGCAGCTGGTGTAAAATACCTGCAATTTACTATTCTGAGGTTGCAGAAGGATTCAATCTTTCAGGGTTGCGTCTGACACCTTTACCAGTGGCATTGTAAATTTTTCTTTAAAAGCCTTGAAAACTGCATGTTTCCACCACTAGAAATATTGAGGTGAGAATATTTAAATTTAGAATTACGAAGGAGATTGTCAGATTCCAAGAGGTTAAGAATAAAATTCTAAAGGCTGGAGCTTAAGCGCAGCAGTAGGACGTTTGCCTTGCACACGGCTGACCCAGGATGAACCTGGCTTTGATTCCCCAGCATCTTATATGGTCCTCCAAGTCAGGAGCGATTTTCGAGCACATAGCCAGGAGTAAGCCCTGAGTGTCACTGGCTGTGGCCCAAAAACCAAAATAATAAAATAAAATAAAATAAAATTCTAAATTGGCAGTAAAGTAGTGTGACCCTATTGCATTTGTAGCACACCCATAAAAAAGCATTAAATAGTTCCTTGGAATGACCATTACAGGTTTAAATGCGATTTCGTGGAGCCTGTGAGTTTTCTTAGAGTTGTGAAGCTTAAACAAGTTACCAGAACCTTGAAGGAAAACGAGGGTTGGGCATGATGTGAGATGGGGGTTGGGGACTGCAAGGAGGATTCTTTACTTTCTGGAATAGAAATCACAGTCCCCTGAAAAGAAAAATGCCAGAGTGTTGGCAGAAAACACAGATTTGCATAGCATCCATGGACATTTGCATATTGAGTTCAAGAGGCTCTATCTTCAAGTATGTAAAATAAATAGTGTAATCTGCTGCAATTGTGTTCCAATCCAGTATCCAGGGCATTGCACAAATGAAATACATAACAAATTTAAAAATCACATTCCAGAGGAGGAAAATGGCAATGAGCTAATGGTGTCTGTACAGCAGTAACATTGCCAACAGGGAGCAAAATCTGGCTGGCCTGGAAGGCAAGACGGGAGAACCGCTGATGCTTGTCAAAGCTTGGCTGGAGGTGAGGCCTGTTCCAATAGATCCTGAGCCCATGGAGTGTCCAGTCACAAAGATTCTGGGTACTGCCTTATGTGCCTTGCTCCTCTGGAGTGAGACAAACGTCTTCAATCCTATACTGCATTCCCACACTGTCTCCAGGAGTGGGACAGCAGGGGCTAGGGAGATTCTAAACCTCCACTGTTTTTTCATTTTCATTTTATTATTTTTGTTTTGTTTTGTTTGAGACCACACTTGATGGCACTCAGGTGTCAATCCTGCTCTACACTCAGAAATCTCTCCTAGCTGGCTCAAGGGACCATATGGAATGCTAAGGATTAAACCCAGATCTGCTGCATGCAAGACAAAAGCCTTACCCGTGGTGCTATTGTTTTGTTCCCTCCATCTTTATTTTAAGAGCATACATACGGAATGCTTTAAGATACAGGTGACAGCAATAAGATAAGGATAAGGCAAGGGCAAGAGACTAATTCTGTAATATTTGCCAGCTTTCCCCTAGCATACCCTTCCCTTTATTGATAAACACAAAATAAAACTAGTATTTGCTATGTTAATGCTCCTTTCTGATAAACTCCCTAGATTTTCCCACCACCAGATTGCTGCCCCTATACCTCTTCTAGTCAGATATTCCACTGTTGCCAGTAAGGCACAATTGATAGTGGGGCCACATACCCCTTTTCTATTCTCTACCTCCCAATCAGCACTGTCAGATTCCAGGCCCACTTGACTAACTGATCTGCAGCTTCCTCAGCTCCAGTTGGGCTTCCAAAGGCTAATGAGGAGCTTGTAGGAAACTCAGAGTCTGAAAGTTCCAGTATAGAGTGCTTTCTAGAAGGGATAGAAGTATGCAGACCTACAGGATGGCTGAGCAGAAGTGCTCAGAGAAGAGACAGTCAGGCTAAGAGGACATTCCCTGAGCAGACAGCTAGATATATGAAGTGGCAGAATAGCCACGACCTGGTTCTTCATTGGCTTAGAAAAATATCCATAATACTCAGAGTTCACAGTGTGTGAAGATCTGACTTTAGGTGTCATGAGATTTTAGCCAGAGACCCATGGGCTCCAGCAGTGATGTGGCTTCTAAAAGAGATGAGGTGAAGATGTACCAAATGATGGGCTCCAAGCACAAGAAAGTAGCACCTGGCCCACCTCTCTGTGGGCAGAGGAGGCCCTTGAGGCTCTCTTAGAAAGAAGATGGCAAGTGTCAAGCAAAGGGCCAGGACTCTAGATAGAGATTGAGGGCAACCTACAGCCACACAGGGGCCAGTACAGAACAAGAAAATTGGGGAGGTGACTGTGGTGGGCTCAGCCCTGCAGTTTCAGGTCCTTGTGAACACCTGGAGGACAGACTCCTAGCAGAAAAACCATTTTATTTATTTTTATTTTATTTTTGTTTGTTTGGGGGCCACACCTGGTGACACTCAGGGGTTACTCCTGGATATGCACTCAGAAATTGCTCCTGGCTTAGGGGACCATATGGGATGCTGGGGGATCCAATCATGGTCCATCCTAGGTTAGTGCGTGCAAGGCAAATGCCTTACCACTTGAGCCAGCACTCTGACCCAGAAAGACCATTTTGATTCTCATTAATTGATGGTTCCAGACTACTTCTAAGATTAGTTTGCTTCAAAGCTTAGACAAGACCCCCTTCGCTGATGAGCAAGTGTGCAGAGTGACAGTGCCTGGCAGGGACTGTTGTCCTCTAATCATACATCTCAGAACCATAGACCAGCGTGAGTAGCTTCCTGGGCTCCTCCTCTCTTTTGGGGGAGAGATATGCTTCTTTTTGTCACGAGAGGTAAAACAAGTACAAGTGCCTTTCTCCTGAGCAGAAATGCACTCCAGGGGCCTTTTGAGAGCATGTGGAGGTAGAGAATACAAGCAATCTAGAATACTCTGGCTTTGTTATGGTCTTGGGATACAGAGGTAGCTCTTCTTCTGGGGCCCTGATTTCATTTTCTTTGTATTCAGGAAAGTTCTGCAGCCTCTTGCTCTTGTCTGGTCTAGTCACAAAGCGGGTTTTCTACTGTCTCCCTCACTGTGGGGTTGTGAAAATTAATTAGGCAAAGGTTATAAAGTAGTTGGAAAGGGAAGCAGTGGCAATTATTAAGTTTGTCTAATTATACTGTGCTCCCCTAGAGTTTCCCAGCCGACTCAGAAAAGCTTTTGTATGTCCTATACCAAGTTGATAGGTAGGTGTCAATGCCATTTTCTTTATCTAGAGATATCTATATCTATAGTATTTGAGGACATTAGGTATAGTTATTGTTCTTTTTTGTTTGTTTGTTTTTGGGCCACACCCAGGGGTTACTCCTGACTCAGCACTCAGAAATCACTCCTGGCTTGGGGGACCATATGGGATGCTGGGGGATCAAACCACAGTCTGTCCTAGGTTAGCCATGTGCAAGGCAAATGCCCTATTGCTTGTGCCACTGCTCCGGCCCCTTAATTGTCTTCTTTCAAACTCATCCTCTAGTTTCTCAGTCTGCTCATTCTAACATCAGTCCAGCTGCTTCAAAGTGTATTTGAATAAGAATAGAAACAAAGGAGCCAACAGGCTTGTAGAAGGGATGAAAGTAGATTATGTTCCTGGTCAGTCCTGAGCTTAAATATATGGCTACAAAGACAAAAACAGTACAGCCAATCATGCAAGGACAAGCCATAGGCCATAGAGAGCATCTTCCATAACTCCTGCAAGATTTTATGCCTGAATCTGGGGGAGAGTTCAGATAATACCTGGACACAAAGTAGCTTTGGAAGTCCTAAGAGCCCCTGGCCCAGAGAGCACACATTAATCCTCTGTCCTGTCTGAGATGGCTTTATGAAATAAAATGCAGGAGATTCACAACCTCCCAGTCCTCATTACTCATTGTGCATAATTATTACTTGTCCTGTATGAATGGGGAAGTGTAAGTAAGACTGAAATAAATCCCCAAAGTGTTCTGAAAGCAGGTCGCTTTCACTAAAATTGAATGATTCTTTGAGTTTCTGCCTTTTTGTTTAGTTTATTTCCATAGCTATGCACACCCTCTTTTACTGCTCTTTCTTGTAAGCATTCTATTGAATGCTCTGTATTGTTCTTCCCACCTTTATATATGAGTTCTCTGAAAAATTGAGTTTTAGAGTTAATAGCAAGCTTTCTTTTCTCCATGAAGGCTTCTCTGGGCTCTTAATAAGAGAGTTCAAAACATTGAAGGTGGATGATTTTATAAAATGTGTGAGCTCTGTGCATAAAATACATATATGGCCTATATGAATGTAAGTGTTAATAAAAAGTTTTGAGCCACTACTGCTGTTGACATTTTAGTAATGGGTTTTCCTTTAATCTTCGTTTTTGTGCCTTTTATATTTGAAATTCTTTTGGCAATTACATGAGTGCTTTGGTAATTTCATGAGCAGTCCACCTTATTTCTGTACTTATTTTCCAGCTAGAAAGCTAATTTGATTTCCCATGCTTGCCTTTGCAAGGATGTAGAGGATGACATGCTATAACTGGTCATAGCCAGATGCTATCACTGCTCATCTAGCTTATACCTCAGGCCCTTCATTTAGTGGCACTCTCATTTGAAGTTCATCATTTAAATATTCTCCAATTTAATTTATTCATGAATGAGATAGGGTTATTAATAACACCTGCCCTCTGGAGTTGGATGAGGATTCAGCGGGTCACTAGACAAAGGTCATACGTCTGTCTGCATAATCTATACATCTCACTGTACATTGACTTTTGGCCAACTTGGAGATGAAGAGTACATTTCACCCACATAGTTAAAAATCTGAGTATAACTTTTGGCTCCTCCAAAACTTAACTCCTAAAAACCTGCTGTTGACTGGAATCCTTATAGACACAGTATCTATGTGTGTAAGTTTTTATCTTTTTTTGTGTGATATATTCATGTATATTTCTTGGTAGTAAATAATAAAACGTAGAATAACAAAACTAGACACATATAGTAAATCCAGACACACCCATTTCCTAATTTTCCCCATATTTCTAGGTTATGTCTTAACCTATGAGTTTTTTTCTCTCAAATTTTCAAAAGTTTTTCCATATTTTCTCAATATAGTTACTAAAATAAATTCCTTTCTGAGTGGATCAACATTACTCAAAACCTTCTTATTAAGGCTAGTTGTATTAATAAAGTTAACAGGGGTGAAGATTTACTGTTTTATCATTGTATCACTTGTGATATAGCTCTGAAGACCCTGGCTTGGTCTGTGGGCTTGACTAAGGAGTCAGAAGCCCAAACCTGGAGAGGAACCTAGACCAGATCGAGTGTGAGTCTATTGTGACCCAATTAGTATCCTGCTGCTTGAAGCTGGACTCTGCTCCTTTCTCCCCCAGAAGCTATAATACTGCACAAAATCTTTAGTCATCTCTGCTCATAAAGCAGTACCAGGAATCCAATTTGAGGTTTGTGTATGCAAAACATGAGCTCCAGCCCTTTGATCTACCTCCCTCTAAGCTTTTCAAAGCCACAAGATGACTAGACTTTGCTCTAGTTCTGCAAGAGGTGAGCAATACATTTTCATTGCATTAAACACCACTAATGGTTGTGATGGTTTGGAAAAACCTCATGTATGACTGCTATGTTGTAAATGGAGTCTGATGGGCTTGTCTGCTCTCCCCTTGTAGGGCCTTCTCCAGCTTTTCATCAGTTGGAAAGCTTGTGACAAATTCAAATTTCTAAATTTTATCACAATTCTGAGTCCTCTTTTCTGGGGGAAGGCCTAAAGCTCAGTAGGTTTGACCATGTGTTTGACTTTCTGGAGCAACTTACTTGAAGCGTGCATTTAGATTTTTTTTTGTATTATGTATCATATACTGCACTTAACATGAATTTTCAAATAAACTAGACACTTTGCCCATTTGGTCTTCTCTCCATGCATCAATACTCTCTTTGATCAATCTGTGCTCTGAAAGTCAGTTTCTGAGTTTCTTGTTTAAAACTTAATAGTAGGGGATGGAGGCTTTTTTTGTGTTGCATGAATGAGGTTCTGGATTCAAGTCCCAATAACACCAAAAAGCACATATAAAAATGCATTACGCTTTTGGGAATGTAGAGAAAGCATGGGGTGGGGGGGTAAGGTACTTGCTTTGCATAATCCTGGTGTAATCTCTGATACCACAGAACCAGGGGTGATCGCTGAGTACAGACCTAAACATAAACCTTGAACAACACTGGGTATTCCCCCAACACAAACAAAATAATTGCAGTAAACCCTCACCAAAAAGAAAAATTTAAGTAATACTTCTTTTAGGAAAGATTTGTGGGTTTTCTGAACCAGCATATAAATGACAAATTAAGTTCATTTATCTAGTTCTAAATTGTGCCTTGACATAACATTACATTGCAACATTCTGCAAGTTTCAGGTGTGCATCAGTAAAAGTAACAAACATAGATTTTATGATGTTTTTGACTGAAAGTTCAGATTGTTTTCTTTATCATCAGTTTTGCTACCCCTGACTTTTCAGACCCTATAGCTGCCAGGAAGTAGGGCATCAGTGATGAATGACACAGGCCAGTGAGGGAAGTCCCTCCCCAGTAGTGAAGTGTTGCTATGGAGAATGAAGTAGGCAGAGAGAATTTCGGAAAGAATTGGCCAGATTCACGTGGAAAATAATTGACTGGGGGATTTCATATTCTATACAGAAGATCTTCTCTTAGGATTTTGCTAAGTTTCTATCTATGTTTCTATGTAAGCAGTGGTTTCATCTTTCTTTAGTTGATAGTTACATCTGTTTTTTGGTCATATTGCCCTTTCACAGGGTGTGGTGTTTACCTTTCATTGTGTGCAGGATATTTTACAACTACACATACTTCTGGCACCTGGAAACTGGCATAAAAGTCACAGAACTTATTCCCTAAACTGTTTTCTATCACTGGCTACTTCTCCAAAGACCTCTACCGGGGACAATTTTAATGCAATTTCAATTCTGCACCTTTGTTCCATCTTTTTGTGTTTTACTCCTCAATTTTAGACCTGTAATCTTCTCACCTGCAGTTTTTCAAATAACCTGATTATCTTCCACATGAGCAAATGGGACCTCCTCAAGGGGCTTCTCACCCCCTGTCACCCTTCTGCCAGTCTCTCAGCTCTAACCAAAATAACTTACTTCCAGCACTCATTTAAAAAAATGTAATACTTCCTGCACTAATTTAAATGCACACAGATTTCACAACTTTTATAGAAGAAAATAATGCCACAAACCATATTCTTATATAGGAAAAATATCCCCAAATTAATCAAAACCCCAAAATATCCTCCCACTATATAGATTCATTGCTCGCAAACTTAAACTAAAAGTAGAAAGAACCTCCATCCCTCTGACAAAAGCATGTCTGAAATTACCCTATGGTAATATTAAAATATAGAAAAACGGTATACAATGTGTAACTCCATTGAAATGCTCAAAGATTCAATACTCCACCCCTAAGATTAGAAATGAAACAAGCATGTTCTGTCTACTGCTCCTATAAAAATTCACTCTGGATGTCTGAGCTAGTGTAATAAAATGGGAAAAGGGAGTAGGAGAAAAATAGAAAGCTGTGTTCATTCACAGGTAATGTGATTGTCTCTGTAGAATGTTGCAAAAGATATAGCCTTAAGCTAGTAAAAGGAGTAAGAAAGATTGGAAAAATCACAGGATATAGGGATCAATATACCAAAGTTATTTGTGTGGGTTGGGAAAACAGCTCAGGAACAGAGGTGCACAACTTGTACGTGCAAGGCCCCAAGTTTGATCTCTAGCACCACATGGCTCTGAGTACTGCCCAGTGTGACTTGAATGAACCCCCAAAACCACTGGGCCTGAGTTTCTTTGCAGCACCAACTCTAGAATTGAACAATCTGACCTGGACAGACTCAATTCGGAATAGCCGTAAGGTCTCCAAAGCACTGCTTTAGAGGCCTCTCCCCACCCCAAATTAATTATATTTCTATAATAATGCTCAATTAAAAATTAGAATTTATAAAAAGTAAATGAATATCATAAAACATGATATTCTGGGGGGGTTGTATTTTATAAAATACCCACTCAATATTATTTTAGATATTGGGTCTCAGGTTTTCAAATATATTCAACATAAACTTGAAAATACTCCCATCAGGTTTATCATTTGGTAGAAATGACAGTGAACTCTAATATTTATGTGGAAAATTAAAAAATACAATAACATGTTTTGAAAAGAAGTCTTACTATGAATTATTATAAAGCTTACTTCTTGAACTGTGGATCACACCCTGTATGAGATCCTTAACTGAAGGTAGCACTTGTGAAAAGTTTGACAACGTGTAAGGCTTCTGAACACATAACAACCAAAAAGTAATTCAAAATCAACTAGGTCATGAATTTGGAATGTTTCTGGCAGTACTCATCTGTGTAGCATTTCCTGGGCTAAAAGGGCTTGTGAGTGGAAAGTTTAAGAAATCCTGCTGTTAAGTGGTAGTAATTATAATAGTGTGATGTTGGCATAAGGATATACATATGGAACTGAAAAGAGAGTAGAGGAGTCAAGTTAGTTGCCTTGTGCACCATGTTTGATTCCCAGCCCTATGGTTAGCCAGGGATTTATCTCTCTTGAGCACAGAATCAGGAGTAGCCCCTGATTCTCAACTCCTCATTTTCTCCCCTCCACCCAAAAAGATATACATAGATGCCTGGCGAAAGTTTTTTAAAGTAGACTTATATGCAAATGGTCAATGTTTTGCCCAATGGCAAAATAAACAAATTCATATTTTGTAGCATGTAAAACATACAACGTATTAAACTAAAACATATTTTAGAAGCAAATGGTACTACAAACATTTTTATAACCACATAAATAAATAATTTTTCAAAACAAAAGCAAATGTTAATAAATCTTGGAGTTTTAGATTAAGCAAATATTTTTTCATTAAAATTCAAAACTACTCTGCAAAAGGCAGTTTTCTGTTTGTTTATGGGCCATATCTTGTGGTGATCAGGGCTTATTCCAGGATGTGCACTTGGGGACTTCTCATGATGAGCTCAGTGACCATAAAGAGAACTGGGAATCAAATATGGTTCTGTTATATGCAAGGCAAACATCCTACCTACTCTACTATCACTCTGTCCCTCTCAAAATGCATTGTTATAGACATTATTAGGTAAGTTATATGGAAGAAGGAAGTATTTGCAAAATACATGTTATATAATGGGCTTGCATCTATAAAAAAAATTACAACTCAGTAAAACAAACTCAATTAAGAAATACACAAACACCTAATGGTGAGATGAAACCAGAAGATGCTCCATGACACCCTGGCTTTGACATAGGGTCTGTACAAAAACCAAGATCTCTAGTTACAAAGTCTGACTGCAACAACTGCGATTGAGTAGAACTTTTCCTGAGACCACAATGAAAGACTTTGGGGTTGGACGATTAGTATGCCCAGAGCCTATATAGCTAGTCTTGTGACAGGATGCTTCATGGGTAGAGACACCCTGTATTTTTAGGCCAAGGGTATTTCCTTTCTAATTTCCCCAAAGTTTGTTGTGCCTATGCAAAAAAAAAAAAATAAAATAAAACATTTGCCACCCTCTTATTTTTTAATTTCATTTTTGTCTTTTGGATAGGGGCTCCTGCCTTTATCATAGAACCTTGGGGGCATGAATTACTTAATTTTATCTCGTATTTCTGCTTCTTTCTGCAAATTGAAAAAGATAAACAAAAGGGTGGCGTACAGGGGGCCAAGGTTTCAAGTACATTGATGGAAAAAAAAAAGGTCAGAACTAAATACCTAAACCAAAGTCAATGGACATAAACTATAACAATTTAAACTTAAAATGGACGTGTTACACTGGTAGGAAAGGAGACTAAGGGTAGAGGTTTAGGATGCATGCTGGGAGGTCAACACTGATGTGGGAATGGCCCTAATTTATTGTCACTATATGCCTGAAATTCAACTATCATGGACTTGTAATTAACAATTGCCTCAATAAAAAATTAAAAAAGTAAATGGGCCAAGATTTTATCAAAATAAAGAACTGGTAAAGAAGTGCCTGAAAATATTTCAGAATCACAGTGGCAGGAAATTAACAGAAAATACCCAGTCAGAAATCATACCCAGTAGAATAAATTGTGAAAGAAGGTGAAGGAAAGCAGGTTAGAAAAGGAGAAAGAATGAAAAAAGAAAACTTTCAAGACTGAGCATTGATAAGAATGTGAAGGAATTATTGATGAAATGTAAAATGGTATCCCAATTTTGGGAGAGTTTGTTGATTTTGTAAAGTCTTCTCATCTATGGGATTCAGAAGTCTCACTTCTGATGACTTTTTAGAGGAATAAAAATGTGTCCACACCAAGAACTGTAGAAAAAAAAATGGAACAGCGGTTGTAATTGTATTCACCTAACATGTAGACACCCATATATTCATTCACCTCTGGTGGATAGATACATCTGTGTACAGCCTACAAAGGAATTTCAATTATCACTCAATAGGCCATAGTCATGATATATGGAGAACTGTTAAGTCATTATGTCAAGCAGAAAGCCAGAAGTTAGTATCAAGTAGAATTCTGCTTAAAGAACATTCTGGGGAAAAACAACATTGTGAGAGTCGGAAGCTGATCTGTGGTGCCTAGGCAGAAGGAAGGTGAAGGGACATGTTACAAGGAGCAGAGGGATACTTTAGAGTATTTATTTAGAGTAATGAAAAGATTCTGTATATCTTGATTATGATCTATAAGACATATGTGCTTTCTATGTGCATAAAAATGTATAGAACTGTGTACCTACAAGGGTGATTTTTAATGTATCCAGATTATACCTCAGTAAATTAGACCTAAAATAAAGATTTTGTCTTTGGTTAAAAATCTACATGATTTTTATGCATGAATGAGTAATTTGTCAGTTCTGTTTAGTAAAAACAAACTTTCATCTTCACAAGTACCTTTTCATCCCTTTTCTATGCTTGTGACTTTTTCCCATATAATTCTTTTCGTCCTGTGAAGCAGGCATTTCATAGTTTAGCTGTAAACCTTTTACTCGAGGTTTACTAAAACTCAGTAACATTCTTAAGGTCACAGGGTTTATTTTTTACAAATCCACTCTCCTTCCTCTTGTTTCTCAGGGCCTTTTTAAAATGTAGATCATATTTTCCAATTTTGAAAAATACTTAAGTCATAGTGTCTAGTTGATTCCTATGCTATTTCATCTATCTCCTTTGAGAGATTTGTGCAAGCAAGAACTATATTAACTCTGGATGAGAAGACAAATGGAAATTTGGAGAATTGGCGTGGGAATGGAGGAGCCTGTTGAAGAAGCAGTGAATTTCAGGGCATGAATGATTAATTAGGTGCAGGATGCAAAGGCTTAACAATTCCTTTCATTAAACTCCTTGGAGCTCAGGCTGGATCAGGTAAGTTTCTGTCAAGCAACAGTGCTACCTCTCCATGTAAATTCTTAAGGGAAAAGGAGATGAGGGAAGAAGGTGTCAGGTTTGAAAGAAAAAATATGGTGTGAGCAAGTGGGAGAAGAAAATGATTCTGAGGTGGCATTTTTTTTTTTTGGTTTATAGTGAGAAAACTGGCCAGAAAAGAAGAGTTATAAGAAGACAACTGGATGTTGTATTTGGTGACAAAGAAAAGATTTGGGTCTCACATACTGAAGGGAGCAGAATGTGCCATAAAGCAGAATATAAATTAGCTAAGGGATGATGACAAGGGCACACAAAGAGCAGGAAAGACAAGGCAGGCACATTGATCTTGACTTAACTTTGCCATGAGCACAGGAAATGAAGCAGGTGGAGTGAAGTTGAGGACTAGATCTGTGTCCTGTGGATGAGGTATGGGCTAGGTTCAATCATTAGCTCATCCATCACAGGAAGGAACACTGATGAGTGGGGATAAACTCTGGGGAGACAAGATTGGGAAAGCAAAAAAGGTCCCAAAAGTTAGAAAGAAGACTCAGAGGTAACCCGGGAGACCCTTAGATGCAGACAGTACAAGGAAATACAAGCAAAGAAGTGAACTATCCAGAGGAAAAAGAAGAAGGGCCTGAAAGTGGAAGCACCTGTCAAACAGAGCCCAGAAAAAATGAGTGCAGCAGCAGCTGCTGCTGCTGCTAAGGTGCTTATGAACATATTGTTAGTGACTTGTGTCAAGGCCATGTTAGGGAAGCAGAAGGATGAGAGAGTGAAGACATGCCAAAAAAGGAAATTCTTGAAGAATTTCCTAGAAGACACTCTAGATACAAGAGGAAATTCTGTGAACAAGAGAAGAGGGATTTCAGAAAAAGGTGAGGAAGAGGATGGAATAGAAGAAATGAAGTGAGAGAAAAAATGATAGTCTCTATCTCTCTCGCACAGGAACACACACACACACACACACACACACACACACACACACACACACACACACACACACACACACACACACACACTACCTTTTTACCAGCCAAAGCAGGACAGGAAAGAGAGTATTTGTGAGTTGTTCCAAACAACACAGAGTCTGCTTGAAGACAAAGCATTTAACATATTCCTGACAGGTGGGGCAGCATTGGGTTAGAGGTGTGTGTGTGTGTGTGTGTGTGTGTTTGTGTGTGTGTGTGTTTGTGTATGTGTATCACCTCAATATCTACAAGGAGTAAGAGAGACTTCAGAGCCACTCATGTGTGGTTCCTCCTGACTGCTCGGTGCCTCTCACTTTTCCACCTCTGCATCACCTTCTTCCTAGAGCTCTCAAGGTCTTACAGCCAACTCAAGAGCTGCTCGCAGACTAAAATGTCACACTTCTCTATGCCCCCGAACTCTCTTCTTTTCCAGCATCTTCCTGCACCCCATTCTCCTATTTGAGAACCATGTCTCTGGGTAGGCTGAATTGTCCTTGTGGATAGCCACTAAATATTGACTTACTGTGTAATTCTATTAATTTGGGCTGAGGGTCCTGAACAGGAATTCCGGAGTCATTTGAGAAGAGAGGGATGGAAGTGGGGGAAGTGAGGTGCAAATTCAAAGATTTCCTTCCAATCTAATTCAGAGAGGACAAGCTGCCTGTGCCTTGAGTGCTCTCTGGGCTTGGCCATGTGGTTCTCTTCCTGAGGGTCTTGACCCAGATTTCTCTGGAGTAGAGCCAGGAAGAAGCCTCAGAGGTCTCAGCAGGGCTTGGGAAAGGAGAAGCAGTGCAGCAGCTGTTCCCACCCTGCCATTTCTATGGTGATGGTGGACGTGGTGATTCAGGCCTAATGTACAAACTGTTCTGAATGTGAAAGGCTTGATTCTGGATTCAGAGAGAAACATGTGAAAGCTTCTGGGTTTTTTTTGTTGTTGTTGTTATTTTGGGGCTACACCCAGTGACGCTCAGGGGTTACTCCTGGCTATGCACTCAGAAATCGCTCCTGGCTTTGGAGGACTATATGGGATATCAGGGATCAAACCCAGGTCTGTCCTGGGTCAGCCCCATGCAAGGCAAATGCTATACTGCTGCACAATGGCTCCAGCCCAAGCCACTGGTTTTTAAAGAATAATTATAAAGGGGCAGGAAGGGAAGCTGCAAAGAGAGCTCAAAGAGCTGGAGTACATGTTTGTTTGCATGTAAGAACTCGCATAGAGCATAATGGAGGCTAGGGTGCCAGAATGCACCTCCCCACATCACCAGTAATATCTCCCCCAAAAAGGATTATGGAGAGAACAAAATATTCAAAGCAATCATTTTATTAAAAAGGTCAAGGAGGCAGGTAAAGGAAGCTAATATCCAGTTGGGGCTAATATCAAGTGACTATTGAAAAAGGAAAACTATCACAAGTTCAAGGAGTATGGGGAGGGAGCTCCAAAGCACCAAAGCTACCTCTGTTTGGCCTTGATTTGTGGTTTCAGACTTCCTGCCTTTATGTTCTCCTAAGTTCTTGGCTCTGAGATCCTGAACATATTTGGGTTACTATGGTAAGAGGAAAAACACCATGATGCCAGGGGAATGATTTTGATACCCTAACATATAATAATGATCATATAATGATCAAGTTTGCTCAGAGGTCTTCTAAGACTGACTGACCTTTGCTTGTCTCTCCAAGTGTAACAAAGGGTGAGATCTTTTAGGGTGCCACAAACTGGTGACTCTCTTTGCTCCCATCAGTCAGGACTGGTGCTTGGTGGGGAGCCACACGGCCAGATAGTCGGCTAACTTTTTCTCCTTCTCCATGCTTACATGCCCTAACACATAGAATTGCTCTTTACCTCCAACATAGCCCTGAGTTTGCTTCCTGAGCACCGCAGGGAATAGCCCAGAGTAGCCCATGAACATCAGCAGGTATGGGCCTTCCTCAAATTAAACCAAACCAAAACAAATTGAATGGGAAACTGGCCAGTCATAATGATTTGAGGTTATTGTCACTGAAGGAATTTCCCACTGATGTTTTTACAGTACTTTGCATCAACTTCTCATTGCTTTCTTTTGGGGGTTTTGGGGGAGAGGAAATTTGTTCTCAGGACTTCTTCCTGGCTTTATACTCAGGGATCACTCCTGGTGATACTCTGGGAACCATCTGTGGTGGCAGGGATCAAGGCTGAGAACTGCCATGTGCAAGGCATATGCCTCATCCTATATAATTCTTCAGGCTTAATCTTCACAGTTCTTTCCTGGACTACAGTGAATAGGAACGAGGACGAGCAAGGCATGAAATCAAAGGGAAAATAATAGGAGGTGGACAGGAAGTAAAAGTGCACAGGGGTTAAGGGCCTCATGAATGTGATCATTAATGGCATCAAAAATGTTTATTGAGCTCTTGCTGTATGCCAGGCACTTTGCTAAATACTGGGAATAGAAGAGGAAGACAGGTCATCCTGGTGCTCACCTCCTTTGAGTCTGCTAGGAGAGCTTCTACTAGTGAAAGTCGTTCAGTTTTCCTGAACTTCAAATGGGAAAGTGCTGCTAGTAAATCCTCCCTGGGCTGCCCTCCCTCCTTCCCTCCCTTTCTCCTTCCCTCCCACCCTCCTCTCTCCCTCTTTTTTTCTTTTCTTTCCCTTCTTTTTCCTTTCCTTTCCTTTCCTTTCCTTTCCTTTCCTTTCCTTTCCTTTCCTTTCCTTTCCTTTCCTTTCCTTTCCTTTCCTTTCCTTTCCTTTCCTTTCCTTTCCTTTCTTTTCCTCTCCTTTCCTTTCCTTTCCTTTCCTCTCCTCTCCTCTCCTCTCCTTTCCTCTTCTCTCCTCTCCTTTGCTCTTCTTTTCTCTCCTCTCCTTTCCTTTCCTCTTCTCTCCTCTCCTTTGCTCTTCTTTTCTCTCCTCTCCTCACCTCCTCTCCTCTCCTCTCCTCTACTTTGTTCTTCTTTTCTCTCCTCTCCTCTCCTCCTCTCCTCTCCTCTCCTTCTTGTCTTCTTTTCTTTTCTTTCCTTTTTATTTTTCTTTCATCAAACCTGGTTTTACTCCTGGCTCTCTGAGTTCAAAAATCACTTCGGGCAGATTTGGAGGACCATATGGGATAGGGATTGAACCCAGGTCTGCTGTGTGCAAGGCAAATATCCTTCCTGCTGGGCTGTTGCTCCAACCCACATATCAAAGTTTCTTTAAAGAAAATTTGGTGTGTGTTTGGTGGAAGGGGAGGGGAGTTTGGGTGCTAGAGGGCTTTAAGACATCATAATAAATATTGTTTATGTTGGACATGAGGATACTTCTTATAGATTTACTTTTGAAATAAAACCATTTCTAAGGTCAGTAGAAATGAAACAAAAGCTGGAGAGGGTGAGTTGGAAGAGGATGTTCTTGGACTCTTTCCACCCTCCTCTGTCTGTCTGTCTGTCTGTCTGTCTGTCTGTCTGTCTGTCTGTCTCTCATCTATTCAAGTCAAAGATCAGACAGAATCTAGCAGGAATCTACTACTGTGGGCCAGGTGCTTGCAAGTCCATTTCTTTCTTTTCACAGCAGCTCTGAGATCAGGACGGTCCCATTTTCAATGAAGAAACCAGTTCAGATCATCTCAGTTACTGCCTTCCCTTTCTTCCATAGTGAGCTAACGTTAGAACCCAGTTTCACTTCTAAATATTTTCATGCTTTACTCCCTTTCCATGATCATAATACCATTGAAAATGAAATTTAATTATTTTTGCAAATTTGACTCATTAATTTCTTTACTCTTTCCTGCTTATCAGATGTATCGAACTGGTTACTCTCCTGATTTCCAGGGCAGAATGAAGCAGCCAGGCATTTCCTACTAGGTTCTCTTACGGCCCTGTTCTATGATTTTCTGTTTGTCTTGGCCACTAGCTGAAGGTTTCACTAGCTGAAGATTTACTTAGGTCTAAGTCACAGTTTCTAGCATGTTCCCTGGCATAGTCAAGATATTCCATGAGCATATTTCAAAAAACTTCATCTTCATTTTACTCTGTCTCTGCCATCTCATTATACTGATCTCTCTAGTTGCCACCATAAATTAAGTCTTTCTGCCTCAACATGGTTTTTTATTTCTTCTCCTTTGACATGTCTCTGTTGCCTAGTTCTTATGCCTCTCTTTTGGTCATCTGTCTCTCAGATTCACTGAATGTATCCTCTTTTATTAGTCAGGGACAAGCCAATAATTTTTTATTAACACTCTAAAATGCTATCTTGCTGTTAAGCCAATACATGCAGTTGCCCTAATAGATACCAACTGGTAATCATCAGAATCAGGTTTCCCAAGATTCAGCAGGGCAGCCACACAGTTCAGGGAGCATAGAAGTTAATTATAATTAATATAGTGCAGTTGTTAGAAGAGAAACTTGGAACAATTTGATACCAGCTCTTGTAGAATATTGAGGAAAAAGCCTCATGATCGATTGTTGCTAGAATTCAGAGAAGTATGCACAGTCACTATATAGGGGTCTATTAAAATGTGCACTGATAGCATGGTTTATGTGTGATTAGTTATCTCTTCAGCCCTGGTGTCTAGAACCAGGGCAACGGTAAAAGTGCTGCTTGTGATTTGTTCTAGAAGGAAGAGCTGCTCAGCTAGAAAGCACCGAATTTAGCTCTTGGAAGTGTTGTGAAACAAGGCAGACACTCAGGTGTTTGGGTTGCATAGGCCTAGTAAGAACAAGAAGGCACTTGTGCAGTATAATTCCCAGGAAAGAAACTGTCTCTCTCAGGGAATTCAATATTGTGATCAACCTTGTCTGCAGCTAGACTCTCTTGTTCCAGGGGTTAGGAATCTGTGGTCTTTGCCAGAGTGTCCTTCCTTATGCTGGGAATAGGGATGGTAGGAAAATACTATATTTCATTATCTCTCTGCTGAGTCAAAAATTTTGGATCCCTTTTTCCAAAGATGGGATGAGGATCACTTTGACCTAATTCTTTTCCCTTTCTCCCCTCTACTCTGCTCTTTTCTGATCAGTTTCTAGAATCTGCTGAGCCAAAGATCTGATTTGTTTGGGTCTCTATTGATATTATTTGATTTGGCCATGGTAGATCTGGGAAGTATCATACCAGAGGTATTAATAACAAATATCCCCACAAGACCCAGGAGTATTGTCTATTGCCAGGTAGGTCACTGAAATGGATTTGGCATGTTGTAGAGGAAGTAGGTAGACTTTTTCCTGTTTTTATCTGTGCTTGTACTTAATACCTGCCTTCGACCCCCAGACTACCAGGGTTTTGAGTCTCTTCTGAAGAAAGACTATAGGCAGGGAACATAGAAATTCTGAAAAGGAAAGTGTGTAGAAGAAGAAGGAGGATAACAAGGCCCAGGAAAGTTTTTGATTGAGTGCAAATGTTGGTGCTTTTTATATGTTATTTAAATAGATTTAGATATTTAGATTTTTAGCAAATTCTCGCATTTTGAAGATTGAAGCTGGGTTTCCTCAAACCCTGGATATATCTGTGGCATTATATTTAATTTGCTAGAAATAGAAATTGGTCTTGTTCCTCACAGTGGCACAATGTTTCATATAGGGTCACCATTTTTGTGATCACATATCGACTATTATAAGCATTCTGATTCCAAAGTTCTTTCTTCCCACATTTGCCCTGATCTTTTAGTTTTTCGGGCCACACCCTTTTTATGCTCAGGGGTTAATCCTGGCTAAGCGCTCAGAAATTGCCCCTGGCTTGGGTGACCATATGGGACGCTGGGGGTTTGAACCGCGGTCCTTCCTTGGCTAGCGCTTGCAAGGCATACACTTTACCTCTAGCGCCACCTCACCGGCCCCTTGCCCTGATCTTTTAAATGTGAGTTGAGTGAGTATAACTAAAAACCCATTTTGACTTAGGACTTGAATATTTTAAAAGTTGTTTTTTTGAAACTTGATTTGGGATTTATTCTGTAAAGTAGAGCCAATGATGGTACACTTTCGTTACAATTCAGATAAGATATCTGGCTTAATTCATCAATTTTTTATATACCTTTATCTTTCCCTAGCCATTTTAGAATATGTTATTTAATTCCTTGAAAATCCTGCTGCTATTTTGATAGAATTGCCTTGAACTTAACGGAGGCACTAGAGCTCTCTCACAGTATGTTAGCATTCCATGAATGTGGAATTTGACAAGGTCTTTTTTAGTCTTTCCTCTAGTTTCATGTTTTCTTTGCAGAAGTCTGGTGGTTCTTTGTTACCTCTTAAATAATTTACAGTTGATTTTGTCACCGTGACTGTTACATCTTCTAGTTGGTAGAATGATATTGATTAATATCATCTTGCCTATTTTAGTATCATCTTGCTTATCTAGAGACCTTGTTCACATGATAATACTTGTAGTTTTAAAATTCTGTCCCATTTTTATGTAGCTAGCTATATTATCTCTGTATAATGCTATATTTCTTTCTTTCCCATTATGAAAACTTTTTTATTTAAACTTTTCTTATTTAGCAAAATATTGCACCTCTCATAGCACTAAGTTGCCTTCTCAAGTTCAAAGGAATGTAGCAAGAGTTTTTTGGTTTGTATATTTACCAGAAAGAGATTGATGTTCACCCTAATTTCTTTAAAAGTTAAAAATATTTTCACACTTATATAATTCCCAGGAGTATAATGCAATAATTTCCCATCATCAACTATGTTTTCTTAAATATTTGAGCTGTTCAATCCCTATCACCTTCACTTACTTTATGTAAATTTTAATGATAAACTATTTTGAAATATACTGGTTAATCCACCCATACACTTCTGGCATAGATCATATTTAATGCTATGACTGATGTTAATTTAAATTTTGTTTGCTTTGGTTAGTTAATATTTGGTTAAGGATATTGCTTTTGTCCTTATTTTTGCAAGTATAAACAAATTATGATGATGTTTTTGGTACTACAACTATCTATATTTAGAATTAAGTTTTTATTTCTTTTCTATTTTTGCCCAATTTAAATTAGGTTTACAAGTTTGGTTGACTTCTATAAAATCTTATGCAGTTTATTTTTACTTCCTCTTACTTGGACAGAGATAGGTGGGTAGAAAAATGGCAAGTGTTTCCTATTGTGTTCTTATTTGTTCTTGGGAGGTTAGTGACACATTTTTGCAGATTTAATGTTTCCTTGTACTTAAGAAAAAATATAATTTGTTGTGTATGTACTTCTAGCTATCAAATCAAGTTAAAGCTTATTACTCTTGCATTTTTTCTTTTTGGATCATCGATATAATTGTTTATACTTTGTCTTTGGGGTTTAGCTGTTTCTCCCCTGATAAATTAGTTATTGCTTTAGACATGTTAAGTCTATATTTTTAGATTTGTGTGATTCACCATTATTATATCATCTGCTATTGTTACTTTAGAATTTTATTTTGTTTTGATATTAAATTTTGATAGCTATTCTCAAATTGGCCCCAAAAATGGTTATTCTTATTTATAACTCACTCTACTTATTCTGTATCTGACCCCATACTTCTCTGCACTCACTGACATGATGGATCTTTAGGCCTATACAATCTGACTTTTGGTCTTTATGGGTAGTTTGGGATACTGTACCCCAAGCTTAGTTCTGGTTCTTTTTTAGCTTTGATTTACTCACTGTCTATCATATTCTAATCATAGTCTCCTTAATTGGGTCATTCCAAGCAGCATCTTGACTACATTAAATGATAGTGCTCAGAATATTTGACTTAATCATCTGTTCAATCACATTTTAGCTTTACTGTTGGGGTTGCAACAGGACTTAGTTTTCTTGGTGGAGAGAAATGATCTCATTTCTCATTTCTTGTGTCTTCCTTGATGTCTGGTGTGGACATCATGTTTACTGATGCCTCTGAAGTCACCTGTGCCAGAATAGGTATTGAGCAGAAGGAACTGTCAGATCTGATTGTAGTGAATTGAGGGACCTCATGGGTCAGCTCAGGTTGTAAGGAAGCAGAGGTCTAGAGAGGGTACCAGTCAGTTCTTCTCCAGCTGCCTTGTTGTTTCTGCTTGGGGACCTTCTGCCTGAAATAAGAGTAGACTTTGGGGCTGCTGAGCCTTTCTGGCCTCATTATTGGTTCCCTCCTGAAAAATTCTGAATTTTGCTTTCATACACTAAACTAGTAGTGGAATTTGTTGACCTCCCAAGGCCATGCTCTGCCATCTTTTCCAGGTTGTCAGAGCCAACAGCACATGGGTACATCTTCCCTGGATGTCAATTCTCTTAGCATTCCTCCCAACTTTTGCCTGCCAGTCGCTCCCTACCACCCCATACCTCCTATAACTTCTACAGATAGTTAAATGATTTGCCCTTCTCTCTATGAAGGATTTTATAGTCTTCAAAGTACTTCCTTATGCCTATTCTCATTTGATCCTCCCAATAAACTCTTCTGAATATGTAGGTTAGATATAATATCCTGATTCAGCCCTGAGAACATAGACACATGACTGCTGATATATATAAAACACTCAGTTTTGGTGGTTCTGCTATTAGAACACATCTTGGTTTGGGTGGGTGATTTAATTAATTAATTACATCACTCACATTGAGAGGCAGCAGAATAGAAAAAGCAGTGATTTAGGTTTTTTTTTTTTGGGGGGGCACACCCGGCATTGCTCAGAGGTTACTCCTGGCTGTCTGCTCAGAAATAGCTCCTGGCAGGCACGGGGGACCATATGGGACACCGGGATTCAAACCAACCACCTTTGGTCCTGGATCGGCTGCTTGCAAGGCAAACGCCGCTGTGCTATCTCTCCGGGCCCACAGTGATTTAGTTTTAAAACTTGATGTTCATCCCTTGTTAGTTTTGTTAACTAGATTACATAGGAAGGCCAAGATTCTCTCTCTCTCTCTCTCTCTCTCTCTCTCTCTCTCTCTCTCTCTCTCTCTCTCTCTCTCTCTCTCTCTCTCTCTCTCTCTCAGAGGCAGGAGACACACTTGCATATGCTCAAGGGTTCTATGCTCAGGGATCACTGCTAGAAGGCGAGGGGCATCATATGGGGTGCCAGGAACTGAATTCTGGTCACCTGTATGCAAGGCGAGTATCCTAGTTATACTATTGCTCCAGTCTTATGTCTCCTTTTTGTAATGAAGGGAAACTTTAGGACAATATTATGTGTGACTTCCCAGCATTGGGAAATGATCTGTGATAATAGTGTCTGGAATGTGGTTGGTTGTAGGTAAAGGGTTACTAGAAATACTAGATAAAATTGGTTACCATTATCAGTAACACAAGTAACAAATATTGATATCATGGGTGAAACTCATTAATGACTATTGTTCTTTATCTATTGTGGGAGGTCTCACTAAACATGGATGCAAATAAGAGTGGGACCCCAGTCAGCTTTGTGTCTCTGTGTCTTCTACTATACTGTGGACTTGGAAAATTCAGTCTGTGTCTAGCAGCCCCATCACCAAGAATAATGTCTGCTAGTAAATGTTCAATAAATGTTTTCTATAGTAGATGCTCAATAAATGCTTTCTAAACAGAAAAGGTCCCTGACCACCAACTGATTAAGATAGGCAGTCAGTCAGGCATGCAATGCTAATGAGCTGTTCAAGGCATTGAAATAGTCCCATACAGGAGAAGGCACATGCTGAAAGGGAGCAACACAAAATTCTGCTAGGGAGGGTGGAGCACAGCAAGGCGGGCCAGAATTCAGAGAGCCAGTGTATCAACACTAACTGTGGTCTGTCTGAGGAAGGAAGAAAAACCAATTTGCTTATCTAAGACTACATGTTTTCCCTCAACTAACTCCCTTCTAATGTGTGAAATTGAGTTTGTATTCAGAGCAGCTTCTTTGTTTGTCTGGCAGTCCCTCTGTTACTGGTATCTCCCATAATGTATTGCTTTTGTAAAGCGCTTTGCTCCAGCTCGAGTATAAAAGAACCATGCAGTAAAACCAGATTCTATTCTTCAAATGTCACAAGTAGCCATTGCATAACAAACAATAATATATTGTAGGAGAAGTAACAGAGGAACACCAGAGATATTTTAAAGAGAGCAAATAAAACATCAAAGTGAGGGAGTACGGAGTGCATTAAAGTTAATAAACTGTCATGGCAGAGTGGACCACTTGTCTGTGTGAGAAAATCTGATTTAGTGACTTGTAACTGTAGGATTTCGATCCCACTGGACTGAAGGGAGCCATTCATTTCTCCAAATTCTAAATCTTTGGGCTCTCCTGGAAAGCTAGTCCTTGAAATTGAACACATGATTAATATTAGTTTTCCAACAGCCTTTTGAGGTGCTAAACCCCTCTGGCTATCCAGTGCTGCCCATCTCGATAGATGGTTGCTTTACTTGAAGCTAAAGGATTCCAGCTTGACGCTACCCAGATTGGTCACGGCTCATCAGTTTAGTTTCCTCAGGCTCACATAGTTCTTCCCTGTTTCCACAGAGACACAGATAGCAGAAAATTGTCAGGAGTAAATTTTGCTCAGGTGTGAACCCCTGAGCTACACATCTTATTTGCAAGAGAGACAAAGCAATCGATGCAGCTCATCCTGGCAGTGTGGAAAGATGACTACAACAGCAGGAGCTCCAACATGCTCACTGCCAAGATCTGGATTGGATTTTGTGCTTCCTCAGCCACAAAATGTCCCCAGTGCCTTCCTCCCGAATCCCTAACTAGTACCCTTTACAGTTAGGTGTTCAGCCCCAAAGCTTTCTTCTCTCATGGTCAGTAGAACTCTTGATAGTATTCTGTTCTTTGTGTTACCTGAACTCTTCAGATTTTATCCTCTTTAGAACTCACCTCTCTCCCCTAGTCCCCAAACAAGAACAATTATTTTTCATCCTTGATCATATGCTCTCTTTGTAGAAGAATGAAAATTAATGATTCCGCTCCTGAGTACAGTTTGTAGACCATTTTCTTGAAATGCAGACATATTATGTTTATATATTGGCATGCTGGGATTATTATTATGTTGACCTTGGGAAATTGTTCCACTGTTTCCCCATCAGAGACATGGAAATAAAATAACTACTAGACAGGCTTTCTACAAGAACCAGAGAGATTGTGCTTGATAAAATGCCTAACACCAGGCACAATACATGCAGAATTAATGAGGATTTAGAAAGAACAATTCAAGGTACTGTAGACTGCACCAGTTCTACTTAACAAAGAAGAACTCGTGGAGAATGGGAGTGATCTGATAAGAAATGACCAGACTATAGCAGTGTGAGATTTGAATGCATCTGCAGAAGTAGAAAAGTAGTGATTTGCTGCAGTCAAAAATGGGGATGATCCTGAAGAGAGTTAAGCATTTCAGAGGAGCTACTACTACTAAAGAGGACACCACCACCACTACCAACAACAACCATACATGTTTTTCAAAAGTGGCCCTAATGCTACTGCCAAAGTCACTAGATATTGTCAGAGCTTTTATACTCTGAGGCTCATGTAGCTTTCCATGCAATTTTCTGGGGTCACTTCAGATAGCTTCAAAGGCAGAAACTTGACTTCATTGAATTTATTCATGGTGTTGGTATCTTGGCTTCTTTGAACCATCACTAGAACATCTATGAATGCCAATAGTATCTTTCTTTCTGAAAATTCATTTGATTCTAGTTCAGGTAGCCTGGCTATTATAGTGTCAATTTTTGTAGTTTTGTTGTACCAAGATACTGCATCTTTACCACCACCAAAATGCCCAAGATCCTCCACCATTGGCTTCATCACACTTCTAATTCACTCTTCTTCTTTTCCCCTCATTGGGTTATTTTAAGAATCAATTGTGATCATTTGCTCATTATTATCTTAACATCAATTACATTTTTCCTATTTTAAGCACTTTGGTTTACAGTATCCTTAATGGAAGGATTTCATGTATGACATAATCCAGAACCGCATTCTTCGCTAGTGTCCACTTGCTTCATTGTTGTCCTGTGTCCTGTACACCCACATCACCCTATTCCCTTCCCTCCCTGTGCTAAAATTCCGAATTTATGACAAGTCTTTGATTCTGTTGCCTTTGGACATTTGTATTTTACCTACTTTGTTCCCTGTATTCAAGAAAAGTAGATCATTCTGTACTTCCCTCTCCTTCTAATTAACTTCACTTGATTTGATACTCTCCAGATCCATCTGTGTAGTGACAAATTGCATAATTTCATCTCTTCTTGTAGCCAAGTAGTATTACATGGTGTATATGTACCAGTTTCTTTATCTACTCATCTGCTCTTGGTCACTTGGATTGTTTCCATATTTCGGCTATTGTGAATAGTGTAGTAATAAACAGATGAGTATGAAAGCCTTTTCTGAATAGTTTTCAGGCTTCAGGAGTAGATGACAAGAAGTAGAATTTCTGGGTCATATGGAAGCTCAATTCCTAGTTTTCTGAGAAGTATCTTTATAGTTCTCCATAAAGGCTGGGTCAGTCTATATTCTGACCAATAGTGAGTGAATCTCCCTTTCCCCTTGCATCCACGCTAACTCTAGTTATTTTGTTATTGTGATGTGTGCCATCTTACTGTTGTGCAGTGACATTTCATTGTTATTTTAATTTGCATTTCTCTGATGGCAGATGATGTACAGTATGTTTCTATTCACGTCTTGGCTATTTGTGTGTCTTTTTGGAGGATGTTTCTATTCATTTCTTCCTCCATTTTCTGATGGGTTTGGATGTTTGTTTTTCAGAAAGTTTTGCCAGTGTTTTTTATATCTTGGATATTAACCCTTTAACAGATGATCAGAGAACAAATATTTTCTCCCACAGTCTGGAGGATATTTTATAGAAAACTAAATTAATATTATATGCATGATTAGCTGTGTTAGATATGCCTCATTGGAAATCAGCATGTGTATATATTGCAATGAGTTTAATATTACCTATTGATGGTAATTTTGATTTAGCACCAGATACTGAAAGGGTAATTGAAACATTTCAGATGCTTGTTTTCTTCAAATGAAACACAAAGCTCCCAAGATTGTGGGTTTTTGTGTCAGCAACTCTCCAGAAAGCTGCTTCAGACCATGCCTCAGAGCTAGTGCTTGCTGAGTCTAATCCACTGCTTCCTTTGCATGACCTCTGCCCTTTGTAGTCAAGGGTAGTTTGTGAGGAAAGGAATACCAGAGATCATTGAACAGCCCACAGGATTCTCTTGCAAATGACAATAGCTCCTGCAACCTCTTTTCATTGTGTATTTATTTGCTGCTGATGGCTGAGGAGAAAACCATTCATGATTTTTGTCAGTCATTTCAAATGCTTTTAAAGGTTCATGCTGCTCCCACTCTCAACCACTGAATGGAGGAGACAGTGAAGAGACTGTAGGAGGGTCTGAAGAGGTAGCTCAGTGGTCTATACATAGGAGACACAGCCCCTAGCCCCACATTGTCCACCATGCCCCAATAAATAGCTGAGGCTCATTAACTGTGACCCCACCCTGAGTAAAACAAATGACTTCAAAATGACGTTGGATTTAGTGACAAAGGGCACAGGCTCTTAACAGTGTCCCCAATGACCCATGTATCATTTCACCTCTTTGCTCTCTCTGTGTTCTCAGGGAGTCGACGAGTTGAAGATGAAGCTGTGGGCCGAGTGCTGTTCTCCCAAGTTCTGGTTCGTGCTGGCTGTCCTGATTGTATCTGGCAGCCACGCCCGCTCACAGAAGAGCTCCCCAAGCATTGGCATTGCTGTCATTCTCGTGGGCACTTCCGACGAGGTGGCCATCAAAGATGCCCACGAGAAAGATGATTTCCACCATCTCTCTGTGGTGCCCCGAGTGGAGCTGGTCGCCATGAATGAAACTGACCCAAAGAGCATTATCACTCGTATCTGTGACCTTATGTCAGATCGCAAGGTCCAGGGCGTGGTGTTTGCTGATGACACGGACCAGGAGGCCATTGCCCAGATCCTCGACTTCATCTCTGCGCAGACCCTCACCCCCATCCTGGGCATCCACGGGGGCTCCTCTATGATCATGGCAGATAAGGTAAAGGGGGCTGTGGTAAGAAGACCTAAGGGTGGGGGTACTGCCCAGGGAAATGAGGGCATTTTTGTTCCCATGCAGAACTGGATGGTGAGAAATGGAAGGAATTGTATGGTTTGTGTGAGTGGACAGATGAGGAATGACAGAGGAAAGGGAGTAAAAGACACTACTATCGTGGCCCCTATAGGGGTTGTTGTTGGTGGTGTTGTGTTGGGGCCACATGTGCTCAGGTTTGTTCCCACTGCTGATGCTTAGATTCAAACTGTGGTCAACTGCAGGCCAGGCAAGTACATTAATCCCTGTCCTCTCTAGCATGTAGCTCCCATAGTTTTGAACAAACTGCTGTCTGTTTGTCAGTGGATTTACTGGTATTCTGAGAACTTGGCCTTGACTCAGTGAGTTTGGGTAGCTCCATCAGAGCCTACAGTTGTACTTTTTTTTTTTTTCCCTGGGTAGTACACGTCCTCTCCCAGGACTACTCCAAGACAAGTAATTTCCTTCTTCATGAAGATTTTGAGGTCCTGAAGAAGTCCTATGGAGGGGTTTGTCATTAGCACTTGGAAATCTGCATATTGGAGTGGGCTGGAATATGTGGAACCATGAGCTTCTGGGCTTCCCTGGCGCTTGAATCTCAGCATATTGGCAGAGTTTTGACTTTTACTGGGATCAGGGGCAGTTAGGCCCTGAGTTTTCATATTCTTTAAAACTACCTAGGGCTGTTGCTTTGTTGCTCTAGTAAGACTGAAGAGCTCTGCTTTTAGGATTCCCATAAATCCCATCTTCCTCTAAGAATGACAGGTAAGGTGGCAAAGTGATAATACAGCATGTAAGGCATTTGCCTTGCATGGTGCTGACCTGGGTTTGATCCCTGGCATCCCATATAGTTTTCCAGGTCCTCCAGGAGTGATTTCTGAGCATAGAGCCAGGAGTAACACCTGAATGCTGCTAGAAGTGACCCAAAACCAACCAACCAAACAAAAATAACAAATGAATAGTCATGGGGCAAATGAATTATCCCTTTTCAAGATTTCTATTTTCTCTCACCAGGGAGAAAGGTGCTTTGGTGGTGGCTTGGTCTGACTTCAATTTTGCTTACTCTCTGACATTTTTCTACCTTTACTGAGGTATTTACCATAGTTAGACAGGGCAATTATCCTGGGGCAAAGTGTCCTTGGCTGGCCAGAATATCTTATAATGACTGATTTCACTCAAGGACAGTAGTATTTGTCGTTTTGCATGGGTTTTCTCCACTCTGAACCGTTTTTAGAATGTTTCTATCTTTGGGGCCCAAAGAGATAGAACAGCGGCGTTTGTCTTGCAAGCAGCCAATCCAGGACCAAAGGTGGTTGGTTCGAATCCCGGTGTCCCATATGGTTCCCCATGTCTGCCAGGAGCTATTTCTGAGCAGACAGCCAGGAGTAACCCCTGAGCAACGCCAGGTGTGGCCCAAAAACCAAAAAAAAAAGAAAAAAAAAAGAAAAAAAAAGAATGTTTCTATCTTTGTATTGTAATTTTTATATTTCTGATCATCTCACAGACTTTAGTTGAGGAGCAAAAATACCTGCTGTTGGGTTAATGTTTGTAAAACACCTCAAAACCTTGCCCAAACTCTTATCAGTCAGTTAGTGGGTGTGACAGGGCTCTCCTCCAGGGCTTGTGTGAACGTTATCGCCCTCTGTCGGCAGCAGGTGGAGGTGACTGGCATCTTGTTTTCAAGTTTATTTAGTCTAGGGAAAATCCAAGTTCAAAGTATCAAGTGGAATAACGTCATCCAGCATCATAGGAAAAAGACACTATTCCACTCACCTGGATTTAATTGAAGATGCTAGAGCACACACTGGAGCAATTTGTCCTTACCAAGAGAGGAGGAATAAACCTGGGCATAATAAACTTTTATTTAAGCACTACTTGAGGCAAATGCCATTTTAGCAGTGGTTATTTTGAGGGCACAGTATCGCACTGAAACAATTCCTGGAGCCATGAGCCAACTGTTTACTTGTAATGCAGTATATACTTATTTTGAGAGTCCAACAGGTGAAAGGAAAGGAAAAAATTTGCTTCTGTGCATAATCAAGCAGCCTTGTCATTTCAGCATCTAAACATGCCTCCAGCTTCAGTATCACAAGTCTATTGGCCAAAAAAACAAAAAACAAAAAAAAAACTGGCTGTGCTTCTGTTGTCTTTAACAAATCTATAGTAATGATACAACAATATGAAGTAACATGTAGTCCCCCCACCACCTCACTCCGACCGAAGTTGTAATTCTTTTGTTTAAATGATGCACCTGACTTTTAAAAATTGATGTACTCCAGTATTTTGAGAATGTTCATTGTATGCTGGGAGCTTAGTACTTTTCAGGCATTATCTTAGTAAACATTTAGTTTGTTCTTTTGGTTACACCCTAATGAGCTCAGGGCTTATTCCTAATTCTGTGCTCAGGGATAACACCTGGTAGTGCTCGGGGACCCCACGGGATGCCAGAGATTGAATCTGAGTCAGCCATGTGCAAGACTCTACCTTTTGTACTTCCACTCCAGCCTCTAAAAAGATCTTTCTAAGAGATAGGTAGAGTGCAGAAAGAGAAGTAAAAAGATCCCCCTGAATATGGGAATTGGAGAGTTGCTGGCTCAATCTTGAAGGACTGGCAATCTGTATTAGGGCTCAGAACAGAGGAGAAACTCCTTGAGAACCCTTGGGGCTTGGAGGGGAGTAGCAATTTAGGAAGCCCTGCAGAAGAATCTCTAGGGCTTCAAGGACTTGCATGAAGGAAAATGCAAAGGGTCCCCCTGAATTTGTTGAAATAAGTTTCAGGAAGGCCCTTTTCCCAAAGAAAACTTTCTCAAATTCAAAGGGCAGATTGTTTCCATTGAAGTTTAAGTACTGTGGCCATGTTTTATAGGACTAGAGTGAGGGCAGCATTGGACAGGGATAAATATATATTGTGGGGCAGAATCACATGCTCTGTTGCAGACTCTGGTTGTAGGCTAAGACAAAGTCTTCTCTGCTTAGCCTGTTTGAAGGTGGTTCTGTCCCTGAAGAAGGCAATTGTCTCTAGGGTTTAGCTTAGATTTTTTTTGTTTGCTTGTTATGATAAAGTAAATCCATTCGTTAAGTGCCTTTATGAATTAATCTCCAATTTAAAAAGTTTTTGATGGAAAAAGTATGCTTATAAAGTGTTTTTTCTTTTTTGGCCATACCTGGAGTTGCTTAGGGTTGCTCAGGAGTTACTCCTGGTAGGCTTGGGAGACCATATGGTATACCAGGAATAGAACCAGGATTGGCTGGCAGCATGTAAGACAAACGCCCTACCTATTATACTATTGTTCAGGCCTTATTTTTTCTTTATTTTTTATATTTAAATAACAGACATTTATTAGAATATATAATGGCAAATCTTACACAGTGATATTTAAGGTACATGGTGACAATAAATGGGGGCCTTTCCACCAGCAGTGTTGTCCTCCCTTCTTCCCTGTTCCCAAGCATATATCCCTTATCTCCCTCCTTTATCCCCCAGAATGCTAGTACATCTAAAAGCATATATGTTAATACTAATGTAAACCTTTTTTTTTTTTCTTGCAGTTCCAGATATTTTTGCTAGTGGTTTCTTAAATGTTTGGAGTCAAAGGAGCACTGTAAAAACAATGTTAGTGTGGCAATTATAGTTTGCATGGGCCCACCAAAGTATGGGGGTCATGAAAAGGAAAAACTTTGGCCTAAGTACAAGGAGACCCTACCCCTAAAGTTTCCTGACATAAGACCATTTCTAGGCTCTAGGCAAACTAGTTTGTCTAGTCCCGGTCATTGTCTGTAGTACCCATACAGTTATATTTTTCACAGTCTCTGTTGTTGATCTCACATTTCTGTATTGAACGTCCTGGAATCTGTATATCCTACATTGAAGTCAGGATGGTGCAGAGCGGCGTCTAATTTTAATTCGCAATTAACGGGCAATGCAGAAAGCCCTGTCCAGTACACAGATTGTTGTCATTGTTTAAATCTTCTCAGTGTTAAGGGAAGACTCTTTCGAGTAAATCGATGTCAGAGCAGCAGTAGGGTCTTCCCTGGTAGAGAATTGCTTCCAGGTGATGTCATAAGCACGTTGGATGGCTTCCCTGGTTCAGGGGTGACTGGAAAATACCCAAACTTCTGAGGCCTGTGCCAGGTCATCATGTCAATGTTCAGGGTTTGTAAGGTTCCATTGCACCACAAGATTTGTGTTTTCCTATCTCTATTAGATGAGAACTTATTTGTATGTATAGTATTTTCCATTTTAATGTGCCCATGCAAACAAGGAATAATGCCACCTGGCATTATCAGTGCATAAGGGGGCCGCAAGAACAAGTCAACAATCCCTGTGACTTGGTTCAAACATAAGCATTAAACTGAGGGACTCTATCACCAAAATTCCTTATTGAACAGTTCACAGCAAGATTGGTGCCTATGGGGATGCTAGAACAAGTCCAACAATCCAATTGACTTGGTTCTTATATAAACGTTAAATGGAGGGACATTTCTACAAACTTCCTTATTTAACAAATAACAAAGGGAAGGAAGGATAGAGAGGGACATTTTCACCAAAATACCTTATTGAACAGTTCACAATGAGGAGAAAAGATAAAAAGTGGGGAAAATAAACAATCTAACTTAAGACAGTGAACTCAATTGTCACCGTTCATGGGAACTAATCAGAAACCTAGTATGGTAGCAACCACTGTTACACAATGAAAGAAGGAAGAGGCCAAGAGGCTGCTGAGAGTAAACAAGTAGGAAAAGAGTACTGGCCTCTTCCCAGCCTGAGAGTCCATCCTCTCATTTTTATTTTGAAAATATATGGTACCCCCACCCGAACTGGTCTCTTTCTAAACTGAGAGTCAGTCCTCTCACTTTTATTTTAAATATATATGGTAAGCATGGGGGCTAGTGCCCCCAGTTTTTTTAAATGGAGACCAATGAGAAGAAAAAAAAATACCAGTGAATGTCACGACGTAATGTACTGACATACACCAGTGCTGCATCGGCCTGGCATCCACCCCATGTGTCCCCCTCTTAGTGTCGGGAGAGAAAAGGGGAAAGCCTGAGGACCAAGATAGAGTCCACCTGGAGGCCTTAATTTTTTTAAGTAAAAAAATTTTTTTTCTCTTTGGACCTCACAGGTTGGTGCTGAGGGTTTAATCCTGGATCTGTGCTCAGGCAGTGTTCTGGAGACCATGTGAGGTACTTAGGATCTAACTGGAGTTGGCCATGTATAAGACAGGTGCCTTAATTCCTGTAGTAGACCTCTGGCACTTTTTTATTTTATCTTATGTATGAGAAAAAGACTTTGTTGTTTGCAAATGCTTTGCCTAATATGAATTCAAATCTTTAGTTGTGTAGCACAGAGGGAAATTACATTATCAGTTGGAACTCAGTAGGATAATATAATTTATTTTGCATTAAGCATTTTAATGTATATTACTGATTATTTGGTTTGGGGTCTATACCTGACAGTTCTCTGGGGGACCATGCAATTCTTGAGATTGAATCTGGGCCTCCTGCATGTAAAGCATGTGCTCATCCCATTGAGCTAGCCCACCAGACAAGGAAAATATAATTTAAGGTTCAGTCTCAATAGAAATATATGTATAATGTAAAATATAAATTGCCTAAAAATTATAAGATAATGAAATAGCTATAAAGATTTCTGACTAATGCTTACTTTTTGCAAACACTAATGAACCAGAGCAAAGGAAAATGGGTGTTCTGCTTTGCCAGTGAAGGTGTAACCTTTTTTTTTTTTTTTTTTTGGTTTTTTGGGTCTCACCCGTTTGATGCTCAGGGGTTACTCCTGGCTAAGAGCTCAGAAAATGCCCCTGGCTTGGAAGGACCGTATGAGATGCCGGGGGATCGAACCGTGGTCCTTCCTTGGCTAGCACTTGCAAGGCAGACACCTTACCTCTAGCGCCACCTCTCTGGCCCCAGAAGGTGTAATCTTTAGAAGGCGAAGATACATGGCTGAGGGATAGGGGAGCTAGTTCAAAGAGCATGTGCCTTGCATTCATGAACCTCTGAGTTTAATCTTAGTACAGGAAATCCACCCCCACAAATGCATGGGGCTAATGAATACTGTTAATAAAAGCTCAGGTTTAGAGTTAGTACTAATTTTAACCAGCACATCTTCGATGTGGGGTTCCGGACTACTCACCTGCTTCCACTCTAAACCTTGGTTTCCTCAGCTGATTTATGGGAAGTATAACAGCTATTTGAGGATTATTAATGATTAAGTGAGGAAATACATGGTTGGTGCTGGATTCAATGCCCAGTCCTGCATTCAGCTGACTAGGCTGAAGGATGGATGGAGAAGGCACAGTGTCCCAGAGAGACTTGCGTTGAGTGATGCCATTGCTGATTACAGACTCATTTACCTGGGAAGGGCACCATGCTTCTGCTCCATCCGGGAAACTGAATTTCATCAGTGGCCCAGGCAGACAATAGCTCTGAAGATTTGTTCTTTTAGAGAAGAGTTTAAACTAGAAATGAGCTGCCGGCACAGAAACCTGTTTAGAATAGTAAGAGAGACTGTTTAAAAATGTATGATGTGATATTTGGCAGTTCCCCACCTGAGTATAAAAAGTATTTTATTTTGCTAGGTTATAATTGTTTTTATTCTCTCCATAATACTGCATTTGGGATGTCTGTCTGAATCTAGGGAATGGACTAAGCTAGACATATTTCCAGTTCTTTCTAGGTTTCTCTGTTGATTTTCTAAATTATTTCTTTGGATTTCCAATGTTAGTTCAGAGAGGTTCAGTAACTAATCCAGAGTATCACAGCTGTGGAACAATGGGGTGGAGAATATGATCCCAAAATATAACAATTGTGTAAATTGAAGCTTGCACCTTCAATGTGTACACAATTCAGCCTTTCAAAGTACTAAACAAAGATGTGTAGGACTCAAATTTTAGCCTTTATTTTCAGGAGCTTTGAGAGTTTGAGTAAAGAAATCACTTAAGCTCTATGATACCTAGTATACAGTTTATGAGATTTGAATGTTGCTTTCTATCCAACCATTTAAACAATATTTTCTCACTAAATTAAATATTTAGAAAAGAACTCTCCAAGCAGATGTAACAGGGGAGAAAAAGTAGAAGGTGTGAGGTGAAGACAATTCGATGTTACTAGTTGTGCCACTACCATGGGGACCAATAATACTGACTCTGGTGGGAAGGAAAACAAAAGGTGAAAGTTAACATTGGGTCAGGCACAAAGGTACATGATGCACTATTTAATATTTTACAAATAGAATGGAATAGAAAGGATATGTATAAATTAAAGGATCTATTCTGTGTGGAGTTAGATTTGTTTATTAAAGGGTTATGTAGTAGCTAAAACAAGTATTGGACTCAGTTTTTTATTTCTATTTAAATGACATGAGAAAATGTTCTTAGAGTTCTGCTGAAATGCTTTCTAAATTGCTTGATTGAGAATTCAAACTTTGAATAGCACTCCTTTTATTTTTCTATGCAGAGGACTCATTTTGGAATCCACTTGGTGAAAACAGGTGGTTCCTACACTTCTTTGGTCCCTTTTTCTCTTACTCTTCCCCTATTTTTAATCCCCCCCCAATTACCATGTAATAGTAATGTAGAGAAAGAGATATTAGCCAGCAGTGACACTACAAACAGATATTTTTCTTCCATTTGGTCTAGTAGTTCTCAATGTAATCTTGAATAAAAAAAAAAAAGAAGATGGTATGAGACTTATGCTCTATTCTAGGTTGTTTTCTCAATTTTGGGCATCTTTTTTTCATTTATTTCCTTTCATTTAGTTGTTTGTTATACGGTATGCTTTGGACAGCATTCTTCAAGTGCAATCAGTTGTGATGTTGTAGTCTTTCATGGATGCAAAGATTGACATCATGGAAGTGGGAAAAGTGGGAGTTGTAAAGGGAAGATGATAATACACTGGCCAACTTTGTACTAGATGACATACATAAGCATTTAGATTCTTACATAATCTTGTGAGATAAGTCATAGTATTTTTCTTTAGTTGACATTGGAATCTAAATTAGAACGAGTTTCTATCCCTTGGTCAAGATCACATGGCTAGAAAAAGAGTAGGACTGGAATCTGAATACAAAAATGTTAGAATTGAAAGCAGTTAGGGTTGATAATAAAATTTCCAACAAGTCATCAGTAGAGGATCAAATTGCTTTTCTGGAGTCAGTCTCTCTCTGATTTTCCCTGCTCCTTTGAGTTATTCTTTGGTGAATATGAGTGACTATTTCTCTCTGAGCTGGACTTTGCAATGATATCATCCCAAGTCCATCTCACTTCTTTCTTTCCCTATTACTATGGCATGTGCTCCTTGTTGAACACCAGGTTCTCTCTGTTCAAATTAGAGCAAAGATTTGCTCCGAGGAAAAGTCTAGGTGCATTTTTTAAATCTCAGAAAAACAAGGCTCCTAGAAATTGCTTTAGATGTGCACAGAAGTCAAGGTATTTAGTGCTAGAATGTAATAAAAGAGCCATTATTTCTTTCTCTTTAATTGCAGTAACTTTGCAGTACAAAGTTATATTAAGATATCATTGAAAATAAACATATATATAGGCTACAATAAGCTCACCACTAAAAATGCAATTACATCTTTCACCATAGAGTTGTCCCCCTTTGCCCAATTTACCCTGTCTTTCCCCTTCTTTTCTAGTGAACTGATTATTAGTCTTATAAAAGTTGACTTTTGTTCTGTTGAATTCATTCATTGGTTTTGTAACTCATACCATATATAAGTAAGATCATGTGGGGCTTATCTTCATCTATTAATGTCTTCTTAATCCATCATGCTATTGAAGATGGCAGGATTTTATGCTTTTAAATCACTGAAGATTCTTTTATTGATATATTTGCCTCCTCTTTATCAAGTCATATATAAATGGCACTAGTACTTTCCCAATTCTTGGCTGTTGTAAATAATGCTGTAATATGTGCAGGTACTGTTTTTTTGTGGTTTTGGGGTCACACCCGGCAGTGCTCAGGGGTTTTTCCTGGCTCCATGCTCAGAAATTACTCCTGGCAGGCACGGGGGACCATATGGGACGCCGGGATTTGAACCAATGACCTTCTGCATGAAAGGTAAATGCCTTACCTCCATGCTATCTCTCCAGCCCCGTGCAGGTTCTTTTAACTCTTTGAAATGATGTCTTCATTTGCTTTGAGTTAATCCTTAAACGTGGATATCTGGGTTGTATGAAATATCTATTTTTAATTTGGGGGCCAGTCTCTATATGGCTTTTCATGAGGGGCCATTGCTTCTTCATCTTCAGTGAATGAATGGACTCTATATGTTCAGGCTGGCTGAGAACCCAGAGAATTTAGCTTTCCTGTAATGAAATTATAGCTGCTCTCTTTAAACACCCTGAATCTTAGAATGTCTAGTTGTAAGTTGAGGATGGAAGAAAAAACTAGTTCTGTGTGGAGCTATATATGCTTTCTATACCAAACTAACTAAATCATTTGAGAAAGATGGGGGTCCTTTGGATTCCTTATGACTACAGAGAGGACATTGTGGTATTACTTGTTTGGGGCTAGGTGGATAGGCTCTAAGTTGGCAGTGATACCATTAACTAAGGCAACATGGGCAAGACTTAGCAAGATTTTAACTTTGATGATCACAAAACACTGCTGGACACAGGTTATATACTGTGAAGAAGGATCAACAGCATTATAAAACAAAGCCTAGCTAGACAAAGTGCTTAAAGTCCAGGTTCACTTGGAATTTGGAAATGCTGGTACTGGAGCGATAGCACAGTGATTAGGGAGTTTGCCTTGCCTGAAGAAAACCCAGTTTTATTTGATCCCCAACATCCCATATGGTCCCCCAAGTCTGCCAATGGCCCAGGAACCAAAACAAAGAGTAAAAAGAGAGATTTGGAAATGCTAACATATAAGGAAAAGTGAATTATTCAGTAAGGGGAAAAATAGAGGTTCTAGGTAACACATTGTGAATATGTTTTAGAGTTAGGAAAGAAGATTTTTAAAAAATTATCATCTGCCAATTTTCCGAGATGACATTGAAATTGCTGGAAAATATCTTGGATTCTGATTTCTTCCCAGAAATGAATTTATTTTCCTTTCTAAGGCTTTGGCAACTCTGTGTTTTTGTCTCATTGTTAGATGTTAGATCTATATTCTATTCAGATTCTATTTTGATTCTATGATTGATAGGCTCAGCACACATAAAAGTAATATTTAAGGCAAGTATTATTCCATTTTTCTAAGTAAAAAATTTTCCCTGCTACAATTCCGTGTTTCAGGAACAAAGACTACTCAGATGGTCACAAGCTGGGTTGATCTGTGAATACCATCAGAAAATCTCTTCTCAGTGTTTTCTCTCTAACCGGGAAGCTCATCACTTCACTGAGCATTATTTCTCTTAATTCTTCCATTGAATTTGTCAGGCTCCTACTTTGTCCCAGTTTAACAGATGGGAGAATTAGAGATGGAAGAATATTTAGTACAAGACTTGAGGGAGTGATTTTCTCATCAAATAAAAAAAATGTTTTTGCAAGTGTCTTTGAACAATGTATCTAGAGATGGGACTGCAAGGGGTTAGAAGAAGTGGTTCAATGATAACAGGCTGGCTTAAGTATTTCCTTTGCATTGCTGCCATGGTTATAGTGTCTGCCTACCTCCTCGCCCTCTAGTGGAAGAATGAAAGGGGCAAGAACTGGGAGCCTTCAGGCATACATTGTGTCAAAGGTGGGAAGGAAGGGACAGTTGGGGAATACATCAGAGTTGATATGCTGTCACCACTATACAAACTCACCTCACGCCATTTTTTCCTAGCCACTCATATTCTCAATGCTGCTCTCATATTCTTGGTCTCAACTCCTCCCAGTTTCTCTAGAACGTTGGCTCATAGTTTTTGGTTTTGGGGCCACACTCGGTGATGCTCAAAGGTTACTCCTGGCTATGCGCTCAGAAAATAAGCCTGGTTTGGGGGACCATATGGGACGCCAGGGATCTAACCAAGGTCCGTTCTGGGTTGGCCACAAGCAAGGGAAATGCTGTACTATCGCACTGACCTCAGGTTAGTTCTCCCCACCCTTTTTTTGGATTTTTGGGTCACACCTGGCAGTGCTCAGGGATTACTCCTGGCTCTACGCTCAGAAATCGCTCCTGGCAGGCTCAGGGGAGCATATGGGATGACGGGATTCGAACCACCATCCTTCTGCATGCATGGCAAACATCCTATCTCCATGCTATCTCTCTAGCCCCAGTTTAGTTCCCTTTTTAACTAAGATATCTACATATTCCTCTGACTGGTATCTTATCATAGCATGCTGGTTCTCAGGAGAGGATTGAAAATGTACCGAGGAAGTCTTTTTGGATGCTGCAATGATGTGTATGCATATGCGCGCATGTGTGTTGTGTGTATGTGTGTGAATGTGTGTGTAAGATACTATGTGGAAGCCCAGAGACATTCAATGTCTGTGTAATCTCCCAACTGTCCAGAATTGTCTCAGCCAAACCTCATTTGTGCCTCCATTGTCAACTATCATTCATGAACATGCTAGTTTATACTACCAAGAGCTTTCTTAGTCCTGTCTCCTTTTCTTGCTCCTTCTTTTGTCAGTTAGTTACCTGACAGCATTGTCCAAAATAGCTATTTTCACTCCATCAATCTCTCAGTTTATACAAAATGCTAAGTTCAATGGCCTTTCCACATTATTCTTGACCTTCTGTGCCATTGAACTCTATAAGTGCCAGGCCCTAAATTAGGATGACAATAGGAATTTTATTCATCATAGATTTAGACATGGTGGAAATGAGAGTGGATGCATTTATATTTAAGTGTGATTAAAAAATGGGGGTGTCTAGCTGGATTTGGGCCTGAAGTTAAAGAGAATACTTTGGGAACCAATGACTTGCGATTAGAGCCTGCATGGCAAAGGTAGGGTGTGAGTAGAGCAACTTAAAATTAGGGTTAGTGAGGGTCAGTGAGATAAGGGGAGAAATGAGTCAAGGATAGAATCATTTTTGTTTGTTTTGGGGCCACACCTAGTGGTGTTCAGGAGTAACCTGTGCTGTTTAAGGGATCATATATGGTACCTGGGATTTGAACCAGGATTACAGCTGCTGCTGCTACATCAAAGCAATTACCTTAACTTCTATGCTATCCCTCTAGCCCCAAAACCGAATCCTCAGGGACATCTTCAGTGGAAGGTCAGAGGAGCCTAGAAGATACTAGAGAGTGACCAGTTTAAGGGTAATTGAACAGTCTAAGAATAATAGAAACATTTACAAGAAGGGAGTAACCCAGTCTGGGAATCAACCTTCTGTTTCCACCCCAATACTCAGAAAAGAAGGGTCCTGACGGCACTAACTCTAAAGGTCAGACTTTGGGTCCAAGCTTTCCAAGAAAAGTAATGTATGCTATTTGCAAGCTACTGTGTGTGTGTGTGTGTGTGTGTGTTTGGGGGGGTTTGTTTTAGATGCCTGGTGAAAGGTAGACATATGCTGTTGGGATGGGCCTCTGGAAGCCCCCTGCTGGGGTGGCTGTAAGGCTCTACCCCACTCGGTGACTTCTGGCCTAGTACTTAACTTCTCTGAGCCTTAGCCTGTAAGTGTAGATAATGCCAACCTCTTAAGGTTATTAAAAGTACTCAGAAAAGGCCCAGCAAAGAGTCCCTGCCATTGAGTGTGGTTACTGATAGGGGGCAAAGCCCTTGTGAGATAAGTGGATGAATGTCAAAGGGGGACAAAAAGGGAAGAGAGAACTGTGTGTTGGGAGCCTTCCAGTCCTCTCCTTCACTCTAGTACTTAAGTGAACACTTTAGAAGGACAAATCCGTGTCCCTCTCCTATCACTCAACCCTGAGATAATGTTCATGATATAGGAACTCATGAACAATGACATTAGGTCCTAGTCCTTCTATCTCTACACTCCTCTCCTTATTGGTTCCCCTTTGTTTCATGTGGATTCACGTGTACATCTCTGTGTCTATGCATGAACCTCCATGTGATGTAGATGCATGGGCTTGTATTCATAGATGTATACATCAGTTTGTCCATGCAGATGTGTGTGGTATATATGTATAGGCGTGGGTAAGTGTGCTTACTGGTACTTTATCCTGCCCAGTGCTTGGGATAGTATCTGCTCTCAGGCTACCCTTCCAAACAAAACTCCTTATGTTCAGATCTTCCATCCCCACCACAAGTAACATCATCCATTTTTCTTTCTTCCCTGCCTGTCAGAGGCTTTAGGACAACTACAATTAATCATCCTACAAGCTTCATAAAGGCTGACTCTATAACCTGATACCTAATAAACTTTAAATACATTTTTACTAAATGTATGGTTAAATTAATTATTTAAGTGCAACAGATGCCAGTTTCAATTAAGAAAAACGTACTTAAAAGCCAAATGAAAATGGATAACAAAGTTTCATTTCTTGTTACTGAAAATACACTCATCTTTGAGCGTAGGGTAAGGGAAAATAGGGGCTGGTGGTTTATGCAAAAGCCTGAGGATAAGGTGCTTCTTAGGTCCTTTGGTGAAGAGAAATATTCAGATGTCCCTAGTGGTGCTCAGGGGACTTTCAGAGATACATCAAGAACTTCTCAAGAGACCATATGTCTCTTATATGGAGTTTCTAATATGGAGTCTCATATGGAGTTTACACCAGCATAAATCACATGTAAGACATGTACTTTAACCCTGTACTTTCTCTTCAGTCATACAAAGACACTGCTTTTTTTTTCCAGGCTGTGACTTTCTTTCCTTTTCTCAGCATCAAGGACCAGCTGTCAACCATGTGACATTCCTTTGCAGGTGACAGCACACAGGTTCTTCTAGTTTCTTGCAGATAGGGATGGGAAAAGAGCTGGCTCAGTTAGGGGTGTAGGAGGAGGAGGAGAGTGAAGTGTTCATCATGTGAGATGATAATGGGTGCCCTTGAGATTCACAGCTTTATTAGCAGGAGACAGAAAGACACAGACAAACATATTTCTTGTTTGTTTGACTGAGTTTGGGTCAAACCTGGCAGTGTTCATGGTTTGCACTCAGTCACTCTTGGAGGGCTAGTGAGACCTTTCCTGGCCCCATGAGGTCTGCAATCTGCATATGGGGTGTTGTGAACCCCATGGCTATGTGCATGACAAGTGCCCTACCCATCACACTATTGCTCCAGCCCTCAAACAGTTTTTGTAAAGTTTTGGGAGATAAATATAGGCTCTGATATGACATGATAATCAGCAAGGTATCACCAACTAAATTAATCAAAGCAATTAAGTCTCCAAAGGTAGTAACAAGAGATATTTTAACTTCCTTTAGCAGACAGCATTCATTCACACTTAGTAATTCATTCATTAAGAAAAAATATATTGTTTTTTTCCTTGGGTGTCAGGAATTGTCCTGGAGGTAGTGTCACAGTGAGAGACATGTTCTCATGGCATGTTGACCAAAAATAAACATCCATTAAGTAGCATAATTGTAGTAGTAGTAAATGCTTTCATGGAAATTGCAGGAAGGGGGTATTGTGTAATATTTTTAGGCAGGGTTGCCAGGAGAGGTCTCAGTGGAGGTAACACTTGAGTGTCTATGGTGGAAAGATCAAGATGTTTAAAGATCTAAGAAGGGACATTTGAGAAGAGAATAGCCAATATGATGGCTTTTTAGTTGGTAGTATATTTCAGATTTTTATGATTTACTTTGATACATAGCAGTAGGATGGGAGATGGTAAGCAAAAGGGGCATCATAGAGAAGAAGGGCACTTGGTGCCTAATCATGTAGCATCTGAGAGTGTTGACAGAATTGTGTCTTTCATTGTTACTTCTGGAAGGAATAATGTTAACAGTCTCTTTTCCAATGGAAGCAGTCTGTAGACTGGGACTCTGAGTCTTGTAGAAGCTGAGTAATCCCTTGTCTGACCATGAGAACAGCAATATTTTATTTTTCCCTCAATTATCTGCTGGGGTTAAACTCACCCACTTCAACGATTGAAGTATTATGAGACAAAATGAAATAACCTTTCGGGAAACAGGTTTAGAATAAAGGACTGCTATTTTCATTTCTAGTAGCATTGAAATGCAAATTCCTTCTGCCGTGGGTCTCATGTCCTTTAATCTATCTGTAAATGATGTTATTCTCATTTTGTTGTTTTTATAAAAGCTATTTACACATTTGTAGACAAATTAATAAAGCAATGGAGGAAGTTTGAGATAACTAAACTCTACTTAAAGCATGAACAACAGTTTGTAATCCAAATGTAAGAATGCAATATCTGAGTCTCTTAGAGGACCATATCCATTTATCAGTGTCAACAGCCCCTTCCTTGGTTAGACATGGCAGGCTAATATCCCCTATTTATTTGAGTTTGGAGTCCCCACATTGAGAAAGGGCCCTAGGGAAGGGTCATCCCAGGTATGATTTTTGGTAAGGATATGGACATTGAGAGTGGGAGAATAACGGTTAGCATAACTTGCTTTGAACTCAGGCTTTCTCACCCACAAATCCTCATGGCCCATTCCTATATGTCATGGATGTATTCAGTTGCCTTGGCAACGGACTGTCCAGAGTTGTAAGGAGCATCAGCCCTCTAATTTTCAGCCTCATGTTGCCAGGACAACAGATTCATGGGAAGAGACTTTGCTGTAGTTTCTGTATGTTGCTGCCACCCACTTGCCCTGATTCTCTTCCTGCCCACTTTCACTTCTGCCCACCACCTTCCATCTGTGTCCTTTCTTCCTTTACCTACATGGATCCCATGTCTGCAAATGCCCTCCTCCATGCCCACTTCTTTGCTTTTGGTTCTTTGACCATTCCGGTATTTTCATGACTAATGTGAAAGCAGATAGTGTATGATCACAGAGAAAGCTTTATGCCACCAGTGAAGGGCACAGTTGGAATAACCATGGAGTATAAAAACATGGAGGGTAAAGGAAACTTGGTAGACTATTGTGTTTTGCTTTAGATTGTGTCATAAAGTGTGGTTGTCTAAGGTTTGTCGTGGCTTTTTAACAGAACAGACTTAATCATCAACAGAGGAGTTTTAAATTTTAATATCATTATTAAAAACAAGAAACAGATTTGCTGGTGCTCTATCCATGAATTCTAATTTAATGGATGTGGAGTTAAGACACCATAATTGCTGCTTTCACAAACTTTCCCTGAGGATTTTGGAGATACAGCCAGTTTCAGGACAAGCACATGGCATATTGTTTAGATTGTCAAGTTTCATGATGGCTCAGAATCTGTTGAGCTTGCATTTGATGTTGGTGCCTTTATGTAACTAATTTATTAGGAAAAGAAGAGTTGAAGGCAGGTAAGAAGTAACCCTGAGCAATGGAGAGGAGAGAAGTGAAGACAAAGGGAAAGTGGTGGAAAGAGAGACCAGATGATAAGAAGATCCAGTCATCCAGGGAGCAGGGAAGCTCTCCCAGCCTTTCATCTCTGTAAGGAAACTCTGTCTGTCTATCTACTTCTCTATCTATGATTTGGGTCACATCCAGCAGCGCTCAAGGGCTAGTCCTGACACTGCACTCAAGAGTTTGTTTCTGGTGGTACTTGTGGTGCCAGATGGGATCAAAGCCTGAGCTGGCTGCATGTAGGGCAAATGCCCTATTCACTTTTCTCTAGGCCCTGTTTACATTTTAAAAATGGAGGGAGAGGCTAAGGATCAAAGGGAAAAAGACCACCATGGCTGAGCTCTAGTGGTGGAAAATTAGAGCTATATCTAAAGATCATGCCTATGAGGTGACTTCCCCTAACAATTTTACTTCCTCAGTCTCCTGAGGATATCTAGCTTATTGGGCTTTGAAGAGGCATGATCCCCACTGTGCTGACAAACCACCTGCAGCTTGGGTCAAATTGATTCTTCTTTCTCCCAGTCTCAAGGAGCCCTGAACCAAGAGCCCAGCTCAGAATGAGAGAGGAGATAAGACCAAGAATCCAGAAAAGACAGAAAAGAAACTTTTAGGATGAGTGAACAGATATCTATGTCTATATCTATCTATCTATCATCTATCTATCTATCTATCTATCTATCTATCTATCTATCTATCTAGATATATATCTATATGTCTGTCTATCTAGCTAGCTGTAGGGAGCAACTATGTAGAACTGCCTGGTTACTTGCCAGTGTGATGTGGCCTAGCTCTGACCCTCAAGAGTGCTCCATCTTTCCAGACCTGAACATTGGCTCTGTCAGGACCAGAGGGCTGTCCCAGGACAAGATAATACCTTTCAGCATTGTGTTCAGGGTCAGGAGATACTTTATTCTATGGTGCTGCATGGAGGAGCATGGAAAACAGGTGCTCAAAACCAAAGACTGTCTCAGGAGATAAGATATTTGAAAGCAGGAATGGGCCTTTGGGTCACTGGCTGATATTCTGGGGGTCTTGGAGCAAAGGCTCTGTTTTTTCCTCTAACTGGTATTAACAATCAATATTTGCCTCACCCCATGCCTCCTTGTTGGACCACTCTGTGCAATAGGTTTGCAAGCTCTGTACTACTGGTTTGTGCTCAAATAATCAGAGATGGATTTGTGTATGTGAGTATAGAGGACAGAGCTGGATGGGATCTGCCAGAGGCAGATTATGTGTGTAGGAAGAGATCTTGGCCCACTCCTCTGTTAACTGGACCCTCCCAAGGACCCTGGCACCCTGGGCTACCCATCTGTTGGTCACGCTAGAGCCTCTGAAATCCCAAGGGAATGGGCCATATGCTCCTGGAAACCCGCCTGGTTTGCAAGGTGCGGTGGATGAGTGCAACATGTTTTTGCAAGTTCTTTTCATCGCAAACATCTGTGATCCCGTGAATAATTCCCTTCTACTGGCCCCACTGGACACTTGCCTGGAATCTCTGCCAGAGCCTTCCTTCCCCCTAGCCTCTGAATGGAGGGCACAGAGGGGCTCTGATTCTGAATGGATGGTTCTGGAAACTGGACTTGATGCCAAAGGCAGGGAAGAAAGTTTGTATTTTGGAATTAGAGGCCCTGGCAGGGGTGGAGGAATTGGTACTGGAAGTGGTTAGACACAATTCTCAGAAGCAGCCACAGGGTGCTGAGGCCTGTGGGGTCTAAGGTCAGCTGGAGCTGTCCAGAAACAGTTCTGTGTATCATCTCAGGCTGAGGAGGGTTGTAACTGAGCCCAAGGCCTAGTGCAGGAGGCAGCCCTGGGCCTATTGCCACATAGAGCCACAGAGCCCTGAAACCTTTGCTTGCAAAGGAGCTTAGAGATAAATGTCCTGGTCTCATCCCGGCTACCCTCAGAAGCTAAACCAGTGACTCATTCCCAGGAGGTGAGTCATGTGGCATGAACCTATTCCTGAGGGCCGACTCCTCAGACTACAAAAGGAAGCATAGGAACCCCAGAGCCTCTGCTGCTCTGGAGGCCAGTGAGTATTCTGGAGTTACCTGGTAAACAGAGTATAGGGGGAGCCAGGCCATGTGCCAACAGGAACCCCTGTTGCTGAGGTGGCTTCCCTGGTGCTCAGTTCCATATCATATACAGGCCTTTAAAGCTACTCAGAATGACATATCTGCAGAGTTGAGTACAATTCTGGTCCATTTTCTGAAACATGTGAGGAGAGACCAGGGCAAGTGTGGCCTGCCCGGTCTCAGTAGTCTGTCCAGGGGAAGAGGAGATGTTTCCAACCTGGGTTTTCTTCCTCTGAGTTACTCAGCATCCACTGTTCCCAGAGGCCTCAATGACTCCCCACAAAAGTTTTCTGAAAACTCAATGTTGATATGGCCCCATGGTGCCAGCAACCACAGTGTATTCCTTTTGGGACCCCCTCTATCTCTCATGCATTCCTAGACAGGGTGGAAAGAAATGGGAATAAAGGACAGAGTCCCAGGAAATAGGAATTTTAAACAGAAGGTGCTATCTTCATCCATAGTCATGGCCCTCTGGGGATCCTTAGTGGTCCCCAGGAGGAATTGGGATCAGGATGACTCAGGGCTATGAGGGTCTGAGGAGAAGCCCAGAGCCCACTGCAGCCTCAGTCTCCATGCTGACTCTGAGAACAAAACTCCTTTGAAAGTAGAATTTGCATCACCAATGTCCCAAATCTCTCTCCTCCCCACCTCATACATTCTCATTGGGACATTGGTGATGGGGACGTTGCACTGGTGATGGGTGGTGTTCTTTACATGACTGAAACCCAAACACAATCATGTATGTAATCAAGGTGTTTAAATAAAATATAAAAAAAAAGGAAGTAGAATTTGCAATAGAATAGGAGCAAGAGAGGCCCACACTGACTTCTGAGCAATGCCCATTTCTCACCCCCTGGGTTCCACCAGCTGGTCCACAGAGGGTTCCTCTAGCAGGCACCCTTGTCAAGTAGTCCTCAGGTATGAAGAAGTTGAAAACCACTGTTCTACATCATTCTGGTTTTCCACACTAAGAGGCCTACAAATCTAATTCTGAACAAAGAGCTGTCAGCTGTCGTTGTCACTCCACAAGCCCATGGGATGGGTCTGCAATCTCAGCTCCAGACCTCACCTGGATAACTGCGCTATTTTGTTTTTCTTCTCTCACTTTCTGACCTCTCCTCTGTCTCCCTGACCTCCTTTCCCTTTTCCTCTTCTCCTCTTATTGTCTTACTTCTAGTCCAGTCTTCTCTGTCCTCTCACTATCCTCCCTTGACTCTGACCCACTCCCTAGGTTCTTAGATTTATGAGGCACACAACTTTCTCATGCCTCCTCCTGTCACTGTCTAGCTCCCAGCCTGGCCCACTTGGACCTGGCATAGTTAGGAAGCCCCAGGTGGTCTGCTTGTGGCTTTGGAGTTGTCCGAGTTTCATGGTCTGTGACCAGTTGGCTTAATATCTGAAAGGTGGTACTGAATAAAGCCAACTTAATGACCTGTCCTTTCTCCAAGATGCCTGTTATCTCTCTTCTTTGACAGCTATTAATCCGCTGTACCCTCATCAGCCCCTGGATCATATGGAGGTTTGACAAAAGGGGTAGTTACTGAAGGGACTCTTCCTTTATTGATCTGGAACATCTATAGCAACATTATGTACACAGATAAATATATTGCACATTTTCAATTTTAGATCTTTGCTGGCATATCCTTTATATTGCTAAACTTGGGGTAAGTGTAATGCTCAGTGTAATAAGCAGAACCAGTCTCAGACAGACCCACGTCCTGTAAGTTGAGTCTGTGGTCTCAACACAGTGACCTGAGTTTTCATTGCCTGTTTCCTTGAAGCAAGGCTCCTTATCATCCTAACACACCTTTCTTTTCTCTTTTGTTCCTCTGCTTAACCTTCTATATAGTTTATAAATTTTAATAGTTTTTTTTTATTTTAGGGGCTATATTTGGGGTGCTCAAGGGCCCATGCACAACTGTTGATCTAACCTACAGCCTCTCATCTGCCCTACCAGTTGGACCCTAAAACCTGCCCTTCATTGTGATATTTTTCTTCAGAATCAGCCTGTGCTGTAACTATGTCTCTAGAAGCCTACCCTGTGCTTCTTTGCGCTGTTCTATGCTTCTCTCACTGTGTTTCCAAGTCATCCCATTGCTTATCATCTATGTCTTGCTTTCTCCTCCTTGTCTCCTCACTGAACTGGTCCTTTCTTCATGAGATATCATGAAGTTTCTATCCCTGATCCTTTGTCAGAAACCCCTTGGTTTCTGAGCGACTGTGCAGCCCTTAATTATTAGAAACTATAAGGGAATAATTACAAAAATATTTTATTATTTTTTACCTAAATTCTAAGCATACTGCCTGGAGTAGTTGGAGTCTAAAAAAAAGGAAAAAACTTGTGTGGATGTGGGTAGGCATGTGTAAAAAATGGGTAGATGATTCCATATATTTTGTCAAAGAACTGGAGAAATGCATAGGGGGCAATGATATACAGCTAGGAATATGGACAGACTCTCACTATATAAAGGTTGAAGAGAGGGATCTGGACTGATTGAAAATCACTTGTGTTGAATGACTAGTATATGGTGTCAAGATAGTGGGTTCTCCTCAATAAAGATAAGACTTTATTCTCCTTCTGGTAAATCCATGGATTATAGTAGAAATATTCAGTGAGTGGCGATCGAGGTTCAGAGTAAGTTTGTGTGAACTGTCCAATCAGGAACCCTATTTCACATCCTTCTTTTCCTAACATCTATGGTGGTTTGATTGGTCAATCCCCTTTGTCTCTTTTCCTCTCATCCTTTTTACCCACAAAGTATAGGAACTAGGATTTATAACTTTAGGGAAAATGGCACAGAAACATGAAAAATGAATCAGAGAAACTCAGGTCTAAGAGGCTATCATGGAAAGTTTCTAGCTATGAGCTAGGAATGCCATGTAGATGATGTGTTCTATAAAACTGATCTGTTAAGGGGCTGGAGAGAAAACATGGAGGTAAGGCATTTGCCTTGCATGCAGAAGGACGGTGGTTTGAATCCCGGCATCCCATGTGGTCGCCCGAGTCTGCCAGGAGCGATTTCTGAGCTTAGAGTTTATAAAGCCAGAAGTAACCCCTGAGCACTGCTGGGTGCGATCCAAAAACAAACAAACAAACAAAAAACTGATCTGTTAAGACAAGAACATTCTTGTTAAAGGAGAGGTGAAGCACTGAATGCAGGTGGGCAAGCATGCAAAAGTTCTAGGTGAAAGTGAATGGAATGAAAGCAAAGAAAATGAGGGAGTGTAGGAAACCAGGGAATGTGTGTCCAATGATGAGTGTTTCTACTGCATACTTTCCAATGAGAGTCTGGTTTCACTGCTAGGGGTTGCAGGAAGAGGCTGCATCTTTTGGCATGTAGTGAAAGAAAGAAGGGCATTCTCTCTCCTATTCACACCCTTCTCCACCATCCTCACTCCTCTACAGAAGTCCACAGAGGTATTATCTTGTGTCAAAGACCAACCTTGAAGCAACTTCAGAGACAAGGGCATTGCCCTGATTTCCTTGGAGAGGACATTGTGCCCAAGAAAGATTAAGTAAATTCCCTGAGGCCACATGTCTCTTCTCACTTAGAGTTACCTTTATTTTTCAGATTACCAGGTCAGCCTCTGGTTGGACTTTACCTGAAAAAATAAAAGCCATTGCTTTATGGTAGTTCACAGCACAGAAGTCACCAAGATATAATAAATTGCTGTCTCTCCTCTCTTTTCTGACTAAAGGTGAGGGACAAGGGCAAATGGAAATTAGGATGGAGAGAGAAAAACGTCTTTTTTTAAATAAACATGATTCTCTTGTATTAGCACTAAATATGTTCTGAGATAATAGATTAACAGTGTAATCGTGACTCTGTCAAACAGATAAACACAAATATAATTGAATGCATTTTTAAACTATGTAAGGTGGAAGATCTATATACTGAGAGTTGCATGAATATATAATAATCATTGACTGGTGGTGGGGAGCAGAATTGAATAAGTTATTCCTCTCAGGTTTTTATTGTTCAAAGAAAGCTTTAAAAACTTTTGTTTTCTAACTACCTACTGATAATCAATTGATATTTATCTTTCTCCAGAAATGGTGTCCAGAGATTAACACTTTGGCTTTTTTATCTTCAATTGTTCCTCTGACTGGGCACTTAGAAAAAAAGGATTCATGTATGTTTGAAAATTAGAGTGTGATTATAGATTTATAATGGAAAAACAGGAAGCCTCTGGAAAGGAGAAGGAAAGCAAGTGGAAGATAAGAAAGAAACCCTGTTATATATGCAGTTGGGGATTTAAAAATAGAATCAGTTAGGACAGAGAAGAGACCATTATGACAATAATAGTTGGAAATGATCACTCAGGACAAGAACTAGGTGCTGAAAGGAAGTACAGCAATGAGAGAGAGAGAGAGAGAGAGAGAGAGAGAGAGAGAGAGAGAGAGAGAGAGAGAGAGAGAGAGAGAGAGAGAGAGAGAGAGAGAGAGAGAGAGAGAGAAACAGGCAGGCAGGCAGGCAGGCAGGCAGACTGCCATAAGGCAGACTGGGGTGGGTATAGGCTGGGGACATTGGTGGAGGGAAATGTGCACTGGTGTTAGAACATTGTGTGACTGAAACTCAATCATCAACAACTTTGTAACTGCATATCTCATGGTGATTCAATTAAAAAATAATATAATAAAAGACTGAATCAATCTGATGAAGTTTTAAAGTTTTCAATGTGAATATATGTACTACTTTAATTTAACACAATCATGCAAAATTAGATCATTTCTCTGAAAAGTGAAAATGGCTTTTTCCATCATGTCTGTTCTGTAGACGAGAAAACTCAGACACTAAAAGTTAAATGATATACCAGAGACCAAGAAATTATAGCTATCATAGCTACCATGTCTTTGGCTGAAATCTTAGTCTTCTAGACCTAAATTATGCACCTCATGAGAAGTAATACTAGAGAGCTTCATGGTGACAGTGGTTGCTGGTGTCAATAAGTATAAAGGATTTATGCACAATGCAGAGGGTTAGCTCCAGAAATTTTTTGTGGACCTTCTCCTATGATATTAAGATTATGTAAAGAGTTAGGATAGATGAAGAGAAATATTAAGACATTCCTGATAGGAAGAAAAAGAAACAGACTGGATTGAGTTCTGTTTATTTTTCTTTTTTGGTTTGTTTGTTTTGGGGTCATATTCTGGTGATGCTTAGGGCATATTCCTACTCTGTTCTCAAGAGCACTCCTGGAAGACTCGGGACTATAAATGGCCCTGTGTAAGGCTAGCACCCTACTTACTGTACTATCTCTGCTCCCATCAGTCTGTATATTGACTGATATAGACTGACTATATATGACTAATATAGACCTACAAGGCTGGACAGGTATCATGGGCAGGAAATTAGCGAGTATTAAAGCCCCTCAAGAGGATCTTACCATCAAGGTTCACTCAACATCATTGAACAACTAGCAACAGCAATTTAAGCAAAGGAATGGCAAATTCAAGTATACAACCTTTCCCCATTATCTATCTTCTCTAGGGAAGACAAAGAAACTAGGAAAGCTTTTTACCAGGGTATACTCTATCCTTCTCTGAACAAAGCTCAGAATGGGCTGGGACATTTTCCCTTCATTAACACTTCATTAAGCTTTGTCAGCTAGAAGCCTCCTAGCCAGGTCCTGGCAAGGGACTCTTACTGAGGTGATAATGAGGAGAAAATGTACGAGGGTTAGGCCTAAGCCAGCACTGTTGAATATAGGCTAGAATGTATTTTGATAACATTGGCTTTCAAATCGATATTAAACACCATCTTAAACTGGGCAGTGTAAATAGAATACTTGAATGCCCACAGAAGGAACAGGGACGTGCCAATACAGAGAAGTGTGATGCAGTACAGAGATGTGGTGTTGTGCAAAGAGCTGGTGTAATGGATTTAGCTCACTGAAGAGACCTTGCTACATTGGTCACTTGTCCCTCTGATTTGTAAAAATGCCTCTTGTGAAAAACAGACATCATAGTTGTGTGTGTGTCTCTGGGTATATTAGTGCTTCTAGACCTAATCAGTTGTGTTCTAGCGATATTCATTTGCATCAACTCCCAGGTATTCTTCTCATTAAATGCTGTTCACTTTCTGGCAGCTGTTCTGATACTCTTCAGAGTCATGTGGCACTGATGTGAAGGCCTAATGGGGCATTGTAGGAGAAAAGATATGTATTTTATTTTTACTTAGAGGAAGCTTTCCATATGACCATCCACAAAATATTGGAAATATTTATATGCTGGATCAAATGTAAGTGATCTCTTGAAGTGCCTGATGTGGACCCAATGGCTGAAAGATCATCTCTGAGAGCCAATAATCTTATGTCAATCACAATTCTGAAAGCATTCAGTGGACAGTGTGTGGATGTGTCTGTCTTCCCAGAGAAAGCAAGAAGGACCAAATAGTATTTCATGGTAATTTTCCTTGACCCAATATTGATGTAAAAGCTTTTTTTTAAATTCAGGGTTGTGACATCAATAGAGCAGATTTCCTCAAAAAAGAAAATATATCCCCCTCTATTCAGTGCCTATCAGAAACTATTCTTCCTTTGACCTCACTTGGACCTATTTTCATAGTGAACTGTGAAAGTTTTCTCTATAGTCCTTACTTTCAAATATCACCATTTGGATAATTATGACAAATTATCTGCTCTATGAAAAGTGGCCTAGAACTAATTTATTAATATATTAATATATATGTATGCAGCTGTGATGTGTCAAACCTGGTACAGATCACTGAAGGGAAGCAGCAGGCATATAGAAGAAATGGCTAGGCTAGGCTACTAGAGTCCACCAGGGAGCTGCATAGACAGGGGACACAGCAGAGGAATTGGAAGAAGACAGACTGGGCGGGACTATGATGGGAAGTTGGTTTTAGCAAGCATAGGCTCTTCTAAACATCACACTTTGCAGGCTGGCCTCAAAGTTCTATGTGGAATACCTAAAATAAATGCTGGTATAGATGTGGGCATTTCATGGGTGGGTCTCCACCAATGTTGATTGAATGTAAATAATATGAGGAAGGAAAGGAATTAAAAACCCAAATCTTGAATATAACACTGTGAAAATAACATAGAGTGTAGTGCAGAGGGTTACCCTAGTGTTGTGTGTTGGAGTATGTTCTTAGGGTATGCTCCCCAGTCTCCTGCATGACAGTTCTTTTCTTGAGCCTACCCTTCTGCTGGGACCCCTTGTCTAAGCACCAGCTTCCATTGACTTTGCCTGTGGTGGGAATATGCCTTCATGTTGGTTAGTGTGTAGTTGTGATAAGTAGTCCATGTTTCAAATAGTGATATATACATATCATGTTTAGTTAAATACACACGTGGTGTGTAGTGATATGCACATGCACTGTGTAATGAAATGTATATGTAGTATATAGTGATATGTATAGGTAATGTATAATGATACACATATTATATATGTGCATATGTCTATGTAGGATATGGTGATATGTATATTTCAGTGAAAGATATATATAGCATATAATGGTATGTGCATATAGTATTTAGTGATATGCACAGATAACATATAGGGATATATACATGTATTATACAGTAAAATGAAAATTGATAGTTATATGTACATGAAGTGCTCACTTAGTGACAGATACATATAGTAGTAGAGCTATGGCTGTGGCTGTGTATTTTCCCAGTCCTTTAGAAATGTTGCTACCACATTTTCTCTTACGAAGAAAGGACACATGTTACAAAATCAAAGCAGACTCAAGAAGTACAGCACCTCCGAATAAAGGGCCATCCTCTAACTGGAATACATTTTACTCTATCTACCACTGCCACATTGCTTATGTTGGTGTTTTTCTCATTTTTCTGTGGGTCAGTGCTAACTCTATCATGCATTGTCATTGATCATGAACTGGTGTTTAGGAGGCACTGGTGGAAATATTATTGCTAGAGGCTGCAGTACCAAGAAAATTATTTCTAAGAGCTGTGGCTCCAGCTGCGGCCCTGGAATTGCTGGGCTGTGCTGGCACCGCATGTGGAGCTCTGCTCAGCTCCTGTTTCTCGGAGGAAATTGCAGCACAGCCAAGTTTTCACTGTGTTTCTCCAGTGATTGACAGCTAAGGCCTAAGCCTGGGGGCTAATGATCACTGAACTCCATCTCTACTTTCTCCAACCTTTTCTTTCAGTCCTGGGTGACATAGTTATCAATTAGAGAAAATAAAATCTAGACTTAAGTTGCTGTTTGAAAGGCTATTGCAAAATTATGGTCTAGAGGAATCAGGGTTTCTTTTGGCATCACACCTGCTGGGCTCGAGGCAGCGCTATTCCAGCTAGTTGGCTGCTCTTAGGAAGGCCCTTTCCTTCTTGGGGTTGGTTTCCTCATGCCCAAGAGGAGAATTCTAGTACCCAAGACTCACCAGAACACGAACACTTTCCCTTCCCCAAAGGCTAGTTAGGCTGAGCAAGACGGTGGTGGACTTCTTTGCTTGAAAGTCCTATCAGCTGTTGGCATATGGTCACTTCATGCTAGTCTGATACCTAATTAACAAGGGGATAAGGATGTAGAGTTCTAATGATGAGTCATGTAGATAGGGCTTTATGTCCTAGTCTGTGTGGGATAATGTTGTTTTTCTCCTTGTTTCTGCCCTGTAGCTTCAAACTGAAGAAATTGTTTATACATTTTTTTTCTAGAAATGTCTGAAAAAAATGATAGAAATAAAAATCCAAGACTAAGAGAAAAAACACAAATGATAAGAGCAGAAAATAGAAGCTGGAGTACTCTGAATCAACACACCAGCCAGGGAGTATTAGTTTAAATTCTTTGTACATTTTTAAGGCTTATTTTCAAAGTAAATGTACCTAGCACTGCCCCATGAATTTTTGACCTATGAAAGACGAGAAGTGATCTAATTTGAACTGAACAGGTTCTGTACTGAGTGCGTTGTATTTTATTTTATTATGCCTGATTATATGGTTTAATTGTATTATATGAGTTATCAGATCACTTTAATGATAGCACTTTGACTTTAAATTACATTTATATCACTTTGCTATTCTCCCGGGAGGCAAATATTCTTATCCTGGTTTGGTGTGGGAGAAAGTCAAGGCCAGGCCAAGTGTAGTTGTCGTCAAGGTTGCAGCTTGGAGAAGAAGCATTTGACATTTTGCACCTTTGGCTCCTAATCCAGAGGTGCCCCTGTGCAGCTGCCTGCAGCCACCACTGCTCCTGATGGTGGAGTCCTAGCTTCTTCTCAGTTCTGTAAGCTTTTTTATTTTGCTCCTTACCTTCTTTTTTTTAACTTTTCATGAAGGTGACCTTCAATTCCCCTTTAGCTGCATCATTCTAGGCTACCTGGTTTCTTCCCCCATGAACAGGTTCCAGAGGGAGTGAATCTGGGCCCCGTGATATGGAAGAGTGCAGTGGGGCAGAACTGAGAGGTGCCAGGGTGAACTAGAGCAGCGCGTTCTGCACACCTAATGACTTCCAGTTGTGAGGTACTGGCTACCTGAGTTCCAAGTGGTTTAGTCTTTCCTTAAGGGACAAACATGTTCTTCCTCTGGTTAGGTGAGGGAGAAACAGAACATGCTATTTGGTCAGAGCCTAGTCTAAAGAATTTCCAAAGGATTTCCAGGTGTTTATTTTATATACACACACAGAGAGACAAAACAATTCAGTGTTTCTATTGTGTGTACTTCGGTAATTTAGATAGTCACCGAGTGAGTCTGCCTGGTCCATTCATAAAGTCAATGCTCCCACTGGGGTACTGGTCACCAGAGAAGGTGAAATTCAGTGGTCATTTGAGACTGATGGATGCTTTTATTAAGGAAGATTCTAAGGTTTCTCTGTGCCTGTCCTCATTTCTCTCAGAATTGTGGACAAGGGCAGCATAAATCTGAGAGACCTATGGTCACAAGACCTATGTCTGACACTGGCTCTTATACTTGGCTCTGCTTCTCGCTGACGGTAGGACCTTGGGAAGATCACAGAGCCTCTGTGAGTCCCCGTTTCCATGTCTGTGAAATTGAGAATAGCTCACACAAAGATTCCTGTAGGATGGGGGTTAGGCAAGTACTTGGCAAAGCAACAACACATACATCCAAGCCTTTGACATTAGTTAGCAAAAATAAATATTTTAAAAAATGTTAATTTTATTAAATGGGGGTGGGATTGGGTCACACCAGCCTATGGTGGTGCTCAGGGCTTACCCCAGTTTCTGTGTTCAGAGATCATTAATAGATGGTGCAAATGATTGAACTGGGTCAGTTGAATGCAAGGCTCTATAGGTAAGACTACAAGTGTAAGTAGTACTCTCCCTCCAGAACAGAAGTCTGGCTCTTAATACCCATGATTGCAGGAGTGATTCTGTTCCATCAGCACAAGCCACTTGTATATTCTCCTCATCCACAAAAGGCACCAGCTCTTCACCTTTGTCTATGCAATTAAATCTTGGAAAGTCAGTTCCAGAACTTAAGGCTCCTGTTCAGCTATTTCTTGCTTTCCTTCAGCCTATTTTTCTTGTTTGGTAGTACCTGACAACAGGGTCATTTTAAATGACAGGGACATAGTTTACCATGCTCCTATTGTGGTCACTGGAGTCAGAGCATCCATGTCTCTGTAGCACATGTGTCTTTTCCAAAATTCATATCCCACACCATCAGAAACAGAAGGCCTGACCACAGCAAGTCATAGTAAGTGAGTCACCTACTGAGAACTTCAGAAATATACAATTTGTGAGAACCCTTCAGAGGGGGTCCCTTTGAAGCAAGTCAGGCTCTTCATGAGTCTTAAGGCTGGGTACCCTGGGATTTTTACCCACAAATAGGAGAGTGACATGGCTGATGTGCTCTGCGCCAGTTGGGATCAGGAATAAACTGGCAGTGCCCTCTCTCTCTTCCCTTTGGGACATGCTGTTCACTTGAGCAGAGCATTTGGTTTCTCTGACCATGCCTCTTCCATCAGGAGCATGTTCTAGAGCTTTTGAGGCCTCCCTGGCCATGTTCCATGTCACACCCAATCAGCACTGACAACAAGCCAAATGAGAGTTCTGACCTGATTAATCCTTGAAGAGGAGACAGGGAAATGGCAATGGGGGGGGGGGCATTGTAGGAGGTAGAGGTGCCATATCAGGAAAGCCTTTTGAACTGATCACTGCCAAGTACATGATTCTTTGGAGAAAAGAAAGTGAAGAGGAAGTTGTGGTGGAGAGAAGAATTTGACAAAAGAAGCAAGCAAGCAAACAAGCAAAAACAGCTCCCCACCTGAGTGTTGATCTCAGGAGCTCACAGTGGGAAGATTCTCAGGATCAGTGGGACTGAGGAAAAAAATTTTTTTTCTTTCTTTTTTTTTTTTTTTGCAGATAATGGCACATCCTAAGGAATAAATATTAGGAACTTGGAAGGTAGAAATTGGACCAAAAGCACTGCAATATCACATATGACAGTGTTGCAGGTTTTGTTCTGATTATGGGGGGTGTTCTCTTACATGACTGAAACCCAACCATAATCATGTTTGTAATCAAGGTGTTTAAATAAAATATTATTAAAAAAAAAGATTTCACATAGCTGGGTTGTGAACCATTCCTGATTGGCCTCTTTGTCTCTATTCTAGTCTTAATCCTCTGTTAGAAAGCAGGAACACTTCCAAATAGCTTTTATGAAGCCCACATCACCTTGATACCTAAACCAGACAGAGATGCTACCAAAAAAAAATTACAGACCAATATCGTTGATGAATACAGATGCAAAGATCCTCAACAAAATCCTGGCAAATAGGATTCAATGCCTCGTTAAGAAGATCATCCACTACGATCACGTAGGTTTCATCCCAGGAATGCAAGGCTGGTTTAACGTCCATAAATCTATCAACATAATACACAACATCAACAAGAAAAATAAAAATCACATGATCATATCAATAGACACAGAGAAAGCATTTGATAAGGTCCAACACCCATTCTTGATCAAAAATCTCAGCAAAATGGGAATGGAGGGAACCTTTCTCAATATAGTTAAGGCCATCTACCACAAGCCAGAGGCAAATATTGTCCTAAATGGAGAAAAACTAAAAGCCTTCCCTCTAAATTCTGGCACAAGACAAGGCTGTCCTCTCTCAACACTCCTATTCAACATAGCACTGGAAGTACTTGCTATAGCGATTAGGCAAGAAAAAGATATCAAGGGAATCCAGATAGGAAAGGAAGAAGTCAAGCTCTCATTGTTTGCAGATGACATGACACTCTACTTAGAAAACCCTAAAGTCTCTACGAAAAAGCTTCTAGAAACAATAGACTCATATAGCAAGGTGGCAGACTACAAAATTAACACACAAAAATCAATGGTCTTTCTATATACCAATAGTAATAAGAAAGAAATGAACGTTAAGAAAAAAAAAACCCATTCACAATAGTGCCACACAAACTCAAATATCTTGGAATCAACTTGACTAAAAATGTGAAGGACCTATACAAAGAAAACTATAAAACTCTGCTCCAAGAAATAAGAGAGGACACGCGGAAATGGAAGCACATACCCTGCTCATGGATTGGCAGGATTAACATAACTAAAATTGCAATACTCCCAAAAGCATTGTACAGATTTAATGTGATCCCTCTAAAGATGCCCATGACATTCTTCAAAGAAGTGGATCAGGCACTTTTGAAATTCATTTGGAAAATAAACACCCTAGAATAGCTAAAGCCATAATTGAGAAAAAGAATATGGGAGGAATTACTTTCCCCAACTTTAAACTGTACTACAAAGCAATAGTTATCAAAACAGCATGGTATTGGAATAAAGACAGGCCCTCAGATCAGTGGGAATAGGCTTGAATACTCAGAGAATGTTCTCCAGACATACAATCACCTAATTTTTGATAAAGGAGCAAGAAATCCTAAATGGAGCAAAGAAAGCCTCTTCAACAAGTGGTGTTGGCACAACTAGATAGCCACTTGCAAAAAATTGAACTTAGACCCCCAGCTAACATCATGTACGAAGGTTAAATCCAAATGGATGAAAGACCTCGATATCAGACCTGAAACCATATATATATAAAACACTCCATGACATTGAGACTAAAGTCATCTTCAGGGAGGAAACTGCACACTCCAAGCAAGTGAAAGCAGAAATTAACAGATGGGAATATATTAAACTGAGAAGCTTCTGCACCTCAAAAGAAATAGCACCCAGGATACAAGAGCCCCCCATTGAGTGGGAAAAACTATTTACCCAATACCCATCAGATAAGGGACTAATCTCCAAAATATACAAGGCGCTGACAGAAATTTACAAGGAAAAAACATCTAATCCCATCAAAAAATGGGGAGAAGAAATGGACAGACACTTTGACAAAGAAGAAATACATATGGCCAAAAGACACATGAAAAAGTGCTCCACATCACTAATCATCAGGGAGATGCAAATCAAAACAACTATGAGGTACCACCTCACACCCCAGAGATTGGCACACATCTCAAAGAATGAGAACAAGCAGTGTTGGCGGGGATGTGGAGAGAAAGGAACTCTTATCCACTGCTGGTGGGAATGCTGTCTAGTTCAACCTTTATGGAAAGCAATATGGAGATTCCTCCAAAAACTGAAATCGAGCTCACATACGACCCAGCTATACCACTCATAGGAATATACCCTAAGAACACAAAAATACAATACAAAAATCCCTTTCTTACACCTATATTCTTTGCAGCACTATTTACCATAGCAAGACTCTGGAAACAGCCAAGATACCCTTCAACAGATGAATGGCTAAAGAAACTGTGGTACATATACACAATGGAATATTATACAGCTGTCAGGAGAGATGAAATCATGAAATTCTCCTATACATGGATGTTCATGGAATCTATTATGCTGAGTGAAATAAGTCAGAGAGAGAGAAAGACGCAGAATGTTCTCACTCATCTATGAGTTTTAAGAAAACTGAAAGACATTCTTGCAATAATAGTTTTCAGACACAAAAGAGAGAAGGGCTGGAAGTTACAGCTCACCTCATGAAGCTCACCGCAAACAGGGATGAGTTTAGTTAGAGAAATAACTATGTCTTGAACTATCCTAATAATGAGAATGTACGAGGGAAATAGAAAGCCTGTCTGGAGTACAGGCGGGGATTGGGTGGGGAGGAGGGAGATTTGGGACATTGGTGATGGGAATGTTTCACTGGTGATGGGTGGTGTTCTTTACACGACTGAAACCCAAACACAATCATATATGTAATAAAGTTGTTTAAATAAAAAAAAGGAAAAATAAAAGAAAGCCTGTGTTCTTGGAATTTTCTTTTCCAATGTTCATTTATTTGGCTAGTCCCAGCTTTGTGTTCAGTGGTCATTCTTGATGGTGTTTGGGGGATCATGTGATGTTGGGATTAAACCCAGGCCTCCTTCTGGATTCGTTTAAATTTTCACACAAGTGGATGGTTCCACTTATCCTTGGGGATCAAATTCCTACATTGTGCATTCCACTGGTGATTTATGGAATTCAGCTAGGGAAAGAGCAACAAGCCCATCAAGGGCCACAGCATGGGTGTTCTGTCCAGCAAATATGGATCAGAGTTGGTGGAAAAACTGTTTAGGAGCTCCAGGGTAGGGTAGATATTTTATCTCCTTCGAAGAATTCTACAACCTGTAAACTGTTGTATGGAAACACACATACAGACATGACTGCTGTGAGCAGTGACCCAGGTACAACCACGGAGGTCTTGGTCCCTACCAAACTGCCATGCCCAGGTTTCATGTGTTTAAGTACTGAGACACTTCCACAGAAGAAGTGTGATGGATCTGGGTCCTGCTACTCCCACCTGCTTGAATTCTGACCAGTTCTTCACCTTTAAGAGCTTCAAGTTTATCATTTTAACATTTATATTTTTATTTTCTAAGCATTCAGTAGTGCTGAAACATTGTTATTGGCAGTGGTTGACTAGCATTGGGAATGGAACTAGGTCTCCTATATGCAGAGCATGAACTCCAGACCACTGAGTTATCCCTGGTTCCATATTTTAAATTATGATCACAACAGCCTCATGAGTAAAGGGAATGACTTGCTGTTGTTGGTAGGGTGGGTGACCTTTAACTTTTGGCTCTTTGTTGACCAATTGGTCTTCATCCTCAACTGCAGACAGGGCTAGCAGGGCCAGACGGACAGGGGGGATTTTGTGGGCCAGGAAATGTCCTAACAGTTCTTTGTAGAGAAAGAAATGTTGACGTCAGAGGCCAAAATGGAATCTGCATAGAAACATGTGATGTGAGGATATGAGAGGAGGCCTTGGTAAAGTAACTGTAACTATTATTCTAGTTCTGTCAACTGGGTGGATACTGCTTCCTCATCTGGGCACATAGGTCCTACTTTACACAGATCATCTGGGTGTCTACAGGATAAGGAGCTTTGAGTTTATTCACCTCTGTCCTATTTTACCCTGTCTCATGGGTCTGCTGCTCAGCCTGTCATGCGTTGAGAAGGCCCTGGGCACTAGTGAAGATGGGGGACATAAAGTTGGGAAAAAAGGGGAGTTTTGGACCCAGAAGGTGAGGTAGGAAGATCTTAACTGAACCTCCTAGGAACTATAGCTGCAGAGAGCAATGTTCTCATTAAAAAAAAAAAAAAAAAAAAAAAGAACTCTCCAAGAAAGATGTCTGTATTCCAGATGGGAAGGAAGGATCCTCGTCACATGAGTCTGGGGTCTGGCACTCTTCTCCTAGACCCATAAAGCCCCCAATCCTGGTTCCTCCCCTAGGACTCAGATGCTCAAATCCTACATTGGACTCTTTCACTTTTAAATCATTTTTAGGTATCTATAATAAGTTATTTTAAATATTTTCATCTAGCTAATTGAAAGGATTTAATTTTAGATATTTTAAATTTTTCTTTAAAAATTTAATTGCTGTGGGAAAGTTATGTGTATAATAGTATATATATATATATATATATATATATATATTTTTTTTTTTTTTTTGTTGGCAGTGTTTTGTTTTGGGGCCATACCCAGTGGGTGCTCAGAGTTTGCTCTTGTCTCTATGTCGAAGTTATCACTGCTGGTTGTTCTCAGAAAATCATATGGGGTTTTGGGGATCAAATTTGAATCAGTTGCATAAAAGCAATTGTTTAACTCCTATACTGTTTCTCTGGTCCAATACTGTTCAAATTTTTGTTTTTATGTTTATTCTACTCTACCAGGGAGTACAATACTCTGCCAATGTTCTTATATTACTTCTCTATCAACTGTGAAATGATGTGGGGCAAAGTTCTGTGATTTCTCTTATCTGCGATAAGAGTGATATTAAGAAATAGAGAAGTCCAGATCATCACAAACCCACTTTTTAAGATCTGGAGACCCTTGAAATTGTCGTATGCTTCCCCAAGAGGGCAGGGAGAAACCAGAAGGGACATTCTAGAAGGAAAAGGAGCATTGTCATGAGAAAGCAATGTGGTAAGGGACTTTACAAAGTGAGCTGCACACTGGACACCAAGTGCAGAATTTGGGTAATTAATGTTCCAGATGGGAGAACAGTTTTATATTCTTATTTCTATTTTCCAAAGCTTCTAGCCACTCAGTAAACTGTTTCCTTCATTCCTGTCAGACCTGGCTTGGACCAAATGCATCACACATGGCAGAAGTTCATTTAGAATTCTAGGTGACTTTATTTTATTTAATACTTTAGATTTTTTTTTCCTCTGTAGGCCATAATTCCTAGCAAATTATCTAGGAAAGCATAGCCACATTATTAATCCCCTGAGCCCTCTAGGCTGCCAATTCCCTTCTTATTTTGCCCACAAGCTCATGCTGGTTCTGGGAGGGAGCCCTGGGCACAGCAGCACTGAAACTGGTGTTTGCGAGGGAGTTCTGAAAACAGCCCTGAGGTCAAAGGCTGAGCTGTCATAGGTAAATATCTTTGCTTCTTTGGGAGAATCTCTCCTAAGATACAGGTGTATCCTGTGCAAAGGCATTTACCAACCTGTGTAAACCAAGCTTAATATGTGATGTGTTTTGCAACTTCCTTCTGGAAGAGGGGCCATGACCCAGGGGCCCTGAGCAGGTAGAGGTCCTCTCCCTTCTCTCTCCGGCCTCCTTCTCTCTTCTTTTGCTTCTTCTTCCTCATTGAACTATTTAACATGATGTTTAAAGGCATGCCTGGCTGCCTTGTGGAGATTCAGAGTTGTCATGGTAATGTGGCCTGTTTCTCCAAATTAGGACATATTCCTGCTGCCTTTTTCATTCAAACATGGTATGCTTCCGCTCTCACAGGACTTCTTGGCTTCCTTAAATCCTTCCCCCCAGAATGCTAATTTAAGTACCTGACTCAGGAGAACCCCTCTACAACCAAGGGAGACTTCTGTGAGGTTGCTGAGGTTCCCTTCTGCCCTCTCCATAGTCCAGGGGAACTATGTAAGGAGGGGGTCCTCACAGTAGGCTTTAGAAAGTCCTTAGGCTACGTTGGCTCTTGACTGCACTTATTTCTGAGCTAGATTTAAGAGCAGATGAGTTAATGTTTTACATAAAAACCTATTGTGAATGCAAAGAGGTTAGGAGGAGATGCTTGAGTTGAACATTATACCCCAGAAACGTTCTCCCGGGCATGTCCCTATTTCAAGGGCCATCACGCAATGGCTGCACTGGGGCGCCAGCACCTTCTCTTGATCTTGTACAGTACATTTTCAGATCCCAGAAGGACAGAAGCTTCTAGTCGAGAAAACTCTGTCCTCTGAATAATGGCAAATTGGTCACTGCTTCCAAAGACAGGCAGGAGGTGTGTGCCTCCTTGTCATCTGTTCTGGAACAGTTTGAGATGAAAATCTGGGGAGAGAGTCAGGGGAAGAATGGGAAAGGAGAAGTAAAGTTTCTCTCCTTGCTCTTTCCCATCTAGGTGTTCTGTCTTTGAGGTGTGGAGGTCGATAAGGATAGGTGCCTAAGATCACCCTGTTTTCTGGCCCTGGGGATAGGATCTGATAGAGAGAATTGGAATAAACATAAATGACATTCAAAAAATGTTTAAAATTCACTTATTTAATTTTTAAATTGAGTTTTACTTTTATTGAATTATTGATTGGCGATTTGTGGGCTGTTAAAGGATTCAGTTGTCCATGGAGTTGTGTCCTGGTCTCACCCTTTCCTACACATTCCAATGTCAGTCTGAGTCCCACATGGTCCTCCATGAAGTTACCAGCAGGGTTTAGGAATTGGCTATACTCTTTCCTAAGGTCAGTTTATTTCAACAACAACAACAATGACACAATAATAACAACAATAATAATCACAACAAAGCTTCCCTAGTGATTCTGTGATATGAGGAAGAAGCTGAGTTCTCTGGTGAGCCATTGGTGGTTTTGGGGTGGGAGTCACCTAAGGCTCACAGACTAGCTGTGACAGAACCATATCTGCTATCCTAGGATGACACTGCTATTAAGATAGATGGGCCTGCCCACTTCCCTGCCTTGCATGGCACAATGAGAAACATAGGCCCAGCCTTGTATCTGAGGAGGGCCTGGAGAAAAAGCACCAGATCTATGAGTAAGAAATTTGGAAGAGTTGTTCCAGGGCTCTGCTTGAAGGTGATGGATGAGCTGGAACTCAAGAAGTATAGAGGGTGCTCATGGGACTGAGGGAAATGAAAAAAAAAAAGGCGGGGCGGGGGGGGGGGGAGAGTTACCTATGTCATAGGTTGGTGCTTGGAGGGTTAATCTGAGAAAACATGATGGGTATTTTATGACAACCTACAATGGTAGGAGCTTGACGTAAAGTGGCTGACAGAATGTCCCAAGGAGAGTGTCTCTTAATCCTGGACTTGGCAAAAACAGAAAGTGTGGGTTGCAGGGCAGAGGTCCTGATCCTCCTACCCTGTCTTACTTTTGATGAGTGCAGTGAGCTATAAGAACAGCAAATGGCATGGAGCCTTTAAATGACACCAATCTGCTCACATTCCAGAAACATCAACACATCAACTTTTCTGTCTTTGTGATTTCCATTAATAGTTAATAGGGCTTTGTAGCTGCTTTATTAATAGCTACCTCTGATACAAAGGAGAATTCCTGATCCTCAGAGACTCCCCTTTCCTCAGTTGTTGGAAGGCCTGGGTAGGGGGTATATTGGGGGTACAGAGCCTCTCCTTGTACAGTGCTGAAGATATTATGACCAGAAGCCTCATTGGCACCTTGCATTTGCAACAAGTTATCTATTGGGGCAATGTGGTGGCTGCCCTATCTTGATGAGGCTAGAGGACAAGCCAAATGATTGGAACTTCCAATTCAAGAGTATTATTTTGGAAAACAATCAAAAAGTAACTAAATTTATAGCAGAACACGTTCTAAGTTGACTTAAAAAAAACCACTTCAAGAACTTCAAAATCAGAGAAAATTAAAGAGTGAAGGGGCCAGAGAGATAGCATGGAGATAGGGTATTTGCCTTGCATGCAGAAGGATGGTGGTTCGAATCCTGGCATCCCATATGGTCTCCTGAGCCTTCCAGGAGCAATTTCTGAGCATAGAGCCAGGAGTAACCCCTGAGCGCTGCTGGGTGTGACCCGAAAACCAAAAAAAATATATTGAAAAAAATTAAAGAGTGAAATCTTTGTAAGAAGGCCACAGTCTTAGATGCCAGGGGAGGAAGACTCTGAGGCCTCTGTGAGGCCTCTGTGACTAGACTGAGACAGCTTCTAGTGTACCTCTTCTTTAGTGAGAACCAGCCCGGAAGCATTTCTCACCTCACAATTCTTACACAGAGGGGCCCCAACTCTTTGAATGAATTGATTGAAATGTGAGATGTCTTAATAATAAACAGCTTCCCAAGTTCAGATCTGTATTCTCATAAATTATACATTCCTTGTCTACTTACCATTCAAGGGATGTTATTTTTAATAGACATCATACACTAAGTCCTGTGTAAGGAGTTTTACAACCCAGCAATGTTTATGACTTTGGCAATGACCATTAATATGTAATATGAATTACAAAATATTTCACCTCATCTAATTTGTTTCCCAAGCCATTTAGTCAATGATAAATTGAACAAATAGTGTCAATGTTCTAGAAACTGGGATTATAGAGGTGAACTCAGAGAGTCATTGTCAGACTGGAGAGAGAGTACAGAGTTTAAAGCGCATGCCTTAAATGTGGCTGACCTTAGTTCAATTTTCAATAACAAATAATCCTTTGAGTACAGCCCTGAAACTCCCCCAAATTACAGGTAATATGTGGCATTACAGGTCTGAGAAGAAGTGACACTTCTCATTGAACCCCGCCAGATGTCTAGTCACCCCTATTCACCTCAAGTCCCAAATACATGTAAGTTATGATATTCATCGAGGTGGGTATGACATGGATCATTACATACTCATAAGAATACTCCAAGTAGCAGTTCTAGGATATGAAACACATGTTGGTAGCAGGACATGTCTTTGTCACCAAGGTGAAAAGTCATGGAAATGAGTGTTGCCATCTGGTAAGAAAGGGAGGAAACAATGTTCTGAGAAGGGAAGTAGTTTGTGGATTGGACTTGTCCTCGGAGGCTGCAGGGTCAAAGGTGAGATGTGGGGAAGGTCAGAGTACCTGGAGCCAAGAGAGCAAGGTCAGCACATGTGGCAAGAACTGACACCTATAGTTTTTGTGTCCAGGTTTGTGATGGGGACCCTTCCTAGTGGGATCAGTGGGGTGCTTCATAGGAATGCTACTGAAATGAGTAAATATAATGCATTTGGATAAAGGCTTAGAGGGGTGGGTAGGTGGGTTCTTGTAAGTGGAAATGGAGCATAGGAGATCAGAGAGAAGAAAAACAGAAATGATAGCAAGGCTTTCCTAAGAGGGACCACAGATCCCATTCTGGAAGGTGGAAAGAGAAAGACGCAGAATGGTCTCACTCATTTATGGATTTTAAGAAAAATGAAAGACATTCTTGCAATAATAATTTTCAGAGACAAAAGAGAGGAGGGCTGGAAGTTACAGCTCACCTCATGAAGCTCACCACAAAGAGTGATGAGTTTAGTTAGAGAAATCACTATATTGTGAACTATCCTAACAATGAGAATGTATGAGGGAAGTCTAGAGTACAGGCAGAGGTGGGATGGGGAGGAGGAGGGAGATTCAGGACACTGGTGTTGGGAATGTTGCACTGGTGATGGGGGGTGTTCTTTACATGACTGAAACCCAACCACAATAATGTTTGTAATCAAGGTGTTTTAATAAAATATTTTTAAAAACATAAGAAAAAAAGAAACGTATCTGAAAAAAAAAGTAAGAAACAGAAAGAAAGAAAAAAAAAGGTAAAGGTGCAGAAGGGAATTGATTTGGAATCTCCTGGTTTTCAAACCCTGCCAAGAAAGCTCAGTTGTACTGATATCAAATGTGCAAACAATGAGATGCTGTATTTACCCATCAAAGTGACAATTTTTTAAAAAACTAAAATGCTTAGTGTTGGTGAGTGTGGGGAAGTAGATTCTCATAAATTCATGGCATTAAATGTAAATTAGAATGACCTTTATGGAAGACAGTTTGGCAATACATGCCTCAAAATATGTCTTCCCCACTCTATGCATTCAGTGTCTAAAATCTGATCCTGTGACTGCAGAAATATTGATCTGAAAGATGGTTGTAAGAAGCATTGTTTATCATTGTGAGTGGTTTGAAACATTTTACATATTCAATGGTGGCCTGCTTAAATTAAATTATGGTATGGAGGATAAACAGTTATTAAACTTACATTATAGAAAAAAGAATATTTAATGAAATAGTAAAATGTCATATTCTATAAATACTTGAAAAGAACAGGTTGTAACAATTAGTCACTAAGTATTTGTTGAGTCCTCACTATGTTTAGGACACTGCATCAGATACTAAAAATGGAGTGTAAATGAGACAAACTGACTGTAAACTCTATAAGGTTTTTCCAGAGGGTTGGAGGTGATTCTCAGAAGTATAGGGTGTGGTGGATGTAGAGTCTGGAAAACTGGGTGATATGTATTTTTCCAGAGATGAAGAGTGATCTTAGGACAAACATGTGTTTGCAGAAACGAATAAATTAAGAAGATAGAAGCATTTGAAAAATGGTTGATCCTCAACAATAAAGCAATATTATTGTCCCAGAATTAAAGTGGTAGCAAAGATTAAAATGGACTTCTACACAATTTTATTTTATTTTATTTTTTGGTTTTTGGGTCACGCCCGGCAGAGCTCAGGAGTTCCTGGTTCTTCACTCAAAAATAGCTCCTGGCAGGCTCGAGGAACCATATAGGATGCCAGGATTTGAACCACAGTCCTTCTGCATGCAACTCAAACACCCTGCCTCCGTGCTATCTCTCTGACCCATACACAATTTTTATTATAATTCAATTTTCAAAAATGGCCAGACTATGATACTCCTTTATCTACTTTAGCTGTTTGTTAAGCCACACACACAACAGTATTCATGTAATAGTTTTTCACTAAGAATACCTATTAGTAAACAAGAAATCCAAGTCTTAGCAAAAGGCTCCATTTTTATTTGCCAATGCCATCTTTCCTTAAAGATGTTTGCTGTCAACATTTCTAGGCTGGTGCCAATAAATAAGAATTCACTAATAACCCCCCATCCAAGAAAATAAAAACAGAGTCTCTTATATTAAAGTGTGTGTTTGGAAACAGAGACACAAAAGCCTCTTCTTATAAAGGAAAACTCCCCTGAAAACCTTGCAGAAAATGAAGACTGCATGGATCATAGCTTACCGAATGCAATTGGGACTGCTGATGTTTTCTCCTAAGCCCAGGTAGATTCCTTTTCATTTCTGATATACTAGTACACAAGGTAGAGAGTATTTGCATAAGAAAAGACTCAAAAGTTCTGATCACTCGGGACTGGAGAGATAGCATGGAAGTAGAGCATTTGCCTTGCATGCAGAAGGACAGTGGTTCGAACCCCGGCATCCCATGTGGTCCCCTGAGCCTGCCAGGAGCGATTTCTGAGCATAGAGCCAGGAGTAACCCCTGAGCACTGCCAGGTGTGACTCAAAAACAAACATAAAAAAGTTCTGATCACAGAGAAGTTGGTTGGTCATCAAACTTAGATCTGCTGATTGGGTCCAGTGGGGAGTGTAAGGGGCAGTACCTGGACATCTCATAGTATATTCCTCTCAAAAACCTCTGCTATTCCTTTCTCATGTCCTTTCCCCATTGCAGTTTGTTGCGGTCTACATACTCAGCTTTCTTCCCTTCCAATCCATCATGTTTATGAGTGTGCAGGGCTTTGAATCCTGTGTTTCGCATTCTTCTGTCCTTGGCTATGATCACTACTCCTGTGCCTTCCTGCCTGTCTAGTCTGAGCTGGCATGCCCAGTGGCCAGAAAAGGGAGGTTGGCTGCTGACCTAGCAGAGAGAATAACCATCAATTAGCAGGCATTGGGAATTCTTCAACCTGTCACTATCATTGGGGTCAACTGAGTTTCCTTGAACTTATTTGAGAGGGGAGCAGAAAATTAGTGAACTCATCTGCCTTTTTGCTCTCTTGCCAGGATGTGGGGGATAGGATGCGGAGGGTGAGGGGGGAATCATGGTGATGTTATACATGCATTTTGGGACTTCTATGTCATGTACTATATCTTTTTATTTCTGAAAAATCAAACGAACAAACCAACAAAAAACTAAACCTCAAGCCAGGGATGTCGCTCATAAATAGAGTACATACTTGGAATACATGACCTTAACTGATATCCCTGCACCAAACAAAAAATATTCTTTAGGCAGGGACATAAAGTTAAATTTATTTAATCCTGCCTCCATGAAGAAGAGCACTTTTGATCTTAGACTAGTCTGTAGCTTCATTTTTTAGCTTTGAGGAGTATAGAAGTATACCTTGGCATTTATATCCATATATACATATATGCATAGATCTCCAAGCTAGCAATATATATAATTTATATATGACCATATAATAACTATTTTATATGTATGTATAGTCTGTTTAAATTCCCCCCTTCTTCCTTTGATAAGATGTTAAAAAGATAAGTTAAAGTGTTTATTTCAAAGGATGAGCTTTTTTTTTCCTTCCAGTTGCAATCTGTCATTTCTCTACAACTTTAATTTACATTAAGAAATAAGAGAACTGGTTTATTTGAATGTCTGTAAAGATTCATAAAACTAGAAGTTATAATTTAGAAAAAGGAAACCTTATTTCTCAGGTGGAAGCATGAATAAGTTATCCTTATTGGTTTCTGCCCTTGAAGCACGGAGAGTTTTCTTACTAAGAGAGTTCTATGCATCACTGAGTTATAATCCAAGTCACAAAAGGAATAAAATTGGGTCCTAACACAAGAATTGAGCAGGAGCTCATGGACTTTGTTCTGCTTTGGAACTGGACTTCTCCCTGAGTTACCATCCTTACCTCAGATAACTCCTTCCTTGCTGTGTAAGTTTGCCCTGCTTTTGTCAAATATTTGGCTTGTTTGAGTCTGAGAGGACGTTGTTGACAGATTTCAAACATTTTAAGAGACACAGTGACAAGTCTTCCATTTCTGTAAGCCAGAGTGGGTTTCATATACTTAGAAGTTTTGTACAGATTCTTGTCTCATCCCCTCCCCTCCCCCAACCCTCTGCACACAGCACTGGCTCTTCATGCCTTTCCCTTCCCACCATACATTGGGAATAAGGGGAGAACACACTTTCTTTGAGGTGGCTCATGTCTTCAAGACAGAGTGCAGCCCAACCCTGGGATTTCAGGACATCAACATGGAGCAACTGCTTCAGGAAATATTAATTTTTTCTCTCTCACTCTGTGTTCAGGGTATTCTCCCCTGAGAAACAAAGAGAAGGAAGTAGAAATAAGTGAATTTACCAGTAAGGGTGTTCACTTCCCTCCCATATCTCTCTCTCTTGTCATTGCAGGGGTTTCAAGTCTTTTATTTGGAGAAAGAGAAATCTCAAGCATTCAACAAACACACCCACATCATCACGGATCTTAGCAAGTGTTAGGCCAGGGATGTAGACAACAAAGCCAAAGTAGGTGAATGAGAGAAGGTTTAAATGAAGAGATCATATTTGAGCTGATGTTAGATGAGCAGAAGAGGCTATGCTATGTGAAGTTCTGTGGTAGGAACACATGAGGAATAATTAATAGGATAAAAACTCTGATGTGGTGTGGTAATGAGAAAATATGGTAAATGTGGTTGGAATACTATTAGCAAATGATGGATAATTGATAGGAGGCAAGATCAGCAAATACCAAGGGCAGCAGATTATGAATTTCTTTACAGGGCATGATAGAGACTTTAGACTTGATTCTACCTGTGATGTGAAACTGTTGGAGTTTAGAAGCAGAGGCAATATGATCTGATTTGATGTTACAATGGTCTGGGGCTTCAACAGTGGTGAAGTTGCAGTAAAAGAATTAATCAAAACCATGAAAGAGAATACTATTATAAATCTTGTCACCTAAGCTAAATAATAAAAAAATAAGATATGAAATTTTTACTTCTAACCATGAGCAGCTAAAGCAACCCTCCCACCAGAAACACTAAAGAAAAACTATTAATTTTAGATGTTGGGAAATAAGCAACCCTCCACTATCATTTCTGTGAAAATAGAACTAATATTATTGCTAGACTGTTTATTGGAGATAATCCCAGGATGGGGTAGGGGTCCACAGTGTGGTAACTTAAGAAGACTTTAATCTCACTGAATTAAAGAAACAGAAATCAGGCTGTGGGGAGGTATTTGTGGGAAAGAATTCCCAAAATTAAGATGAATTCCGGAAAGGTGTACAGGATTTCTATCAAGACTTGTCCACATATTTATTTGTTCATATTTTAGGTAAAATTTCAAGAAAATGGACAAAAATTTTTTGTTTTGTTTTTGAGCCCTACTCAGCAACTCAGGATTAACTCTAATTCTACTCAAGAATTATTTCTGCAGGTTCGGGATACCATATGAGATACTGAGGATCAAACCTGATTTGATTGCGTGCAAGGCAAATAAATACCCTATCTGGCCCCTGCACAAGAGTCATTTCTAAAACAAAATAATAACTATCAAGGATCCATAAAAATAATTCCCAGAACTTTCACAAGACTAGGGACCCATCTCTTCTAATAAGCCAGAGTGAAAAGACATCAGTGATTACTTGGGGTATTCAATAGTGATCTCAGAAGGGCCATGTCTTAGAATGCAAGGTGAGATGATTGCTCTAATAAGGGCTATTTGAAAACACTATTACAAGGAACAAATTAACCTGAAAGTACTTATGCCAGAAAACTTCCCACATATGAAAAGGGAATTTAAATCATCAAAGACATACATTTCCATTTATACAGTTAAGAAAAATATATGCTATAAACAGAGAGTAGAGGGGCAGTAGATTTAAAGTAATAGATATGTAGAAATAACAAAGATGTTCAAAATGTAGATAATGGAGACTAAAAGAGCTATTATCAATAGTTCCAAGGATGTAAATGAAAATGTGAACATGACGAGGAACAAAAATGGGAGATAATTTAAAAGATACAATGTTACTTAAAGAGTGGTGAAGCCACTGATGTTTGAATTTAAAAATTACCTGGCTGGGGTTAACAGTAGACCTGATACTATAAGAAAATACAAAAAGAACCGGAAAATATAGCAATCAAAACTATTCAAAGTGAACACAAAAATGATATAAAACATATGAATCACTTCAGGAACTTAAAGAATATCATTATTCCAACTTGTATATTATTGGAGACCCAGAAAGGAGAAGCAAAAGAAAACATTTTAAAAAGAATTGGTGCCCACCGGTAGTGTAAATGAACCTGAACGGAGTCTATAGTTAATCCCATGACAATATATACCCCAAGGGTGGAGAAACCCCATAGAGCTAAGGCCAAGTGAATTTCTTTTCGAATGACCCCAATATTTACTGTGCCAGTGCAGGAGGGAAAAAAAAGGCAAAAAGCACAAAACATTTTTATCTTTTATATATTATTTTTTCTTCATTTATTATTATTATTATTATTTTTTATTTTTATTTACCTATCTACTTTTTGTTGATTTCTTTGTTTTGGTGTGGTTATTGAAGTTGTTGTCCCCATTTATATTTATATTGTTTTTTTTTCTTTTTTTCTTTTCTTTCTTTAGGTGCTCTGCCATGTTTTTTAACTCAAGACCATGGCTTTTTTTTTTTTTGTGGTGCTTATCGTTATCACTGGAGTGCTCACTGGATATTTAACTCTTCTTTTTGTACTGTTGGGGTGTTTCACCTTCTTTTTCTCCTTCATCTCTCAAACCGACGATGAGAGCCTCTAGAAGGATTCCCCCATTTTTGGCATATTAGACTTTTACCCCAGTTTATTACTTTTCTCTTCTTCAAATAAAACCACATAACTTGAAAAAAAAATGATCGGACTTAAACACCAAATCCAAAGCCAATGACAACAGAATCAATACCCAATCTACAACAAGCTAGACACAGAGGGGACCACTTATACTAGCAGCTTGGGGTGGTGGTGGTAAGGAGGATATGGGATGCATACTGGGAACGGGGATGGAGGGAGGACAACTTTGGTGGTGGGAATTCCTGGATTCAATGTCAATATGTACCTAAAATATTATGTGAAAGATATGTAATCCACTTTGGTCAAAATAAAAATTATTATATTTAAAAAAAAAAGAATTGGTGCCTAAAATAGAATTCCTCATTAATGGATCTCATGCTGTACTGACTAAGCTAGCTGGATGCTAGAATCCTACAGTGAATGAAAAGTAGATGGAACTATTTGACATTAACAACTTATGAATGCTACAAACTCAAGATAGTATATCTGAAACAGAAAAAAATAGAAAAATATAATAGGCATCTCAAATAAAGTTGCTGAAAGTAATGATTATTAGAAACAGATATAGAAAAACACAACTGAGGAACAAAGATTAAAAACAACAACAGCTTTCTCATCAGAAAGTATGCAAGTCAGAAATACACAATATATAAAAGTATGAAAGAGAAACATCTTCAACCAGGGTTTTTATTTGCAGTCAAAATATCTTGTTGATATGAAGATCAGATAATGACTTCTATAGAAACTGGGGATCATACGGAAACAAATCTAAGTTAATCAGTGATACATTCTTATTTTAAAATATTAAAGATTTTGTCACAAAGGAATATGATACCAGCAGGAATGAATGTGAATCTAAAGCAAGAACAAAGAATATTATAAATATGTGGAAATTTATAAACATTTAAACATGCCTTTGAAAGTAAACATAGCTAAAAATAATAACAATGCTTTATGCCTTTAATTTGTATTGAAGGAAAAGATTTATTGCCCTTATGGGAAAAAGGATGAAATTTACTTGTATAAATTTGTAATATCATCCATGTCATTATATAGCATTTGCATAAAGTGTAGTAATTTAATGGCACATGTAAATCTTAAAGTAAAAATTATGATAAATGTTATCCTAAATAACTAATGGTGAAGCTAAACAGAATATTAGAAAACTCTCCATTAAAGGAACGGTTAAGCAGTATAAAAAAACCAAAGGTTTACAAATAGAAAATGACAAAATTATAGATGTAGACCCAATTATATTAATTATTTTACTTATACTGCCTTACAAAAATAATAGCAATACTACTACTAATATTATATTGCTTAAATACTTCATTAAAGAGCCCAGATTTTAAGATTTGGATAAAATACAGACATCAGGGTCAGAGATATAATAAAGTTAAGGCATTTACTTTGCATGTGGACAACCCTAGTTGGATTCACCCACCACAATGTACTCCAAGTTTCTGCTTCAAATAAATTTTAAGTATAGATTTTAGAGTAAACCCTGAACACTGGTAGATATGGCCCAATGCTTCTTAATTGTAAGCCTAAATAAGTAAAAGAGTGAGAAAAATATTCTATGCATGCCAATAGTAAATTCAATAGGCTATATTATTACCAGACAAAATAAACTCTAGAAACAGGAATATCATATCATGAAAATAAAATTTATAAAATAAAAATGGAGCCTTTTTTCTTTTTTCTTTTTTTATTTCTTTGAAAGAAAGGAAGGAGGGAAAGAGGAAAGAGGGAGAAAAAGAAGAAAGAAGGATGGAGAAAGAAAGAAGCAAAAATGGAGCCTTTTTTCCCAAAAAGTTATAGCAATTCTACAAAGAATGTGTATATACCAAAACACTTACAAATACAAAAAATTTTTTAATGTTTCAACTATGGATAATGCCAGGCTTAGAGAGAAGCTATAGAACTAAATACTTACAGATGAAAATAAGAAAGTTTGCAATCAATGATGTAAGTTTCTAACTTAAGAATCTTGATAAACTGCCTTCATCTTCCTGGCAGATAAATGTCCCATTTCTGCTGCTATGAAAATAATGTCCCTGATATTCTCAGCTAGGTCAGTCTGGAATGATACCTCTGCGGCCTTCTTAGAAAGGAGGGATCAGATTTTTTTCTACGTGAACTACAAACAGCCCAAAGCCACCCTGATACACTCTGACAGAAAGGGCCCTGCTCCTCAACTTAACCTTATTGCTCTTCCTATCCACCTAATTTATTTTAGATTTATATTTCCTGAATCTTAATGTCTTGCAGTGTCAGCCCCATAGTACCACAGAAAATATGATGGGAATGGTATTTAGTAATATACCCACCTCAGTGACCTAACCAGTAGCACGGAAGATACCACTAGCACCAAACCACAGCCCTGTAAATCCTTAGTAACGGTCTTTAGTAATACCATGGGGGAAATATGACAGTCATTTCAAATTGATCTGTGTTGATCTAATATTTTATCATTCCAGTTACCTTTGTATGTAGCAATATGAGGTAAATTTGTTTGTGCTTGTATCGAGGCAGTTTATGGTGAAAAATTATTATTGGTAAAGCAGGGGCCAGAGAGATAGTACAGGGTAAAGGTGTTTACTTTGCATGTAGCTGACCTGGCTTGATCCCTAACACCACACATGGTCCTTCCCCAAGCGACGCTAGGAATTATTTCTGAGCACAAAACCTGGAGTAAGCCTTAAACACTGCTGACTGTAGCCCAAAGCAGAGCAATATAAACTCTTAAGAAATGAAGAATATTACAAAATAAAGGGAGGATCAGTGAAAAATAATGGTGAAGAGATTAAAGTTAAAAAAGCTATGAAACCCAAAGCTCAATATTTTTTTTTAATGCATAATTTTTTTTATTTAAACACCTTGATTACATACATGATTGTGTTTGGGTTTCAGTCATAAAAGGAACACCACCCATCACCAGTGCAACATTCCCATCACCCAAGTCCCAAATCTCCCTCCTCCCCACCCAACCCCCGCCTGTACCCTAAACAGGCTCTACATTTCCCTCATACATTCTCAATATTAGGACAGTTCAAAATGTAGTTATTTCTCTAACTAAACTCATCACTCTTTGTGGTGAGCTTCCTGAGATGAGCTGGAACTTCCAGCTCTTTTCTCTTTTGTGTCTGAAAATTTTTATTACAAGGGTGTCTTTCATTTTTCTTAAAACCCATAGATGAGTGAGACCATTCTGCGTTTTTCTCTCTCTCTCTGACTTATTTCACTCAGCATAATAGATTCCATGTACATCCATGTATAGGAAAATTTCATGACTTCATCTCTCCTGACAGCTGCATAATATTCCATTGTGTATATGTACCACAGTTTCTTTAGCCATTCGTCTGTTGAAGGGCATCTTGGTTGTTTCCAGAGTCTTGCTATGGTAAATAGAGCTGCAATGAATATAGGTGTAAGGAAGGGGTTTTTGTATTGTATTTTTGTGTTCCTAGGGTATATTCCTAGGAGTGGTATAGCTGGATCGTATGGGAGCTCGATTTCCAGTTTTTGGAGGAATCTCCATATCGCTTTCCATAAAGGTTGAACTAGACAGCATTCCCACCAGCAGTGGATAAGAGTTCCTTTCTCTCCACATCCCCGCCAACATTGTTTATTCTCATTCTTTGTGATGTGTGCCATTCTCTGGGGTGTGAGGTGGTATCTCATCGTTGTTTTGATTTGCATCTCCCTGATGATTAGTGATGTGGAGCATTTTCTCATGTGTCTTTTGGCCATGTGTATTTCTTCTTTGTCAAAGTGTCTGTCCATTTCTTCTCCCCATTTTTTGATGGGGTTAGATGTTTTTTTCTTGTAAAGTTCTGTCAGTGCCTTGTATATTTTGGAGATTAGCCTCTTATCTGATGGGTATTGGGTGAATAGTTTCTCCCACTCAGTGGGTGGCTCTTGTATCCTGGGCACTATTTCCTTTGAGGTGCAGAAGCTTCTCAGCTTAATATATTCCCATCTGTTAATCTCTGCTTTCACTTGCTTGGAGAGTGCAGTTTCCTCCTTGAAGATGCCTGTAATGTCCTGTAGTGTTTTGCCTATGTGCTGTTCTATATATCTTATGGTTTTGGGGCTGATATCGAGGTCTTTAATCCATTTGGATTTTACCTTTGTACATGATGTTAGCTGGGGGTCTAAGTTTAATTTTTTGCAAGTGGCTATCCAATTGTGCCAACACCACTTGTTGAAGAGGCTTTCCCTGCTCCATTTAGGATTTCCTGCTCCTTTATCAAAAATTAGATGGTTGTATCTCTGGGGAACATTTTCTGAGTATTCAAGCCTATTCCACTAATCTGAGGACCTATCCTTATTCCAATACCATGCTGTTTTGATAACTGTTGCTTTGTAGTACAGTTTAAAGTTGGGAAAAGTAATTCCTCCCATATTCTTTTTCCCAATGATTGCTTTAACTATTCGAGGGTGTTTATTGTTCCAAATGAATTTCAAAAGTGTCTGATCCACTTCTTTGAAGAATGTCATGGGTATCTTTAGAGGGATGGCATTAAATCTGTATAATGCCTTGGGGAGTATTGACATTTTGATGATGTTAATCCTGCCAATCCATGAGCAGGGTATGTGTTTCCATTTCCGTGTGTCCTCTCTTATTTCTTGGAGCAGAGTTTTATAGTTTTCTTTGTATAGGTCCTTCACATATTTAGTCAAGTTGATTCCAAGATATTTGAGTTTGTGTGGTACTATTGTGAATGGGGTTGTTTTCTTAATGTCCATTTCATCCTTATTACTATTGGTATATAGAAAGGCCATTGATTTTTGTGTGTTAATTTTGTAGCCTGCCACCTTGCTATATGAGTCTATTGTTTCTAGAAGCTTTTTCGTAGAGTCTTTAGGGTTTTCTAAGTAGAGTATCATGTCATCTGCAAACAGTGAGAGCTTGACTTCTTCCTTTCCTATCTGGATTCCCTTGATATCCTTTTCTTGCCTAATCGCTATAGCAAGTACTTCCAGTGCTATGTTGAATAGGAGTGGTGAGAGAGGACAGCCTTGTCTTGTGCCAGAATTTAGAGGGAAGGCTTTCAGTTTTTCTCCATTGAGGATAATATTTGCCACTGGCTTGTGGTAGATGGCCTTCACTATATTGAGAAAGGTTCCCTCCATTCCCATCTTGCTGAGAGTTTTGATCAAGAATGGGTGTTGGACCTTATCAAATGCTTTCTCTGCATCTATTGATATGATCATGTGGTTTTTATTTTTCTTGTTATTGATGTTGTGTATTATGTTGATAGATTTACGGATGTTAAACCAGCCTTGCATTCCTGGGATGAAACCTACTTGATCGTAGTGGATGATCTTCTTAACGAGGCTTTGAATCCTATTTGCCAGGATTTTGTTGAGGATCTTTGCATCTGCATTCATCAGTGATATTGGTCTGTAATTTTCTTTTTTGGTAGCGTCTCTGTCTGGTTTAGGTATCAAGGTGATGTTGGCTTCATAAAAGCTATTTGGAAGTGTTTCTGTTTGTTCAATTTCATGAAAGAGTCTTGCCAAGATTGGCAGTAGTTCCTCTTGGAAAGTTTGATAGAATTCATTAGTGAATCCATCTGGACCTGGGCTTTTGTTTTTCGGCAGACATTTGATTACTGTTTTAATTTCATCAATGGTGATGGGGGTGTTTAGATATGCTACATCCTCTTCCTTCAACCGTGGAAGATTATAAGAGTCCAAGAATTTATCCATTTCTTCCAGGTTCTCATTTTTAGTGGCGTAGAGTTTTTCAAAGTAGTTTCTGATTACCCTTTGAATCTCTGTCATATCAGTAGTGATCTCTCCTTTTTCATTCCTGATACGAGTTATCAAGTTTCTCTCTCTCTCTTTCTTTGTTAGGTTTGCCAGTGGTCTATCAATCTTGTTTATTTTTTCAAAGAACCAACTTCTGCTTTCGTTGATCTTTCGGATTGTTTTTTGAGTTTCCACTTCGTTGATTTCTGCTCTCAGCTTTGTTATTTCCTTCTGTCTTCCTATTCTTGGGTCCTTTTGTTGAGCATTTTCTAGTTCTATTAGCTGTGTCATTAAGCTACTCAGGTAAGCTCCTTCTGCCTTCCTGATGTGTGCTTGCAAAGCTATAAATTTTCCTCTCAGTACTGCTTTTGCTGTGTCCCATAGGTTCTGAGAGTTTGTGTCTTTATTGTCATTTGTTTCCAGGAACCTTTTGATTTCCTCCTTGATTTCATCTCGGACCCACTGGTTATTGAGCATGAGGCTGTTTAACTTCCAGGTGTTAAAGTGTTTCTTCTGAGTCCCTTTGGAGTTCACAAATAATTTCAGAGCCTTGTGGTCAGCGAAGGTAGTCTGCAAAATTTCTATCCTCTTGATCTTATGGAGGTATGTTTTATGTGCCAGCATGTAGTCTATCCTGGAGAATGTCCCATGTACATTGGAGAAGAATGTGTATCCAGGTTTCTGGGGATGGAGTGTCCTATATATATCCACTAGGCCTCTTTCTTCCATTTCTCTCCTCAGGTCTAGTATATTCTTGTTGGGTTTCAGTCTGGTTGACCTGTCCAGTGTTGACAAGGCCGTGTTAAGGTCCCCCACAATTATTGTGTTGTTGTTGATATTATTTTTCAGATTTGTCAACAGTTGTATTAAATATTTTGCTGGCCCCTCATTCGGTGCATATATGTTTAGGAGAGTGAATTCTTCCTGCTCTACGTACCCCTTGATTAATATAAAATGTCCGTCTTTGTCCCTTACAACCTTCCTGAGTATAAAGTTTGCATTATCTGATATTAGTATGGCCACTCCAGCTTTTTTATGGGTGTTGTTTGCTTGGATAACTTTTCTCCAGCCTTTTATTTTGAGTCTATGTTTGTTCTGACTATTCAGGTGCGTTTCTTGTAGGCAGCAGAAGGTTGGATTGAGTTTTTTGATCCATTTAGCCACTCTGTGTCTCTTAACTGGTGCATTTAGTCCATTGACGTTGAGAGAAAGAATTGTCCTGGGATTTAACGCCATCTTTATTTCAAAATTTGGTGTGTCTTTTGGGTAGTCTTGTCTTAGATTAGGTCTTTCAGTTTTTCTCTTAAGACTGGTTTTGTGTCTGTGAAGTTTCTGAGCTGTTTTTTGTCTGTGAAACCATGTATTCTTCCATCAAACCGGAAAGTGAGTTTTGCTGGGTATAGTATTCTGGGTGAAGCATTCATTTCATTCAGTCTTGTCACAATATCCCACCACTGCTTTCTGGCATTGAGCGTTTCTGGTGACAGGTCTGCTGTAAATCTCAGGGAAGCTTGCTTGAACATGATTTCCCCTTTTGATCTTGCTGTTTTCAGAATTCTGTCTCTATCTGTGGGATTTGTCATTGTGACTAGGATGTGTCTTGGGGTGGTTTTTCTGGGGTCTCTTTTGGTTGGTACTCTTCGGGCATGCAGGATTTGATCACATATATTCTTTAGCTCTGGAAGTTTCTCTTTAATGATGTTCTTGACCATTGATTCTTCCTGGAAATTTTCTTCCTGGGTCTCTGGGACTCCAATGATTCTTAAGTTGTTTCTGTTGATCTTATCATAGACTTCTATTTTCGTCTGTTCCCATTCTTTGACTAATTTTTCCATTGTCTGCTCATTTGCTTTAAGTTTTTTGTCCAATCTCTCCTGCTGTATGGAATTGTTATGTATCTCATCTTCCACAGCACCAAGTCTATTCTCAGCTTCTGATACCCTGTCCCAGAGCTTATCCATTTTGTCATTCACTTCGTTTACTGACTTTTTCAGTCCTGTTAGTTGACATGTTATTTCAGTTTGGAGTTTTGTCATTTCTGCCTTCATATTTTCTTGGTTCTTATTAGTGTTCTGTTCAACTCGATCCATGGTTTCTTGGAGTCTGTTGAGCACCTTCCATATTGCTATTCTAAAGTCCTTATCTGAGAGGTTGATTAGTTGTTCAGTCATTATCTGGTCCTCAGAATTGTCATCTTCATTCTCTATGTCTGATGCTGGCCTGCGTTGTTTCCCCATTGTCACACTTGTATTGTGGGTTTTTCTACGTGTTGTGGTGGTATTCATTGTCTATATGATGTAGGCAGTACACTCCTCTGGCTCCTCCCTTTCTGGATGGGCTGACTTGCCTCTAAGGGAGGGGAGTCCTCCGTGGATGAAGCCTCACACTGGGTCAAATCTTAGGCCCGAGCATGCAACAGAGAAGACAGTCCAGAGAGAAATGTTTGCTTCTGTGATATAGCGCCGTTCTTAGTGTGATTTTTCCTTCTTGTTGCAATGGAGTTCTTTCCTTAGAAAGAGTGCACAGCCGCGTAGCGAAGCGGAGCGGCCGTGCTCTTCTGAGCCTCTTTTTGCCCCACTCGCAAGAGTTTCACGCAAGAGGACAGTAGACAGACATAGACAGGTCACACTCACAGTCTTTCACAGCTGAGCCCCACTGGGCCGGTGTACTTTCGCGGATTTTCCCTGCCTGGTGTCACACACAGGGAGCCAGCTTTTGCAAAGGTTCAAAGCTCAATATTTTTAAAGTATCAGTAAAATTGATAAGATTCGGGGCCAGCGAGGTGGCGCTAGAGGTAAGGTGTCTGCCTTGCAAGCACTAGCCAAGGAAGGACCACGATTCGAATCCCCAGCATCCCATATGGTCTCCCCAAGCCAGGGGCAATTTCTGAGAGCTTAGCCAGGAGTGAACCCTGAGCATCAAACGGGTGTGGCCCGAAAAAACAAACAACCAAAACAAATTGATAAGATTCTTGGAAAGCTGAGTTAAAAAGATTAAGCCTCAAACCCCAATATTAAACATGAAAGAATAGAAGAGGACTATTATAAATATCATAGTAATTAAAAGACTAAAAATTAGTATTATAGTAAATTTTATGCCAATAAATTGACAATTTGGATTGTTATTTATGATCTTAGAAAGCTATCAACACAGTGAGAAAAGAACAGATATCAACCTGGTATATGCTATTAGTAAATAAAAAAGTTACCATTATTCTTAATGGTAAAAAAATGAATTCTTTTTCTCTTATGATTGGAAACAAGGTAAGGGTATCTGCTTTTACTGCCTCTTTATAACACTATAGTAAGAGTAACAACACTGTGCAATAAGATTTGAAAAGAAGTTAGTTTTTCCACTGGGTAGAACTATAATTCTTACAAATAAATTATGAAAATTTACATATATAAAATGAAAATTATGAAAACTATTTAAATACATATATGAAATGAAAATTATATATAAATTATGAAAATAAGTCATGAACAATTATTTTTTCACCAAGTATCCTTCTTCATGCCTGACTATTGTATATGTGTCAAAAATGCTTAAAATTGGGAAGTGATAGCACAGTGAATAGGGCATTTGCCTTGCACGTGGCTAACCCAAGTGATGCTCAGGGGTTATTCCTGGCTATGCGCTCAGAAATTGCTCCTGGCTAGGGGCACCATATAGGATACTGGGAGAGAGAACCGCGGTCCGTCCTAGGTCAGTTGAGTACAAGGCAGATGCCCTAACACTGTGCCACTTCGTTCCCCTGTCCCCAATATTTAATATGGTTCCCTGAGCCTGCTAGGAGTAATTTCTGAGTGCAGAATCAGGAGTAAGCCCTGAGCACTGCCAGGTGTGGCCCCAAAACCAAAACAACAACAACAACAACAACAACAGCCAACCAACTTAAAAATATTAAGAAAAAGCGAATTGAATAAGTTCATAGAAGTCAAACTTGATAGCAAAAAATTAATTATAATTTTGTATTATCAAAGAACATGTAGAAATTTTTCCATAATCTTCATAAACTATCCCATGTCAAAGTCAGATTATCTTTTTCTGCACATTTGTTATTAACGTCTAAACTCCTATATTCATAATAATTCATCAGATTCTATACATTCTATTAGGGGTTTTCTTTAGGGAGCACTATGGGAGAGAGAGAGAGAAGAAAGTGTACTTAGACTGTTCTCAACCTCCTTCCTTGATTTTCATTGGCCTTCTTATCATATATATCACAGATTAGAGCTAGGGCATATTTCATGGCTAAGATTAAGAATATTTCTGGGAAATTGCTATATCATTGTTGTCGAATATGAAATATAAAATATAAGTACACGTGTTGGGTGAGATAGACCCAGGCACCATGTTTCTTACCCCTCAGGCGGACATGTCTGATGCAGCAAGGTAGTAGCAGAGGAGAAATAATACACAGCAGTCAGAAAAGATATTCAATGAAGTCAACTCGCTTTATTCCTCACAGCTTTTCTCTGCCATGAATCTCTCCGCCATCAGCTTTTTTTGCTGGCTCTCCCCGACCTGTGCTCCCATGCTATGTCTTTTTCCCTGTGCTACCTATTCAATCTATCTACTTTTTTTCCCCAAAGCCAGCACTTTTTCTTTATTATCCAGAACCTCACTCACCAGCGTGGGGGAAGGCCCTGTAATTCAGGTGTGGTTTTACATACCAAAAGAAGAGTTTAGTGTCTTTGTTAGTGAACATAGTGAACATAGGTTCACTTTACACATTGCTGCCCATATTTATTCGATATGGTGGTGAAAGGTAATCATGTTAAAAAATATTAGAAACTCTGAGGAATAGTCCATGTAATATGTGTTCTTCATTTTAAGTTCAGTTGAGAAGAAAAACTCAGGTCCTGGCTAGGTGTAGGTTTGCCATTCTTGCAAATTCAATAATTCTCTTGATTGTAACCTGGTGGAGGAGACTGGTCATATGATAGGCAGCTCAAAAGAAGCATTTCACAGTGGTGGTACTATTTATTTATTTATTTTTTTAAATGGCCAAATGATCAAGCATTTCTGAGTACTTCTGGGGGGGAAATGATCCCAAGCAAATAATACATTTGTTTTCTCTCCCTTTCTTTTATATGGGACTTAATTTTAAGAAACTTATTTTCCTCCTTTTGTGATGTTATTTTTGTTGGGAGGGTGGGGTTTGTACTCTTAGTTGTAGTACTCACCAGGGTTCATTGTGGTGGTCATATCAATGTTCTTTGTGGGCCATACTCCTGCCACAATGGTTCACACAACTCTAGTTGTGGTGTTTACCTGCGGTTGCATACTTGGAGTTTCCACACACTTGGCTGTGTTTCTCTGGAGAACTACTCTCCATTGAGGTGCTGAGAGTCTCAAGTCTAAATACCCTGGGACTGAGCTTGATTTATGAGGTGTTCCTAAGGATCACACCTGCTTGTTGTTCCATGCTTGCAAGGCAAGTATATTTGCACTAAGCCATATTGAAAGCTTCTGTTTATCCTTCTTTCTATCACTCTTCTGCCTTCTACCTTCTGGCTGTTGTTACTTTTCATCACTTGGTAGGCCATTAACTATAACCAGACCTTAGGGATTCCTTTGTATGTGATGCAGATATTTGCATTTTTAACAACACCTAATATAAAGACATTTCACTATTTGAGTGTGGGACCAGAAGTGACTCCCATCAAGAATGCATGTGTGTAGGAATGAACAATGTCCTCTCTCCCAGGGGTCTCCTTTACTCTTTTGCTTGCTAGCTGAGGGAGAGTACAGCTTTGCCAAGGAGCTGGAGAAGCTTGGGGTAAGAAAGAACATTGGAGCTGGTTCTGACAGTGGAGAGTTGATGTGTTGATTGTGGAGGTTGGGTATGGAGAGTGAGTGGGAACAGTGTAATGTCTGTCAGCAAAATGTAATCAGGACTAATCAGGACAATGGCCCAGAATGGCAAGAACAGGGGGTAGGGGCTGGGATGATGGTGCCAGTAGGATGTTTGCCTTTCATGTGCCTGACCCAGGATGGACCATGGTTCGATTCTCTGGAGTCTTATATGGTCTCCCGAGCCTGGAGCGATTTCTGAGCGCAGAGCCAGGAGTAACACCTGAGCATCACCTGGTGTGGCCCAAAACCCAGAAAAGAACAGGTTGTTTTTTTTTTTTTTTCAGAACTATGTGGGACAGATGTGGTGTGGTAGGAAATCGAAGGAGAATGGAAATCGAAAAAAGCCAAACAATCAGGAGGACTGAATTAGGAAAAGTCATCCTGTATGTGATCAGAGGAGTTTAGCCCTCATCCTCATCATGAGCAGTAGGAGCAGAAAAGGGCCAAAAGATCACATTTTTATTGTAGAAAACTCTCCTTGGTGGCAATGCGGATAAACTTTTCTGAGTAGGGAGACCTGTTTACTTGTTTGTTACTAGGCTGCTGATCAACCAAAAAATTATGAAAGCTCAGAAATGAAGAAAGAGAAAAAGTATTTCTTTTTAAATAATTAAATGGTTAAATGATTATAGGATCGCGTTTTCCCCCCAGTCCCTTTCATTTTTCATTAATTCACTCAAATGTATCTGCCTACCCCCCTGTTATAGATCAAATATGAATAAGTAGAGAAATATTCAGAAATAAATAGGGCATGCTTTCTTTCCACAATAAGCTTAGTAAGGAAAGTTGACATTTAATAATTAAGATGCAATGCACTGCACGATAGCAGAGGTAAGCAGCATGCATGCTTGGAAGGCAGAGGAAGAATATATGCTGTATGAAGCTCCAGGAGATCCAGTGTTTGACTCTCTGTTGTATCTGCCACACTTAGTTGGACTAGGTAGTCTAGTGAGTACTTAGTAAATATTTATTGAATTAATAGTCAAGCTTGGTGAATGGAGTATGGTCTGCGGAATAGCAGCTTCTTTTCCACTTCAGCGTTGGCTACAGATCTTTCTCCTGATTTAAAACATAGAAGGATCAGCATGTACACTACAGGGATGTGTTCCCACGGAGTGATTCTTAGGATCCCTCTAGGTATTTATAACTCTTGTGTGTTCTTTTCTTGTGGGTTATCGCATGAATTATTTTGAGCACTGTTAGCTGCTGAGAGGTCAGAGTAGCCCTATTTGTTAGTTGTCATTTGTTGTCCCATGGGATTTATTTAGACAAACATTCCTGATGAGAAGAACAATTCATGGGGAATTTTTGTCCAAGTTCAGACGTTGGGTTTAAGAACTGCAGTAAAGAACGTAGGAAAATATGATCAGGAGGTTTAATGTCAGGGATAAAAATCAGTTGCTCCTATTTACTAGAAAACTCTTGAGTTTTCTCAACTCTGGCAGTTCTGAGTTTCATTTTATTTTATTTTATATTATTATTAGTAGGAGTAGTTGTAGTAGTAGTATTTGGTTTTGGGGTCACATCCGGCAGTGCTCAGAGGTTACTCCTGGCTCTGTGCTCAGAAATCGCTCCTGGCAAGAATGGGGAACCATATGGGATGCTGGGATATGAACCATCATTCATCCTGGATCAGCTGCATGCAATGCAAACGCCCTCTGGTCCCTATTTTATCTTATTATTAAAAAATACTCTGTTTAAGCACCATGGTTACAAAAATGTTCGTAGTTGGGTTTCAGTCATCAAATGTATACCACCTTCAGCAGTGTAATTTTCCCAACCACCAATGTTTCCCATCTCCTTCCTCCTTACCCCCTGCCTATCTTCAATACGGACATTCTATTTCTCTCACTCACTATCATTGTCATGGTAGTTGTTAGTGTAGTTATTTCTCTTACTGTGCTCACAGTTCTTTGTGGTAAACATCATATCATGGGCTGGTCTTTCTGGCCATCATCTGTATTGTCTCTGGCTATTATTACCATGCTGTCTTTTATGTTTCTTAAATACCACAATAAGTGAAGCTATTCTGTGTGTAACTCTGTCCCTCTGACTCATTTCACTCATCATAATAGTCTTTATGGTCATCCATGTATAGGTAAATTTTATGCCTTTATTTTTCCTAACAGCTGCGTAGTATTCCATTGTGAGTTTCATTTATTAAGGAAAGTGGATGAAAGTCTCCAACCTCTTAAAGTTCAATGATGATGAAATTCAACCAATTCTGAAAAAGCTTCACTCCTCCCATTTTTATAGTTCATTTTTTGTTAAATATGAGCTTATATATGAATTCAGTTGGCAGCAGAACATGACCTAAAGTGACATGAAGCTATTTATAGTCTAATTTAATCTTCAGTGTTCATATTCCTGTTTTGTGAGAAAGACATTTATGTGTTTGATTATATGGTCTTGCCCTAGTATCTTCTTGGGTGGTTGTACATAATATTGGCAAATGCACCACTCAGTGACATTTAAAAAATCTAAACACTTGTAAATCACTGAGCACATCCTGCACTGTGGAGCAGGATGGCACAATGTAGAGATTGAAGATCAGTAAAAGTTCATGGATATAATGAGTGTAGACTGCATTTTAAAGTTATATAGAATCTTGTTTTGGTTATCAAATGAAATTAGTATAATTTTAGGTATTATTCCATTAGAGGTTTTATAACAAAACAACTCAGATTGTGGGCTTAAAGAACAGAAATTTGGTTTAAGTTCTTGTGCCTGGAAATTGAAGATCAAGGTTAGTTCTCTTGATTTTGTACACACATGATTTCTTTCTGTATCCTCATGTGATTTTAAATATGCTCATGTTTCTGGGATCTCTGTGTTTATGCAGTTCTTTGTATGATAGCCGTACTGAATTAAAGCCTATTCCAGTGACCTCACTTTAACTTAATCATCACTTTAAAGACCTTGTCCTCAAATATATTCACAGTCTAAGTATTAAGGACAAGACTCCAACAAATGAATTTTAGAGGGACATAGCTCAGGCCATAATCCCCACACTACTATATAGTATCTGAAAATGTGTAAATATAGCTTTCAGAGACCACATGACAAGGAGGAGTTATTCTCACTTATTGGATTGATGTCCAGGCTGTGACACAGCCTAATATAAGAGAGAACCCCATATGAGAAAGAATCTTCTGTGCAAATGGCCAGTAGTTCTTCTTTGAAATCCCGATCAAAGTTTCCAAGAAGGTTCCAGGTTGATCCCTGAAATGGAGTATTTATTATATTTTTGTCTTTGGGGGTGTGTTGAGGATTGGTGATCTCCAGTATGAAACAATGGGACATCTTAAAATGCTTTTCAGCTTTTGCCTATTACCAATACTTGAGTTGTTTCCCTACAGTAGCATTATTGACTTTGCAAAAGCAGATTATAAACACATGGGTTCAATTTCCTGAAGGTTCACTTGGAGTTTGATCTTCTGAGAATCTTGGAATCATGAGAGATTCACAATTTCCATGTTTTTCCAGCGCATATGTAATCTATTTACCCAAGAAATACCATTATTTTAGAGTATACACTGCTTTGCCTGGAGACTTAAAGACATGTGAGAGAAAATTGACTGCAGGGCTTAGCACAGAAGTGCAGACTGCCTGGGTATAGATTATGGTCCAGAATGGGGCCTCTGGCACATGTGAGTTCTGCAGTGGCCTTTAGTTTCTTTTGTCCTCACTGGGTTCCTTGCCCTTCAGTGGCTAAGAATAAGGAGTAGGGTTCTCCAAAGCCTTTCACATTCAGACAGTGAGGTGCATGACAGATATTGCTACATGTATTCAAGCCACCATAGGCTGTTAATTAAATTAGAAACCAGTGCATAGCATTGATGTGAAGAATAACAGCAGAAATGAACCTAGTTTCTAGGCATTCATTGCACAGCCAGGACTCCCTTTCTATTTTCTTGACTCATGCTGAGTTATTCAGCTCTCTTTTTACTGTTTCAACTTATGGGAGAAGCAAAAAAAATATAACAATTTCCACCATAATACATAAATACAAATGAATAATTCATAGCTCCTGTTTTAATTTCCTCCTCCTTGTCTAACGGATGGCAGCTCAGCTTTTCATTTCATGGGGTTAGGGGAGGCATGTGGAAGAGGAAAATGAAATTGGTTGCCTCAGAGTTGTTGCCCCAGAAGAACCATGGAAACTCATGGCCTGACTATTCCTCTTTGCTTAGATATGTGGACGCTGCCTGCATCCTCCCCAATATCAGATTGCCTGGAAAAGGTAATAGAATCACCATATTTTTTTTCAATCAAAATGCTTTATACCTCCTTTTAAATGTTATCTCTCCATATTTTTTTTTTTACTGGGACCCTTACCTTCAGATTCATCCCAGGGATAATGCTTGTGTGCATTACACCTATTCTAAGATCAGTGTCTTAAAGTCATTTCTGAAGTGGAGGGAGAACTAAGAACTGTAAGGGGCTTCTGTAGGTTCTCTCATGCCTCCTGTGTCTGGTCTCAGATAAGCCCATGTGTTGACTCCCATATTCCCTTGACTTTCATTTGTTCCTTGTCAATAGGCCTAGTTCCAGCCCATTTGTCAGAATGTTATCTATGGTTCTTAAAGACCAATCCTTTTTCCTACTTTCTGAATCAGGACCAAGAGCTAGAAATTCACCAATGGATCATGAATGGTTAAGATGAGTGGGGAGAGTCCCTTGTGCATATGGAGGAGTTTGTTCTATACTTAATTTGGTTTGCTGACCTTGCAGGCAGACAGCAATTAAAGAATCAGCATGGGACTGAGTAGATAGCTCAATAGGGTAGAGCATTCTTTGTATGTAGGAGGCCCAGGTTTGATTTTGGTATTGCACTGTCCTCCAAGTACCATCATCTCAAGTCCCAAGAGGTATCCACCTCCCACCCCCAATAACCCACCACATGGAGTTTGCAAGCCTATATCTGTCTTATGCTACTGTGCCAGAGTCTTGAGTTTTGTGTCTTTAGGGTCAGGGTGGGTGGTCTACAGGTTTTTATTTTTTCCGTTTCCTTATCCACCACCTTCCTTCCACTCCCAAGAATAGAGGAAGAAACAGCTGATTTCTCCGCTTGTCTTGCCTCTTGCCCTCTTTCTTGCAAGGACTAATTAATGTGGATTAATATATCCCGGCAAAAGCCTGCTTGGGGCCCCACTTTCTCTACATACCCTTTAATCATTTGGGAGGGGTGGGGGGCATGTGATACGGAGGTGGGTGTTGGAGCAAAAAAGGGAGCAAAGCTTCAGTTTCTGAGGGCTTGGAGGCAGAGTCACAGCCGTTTCCATGGCAGTGCTATGGAAACCAGGTTTTGCTCGCTCACTCCTTCCCAGAGTAGAATTTCCGCTCCTCATAGCATGGACTCCAAAAAAGCCTGCTGCTGTCTAGTCCGAACTGTGACTTCATCCTGGTAACCTCCTGGGAATCTATCGTTCTGGCCTCTTGTAAGGGGGTGGAAATGGGCGTAAATAGAAATTTTGTCCAGAACACTGGGAGAAACGCTAAGCCTTAAATCTCCTGCGCATTTTCCAGAAGGATAGAGGCAAAAATTAGTTTTGCTGTCTATCAGTTGATATTTACATATGCACCCGCTTTTCTAGGTTCCATTTTGTAGCTTTGTCAAATCCCATCATATTTTAGGTGTCAGCACCTTGTACGTGGCATTCTGCTTCGTAATCCACTCGACTAAGGGAATATGGCTTGTCTTTTCGAGGCCTTCTTATCTCATAGTCCTAAACACACATGCTGTGATTTGTTACACAAGTAAGGATTTTCATAACGGGACTAGATGAAAGACCATGGGCAATTTTTCCTTATTCTACAGTTGTCTCTCAAGTGTGGCTCCATTTTATACTTAGAGCAATGCAGCTGTGTGTATTTGTATGTGCATTTGTACATGTGTGCTTATACTGGATTGTCTGACATAAGATGTTAATTTACAGTTGTAATGATCATCTTTGTGTGTTCCTTTAATACATGGCTTATTGTCGAAGGAATGACGTCAAGCAAAGTTCATGAATACAAATTCAAAGTAAAAAAGGCTCGAGTCTAGAAGCTTATTTTTAGGTAAAAAGATTAAAAATAAAACAGGATTTTAATTCACCTTTTCACTTCAAAGATAGACACAAAGGACTTGAGTGAACACCAGTCAAGATTGTTTACTTTATTGGACTTATTTTATTGG